>NC_034594.1:147441923-147476279 GCF_900095145.1 Mus pahari
GGAAGGGAAGGGAAGGGAAGGGAAGGGAAGGGAAGGGAAGGGAAGGGAAAGGAAGGGAAGGAAGCCATGGGAAAGGGTCTAGTTTTGAGCCAATCAGCAGCTGGGTTCAGGAATGAACAGCAGAGAGCAACTGTAGCCGAGATATCCGTACGCATACCTGGAAATGCCATGTTGGCACTCTCTGTTAACTGCCTTTTGTCTTTGAGATGCTATTTGTCTGGCAATTCTAAGTAATAGCCCACACTGAAGCTGTCTCAGAGGAGATTTACGCATAGTGACATATTTACACAATATGTTGGGAACAGAAAGTAAAGCAGATTTGCAGAGAAAGTTTGTAGAAAAATCTCATGTCTGTGTATATATGCATGTCACACATATATGTGTGCTCAGACAAATATGTACAGATTTTAAACAGTGATTATTTCTTGACTCCGTGGACTCCCAGTTTACTGTTTCTTTTTATTCTCTGCCCACATCTCTCTTTGCTTTTTTGTCTCCATGGACAAGTAATGAACATAGAATTACAAAGGGTGATTTGTAGATTTCATTTAACATGGCTATTTAAAGTCTTGTAGTAATGATTTCATTTCTAAAGGAAGCAGATATGTAGAGACAAAAGCTTTTTTTCTTACTGACCCTGTTATGACCCCTTTCTCATCAGTTGTTTGTGAAAATCATGATACAAGTCTGTATTTTAAAATGGGGCGAGCTGGGCAGTGGTGGCACACGCCTTTAATCCCAGCACTTGGGAGGCAGAGGCAGGCAGATTTCTGAGTTCGAGGCCAGCCTGGTCTACAGAGTAAGTTCCAGGACAGCCAGGGCTACACGGAGAAACCCTGTCCTGAAAAACAAAACAAACAAAACAAAAAAATAAAAAACAAAAAAACAGGGCATGTGGCTCAGTTGTTAGAGTGGAGGTGTAGCATCGTGCACCCTTAAGGTTCATCTCCAGCCCACTCATCAGGATGCGGTAGTGCATGGCTATAAGCCCAACGCTGGAGGAGAACTGGTAAAGAAGGTTAATGGTAGAAGGATGCAGAGCTCAAGGCCATCTTCAGCTCCACAGCAAGCTTGAGGCCAGTCTGGGCTGCATAACACTTGGTCTTCAGGAAAAAATAAAGAAGGAAACGCTGCTTTATCAGAGTTAAGCAAATCATGCTGAGTGTTGCAATCCAAGCCAAAGCACATGGGGAAAAAGAGTCTGAGTGTTACTAACTCAGCACCAGCCTAGGCTACCTATGTAGGTCCTTTAAAAATAAAAATAACAATAATAATAATGTATTTTATCAAAGAAGAAATTTACTTTTTGAGTAAGTAAACAACCGACTTGTCCTATCAAAGACAAAAACCAGAATTTGGGAGCAAAGTACTGTGTAATTTACAGTAAATTATTTAATCTCTATGAAAACCTGTGTCTTCATTTCCTGTGGCTTGATCACACAGCCATACTTTACAAGTGCATAAGGATGAAATGACTGCATATGGACAAAAACCTGGCAGGGTCTGACATCTAGTAAGAGCTTTAGTAAAAGTTGTTTTGTCTCTTTTATATTCTCCTCCAGCAGCAGTTTTCTAGAAGGACAGAAATAGGAAGAGTGATCGTCTCATGATGTGTCCTTCTCCAAGTCCCAAACCATCCTTCCCCTCCTACCAGTAGAAGGTGGATAACAAGATACTCCCGTGCAAGGGCAGAAAATGTATGGCAGCCCTGTGCATACTTGAAATGGCTAACATAATTACTTTAGAATGTGAAACCATAGGAACAATACTTGAAATGGTTCAGTAATTCTTCAAAAAGAAACCTTGAGAAAGTTTTATTCTATGTAGTTTTTAAGTGATTCATCTATTTTTAATTTTCTCTGTATCTGTGTGGGTGTACATGCGCATGAGTGCAGTTGCCATCATAGGTCAGACTTGTTAGATTCCCCCTAGAACTGGAGTTACAGGGAGTTGTGAGCTGCCTGACGTGGGTTCTAGGAACTGAACACAGATTCTCTGCAAGAGCAGTCAGGAAAAATTCTTAACTTTTGTAATCTAGCATCTTCTTTTTATATTTTGATTGAAATTATTTATTTTTGTGTTTCCATGCGTATATGTGTTCATGTACAAATGCATCTATGCATGAATGACATAATACATTTGAGGGCAGAGGACAGTCTGTCATAGTGATTCTCTTCTTTCAGGAGGGTCCTGGGGACTAAACTCTGGTCATCCAGCTTGGCAGCTGGTGCCATCATTTGGTGAGCCAATTTCCCGGCTCGAGAAGGTTTTATTTTAAAACAGCAATTTAGCTTCTGGGGTTTTTAGTTCCTTGTTCTGCCCTCACATCTTCGAAGAATCATCAAATTTATATAAAATTCAGTTTCTCTCTGTGAATGAAAGATTGGCATTCTGACATGTGAACATCTGACCTTAGAATAAACTGAAGTACCCTAGCCAAGGCACTGTGATTTTGATGGTATACAACTACTAATGCCAACAATGTTAACATGATCATATCAAGGAGAAACATTTTGAAGTTCAACAGAACCCATGCTGAACTCCAGAACTTCCCGTGCAATCTTCTCTGTCTTTTGCTTGTCTTTCACCACATCATCAGATTCCATTCGTCTCCCAGATTCAATGCTGAGCATCATCACCCGTTCTTTCTTCTCAGCTTTTGTCCGTATCCCAGTAACCACACCATCTTATTCATCCTTGCAGCCGATGCCTAATTCAGTACTTTCTCCTCTTATGTATGAGGACTGATAGATCAGTTTCTCAACTTGTGCCCATCTGCCCTCCATTGTGTTTTAAGTACAGATTTTAGGGAGACACTTATACTAAATCCTCATTGGCACTCCAAGCCATACAGGATAAGCTTCATTGTTTGTCTATCTTGACATTTGAGGCCCTTTGTCATTATGACAATGTAGAAATCAGTCTTCTGAGATGACGTTTCCATGGAAATCCTTTCATTTGAGGAAGTCTAGGATAATTTTCAAAGTCACTGGAGATGGGAGTTAGTGAGTATTCCATTCTAAGTATTTCATGGAGCAGTTCTTATAGAGGACACTGTCTAAAGACTGACAAACTTGAAAGATTTGTGCAGCATGGGGCAACCATAAGCCAGGATCCGGAAGTAACTCCATTCAGAGGTGAGTGCTAAAACAGAGCATCTCTAGAGAGAGGGGAAGAGGGAGACGATGAAGAAAGACCACTCCTAAAGAAAGCCCTGGGCCTTCCGGGACCTTTCAATGCCTTACAGGGAAATGGGCTAAAGGTCAGATAAAAATCATTGCCTGAGCTGTTGTTTTATGGCTCATACTGATATAAAGGAAAAAGAAAACAGAATGAAATATATTGGAAGAAAAGCTGCGGACAGGCTAAGCCAGGGCAGAGGGAGGGAGAACTGGGGTTAGTTTATAAGTACTGAGAGCATCAAGAAGAACCCCTCAGCTCAAGAACCTTCCGAGGAGTCTGAACTCAAGGACATCCTCTAAGGAATTCTGGCCCTCAGCATCTAGGAAGAAAGCATGGTGCATTTCTCAGAGGAATACGTCACATTGTCACAATGTGCCTAGGCACTTGAAAAGCTTTTTCTAGAGAATGTAACCACTCCAGCCACCAAATTTTCAGAAGAGTTTATAGTTAGAATAAAGAAGACCCTCAGTGGGCATGAATGTGTTGAGATGGTGATTGTGTGTGTGCCACTGTAGATTTTCATAGTGTAGACAGTCTCTCTGAAAGGGACTTGCAGGATGTTATCATAACAGTTTGAGAGGAACACTGTGATACAGTTGTGGGTGGCAAGAGCTTCAGCGGACACCAAGATGGGATGTGGATACTGGAGCTGAAGGTGGGTGAATGCTTCTGTGGATCTATCCTGAGATGTGCCACCCTGAGGATGTGAGCATAGCACTGCTTCTGGATTGCGTGTATCCCATGGATGGGGTGGAGTGTCTGGACCTGCAGTTAGTGCAGGACAATGGTGGCCCCTGTACTACTAGCTGGGTATAGATACTGTCAAGTCTTATGATTGTGGTACTGCTGTGATCTGGAACGCCTAGAGAAGTAGAGGATCGAAGATATTTTAGAAAAAATAATCCATCACACCACCACCAACAGCAACATAACCCTGCTGGTTATATACCAGTGTATACAATGGGTTCTGAAAGTTGTGTTTCTATATAGTAGCTTTTGTAGAGTTTAATTTTTCTAGATATTATTTTTGATGCCTCTATGCTTAAGTAGACTTTTCAGGAAAGTAGGGAAGCAAATAAATTCGTGTGTATATGGATGTATGTGCATTGTATGTGTGTGTGTGTGCACACGTGCACATGTTCACGTATATGTATGCATACACAGAACTGCACCGTAATCATTTCCGGGTGACTAAGAATCAGGATTTAAATTATTCAGAGTTAAATTCAAGCAAGTTACAAAGAAGACCTAGGATAAACATTTCTTACCTGTGACATTGTTTAACCATATCTCACTCTCAATCACCTTTCCAGTCATTCCCCTCCGGTTGCCTTATCCCGACTGACCATAGCTTAAAGAAAAAACTTCATTGTTGGAGGAAATCTATACTGGAGGATATCCCACGAGTTACAATTCTCTGTAGAATGTGAGAGTTCCTGTGTCTTTATCACAGCTCAGCAGAAGCACCTACCCCACATTGAGTCATAGCCCTGGAGGGGAGGGGGTCTCACACAGAGCCTGCTCTCTGCAGCCTGGTACTTGGCAAGTTTGGAAAGAATTTAAAGACAAGGTTTTTAAAAGTTTTGCTGTTTAATATCTGTAAGAATGAAAGGTCCCTGTCTGGTTGAATTGTGTGTAAGTGTTCAGTGGACAGTTGATAAAAATGTAGAAGAAACTGTACTTTCTTGTGTTGAGGAATGGAGAGCAATGATATTTCAGAGAGATGCCAGGGGAAGCTACAACCACATACAGACAATGAAAAGTTTCTAGTATTTTCATTGTGTGCCTCTTTGTCTCCACTCAACATTTTACTTGGTACTTATACGAATGCACATGTCAGTCACTAAAAAAGATGTAAACTGGAAGGCTATATTCCATTCAGAAGAACAAACAGATGTGACCTGGAACAGGGTGGAGGCACAACACAAAGTGCTCACTGGCTTAAGTGGGAGGAACCTGCCTTAGTACTAAGGTGTACCCATGCCCCAAGCCTTCAGCCACACTTGTGAGAACCCATCTGCCAACTTCTCTTGGCACTTCAGACTGAAGGTCCACACACAGATGCAGCTTCCGGGTTTTGTGAATAGGGCATTGGCTTCTTGCTTGCCCGTGAGTTTGATTGGAATAGAGGTTCCTGACTAGGTGTGTCATCTGCCACCTATGACAAAAAGCAGAATGGTTGCCTCTGTTGGACACATTGGAACTAATGTTCTCATTGATGCAATGTATACATAAATATCCAAGTTTTATCCAGTAAACAAAAATTATATACTTTGTAGATTGGGCCTAGTTTATTAAAATTATGTCACAGTTATTCCATTCATGATATTCCTCTATTATTCTTTTCTGTCCATATAGTATATGTTTCATTTCTGATGCTAAAATATGTGCCTTTTACCTTCCTTAAATCATTATTGACCCAATACAAAGTTCACATTTTCTCTTTACCTTTTCAGAGAACCAGCATTTTGTTTCATTGATTTTTCTATATTATTTTCCCAGTTTCCTTTTTCTTTTATTATTATTACTATTATTATTATTATTATTATTATTATTAGTAGTAGTAGTAGTAGTAGTAGTAGTAGTAGTAATATTGTGTGTGTGTGTGTGTGTGTGTGTGTGTGTGCGCGCGCACCTGTGGATAGCTTTGCCTTTTCCTTCATGCTGATTGTAGTCATCAAACTGATCCTGTCAGGCTTGTATGATGACAAGCTAGGTTATCTCACCAGTCCTCTCTGGAATTTTATCAATTTTTATTTCATGTATTCACAAGTTTTGATGTTAGGAGTGCACACACTAAGATTGCTATATTTTTTAGAATGGCAATGCCTTTATAATCATGTATGACTTCCTTTATTCAAAAGAATTATATTTTCTATGAAGTTGGTTTCATATTAAGTGAATGTACCTACTCTGTTTTGATTAATGTTATTATGATTTATCTTTCTCCACATCTATCATTTTTTTAATTTGTCTATGCCTTCATAGTTAAGATGACTTGTTGTAAACAATGTGTAGTTGGACCTTATGTTTTAAAGGCATACTAGCAATCTGCTTTTTTCTTGGTATATTTATTTATTTTTTTTACATCTAAAGTGATTTTCAACAGTTATATTATTTCTGGGGCTTTAGGCAAAGAGCCTTGTTACTGAGAGTTCTAAATTCTTGGCTTGATCAGGCAATATAATGTGCCAATCAATATACCAATACACCAAACAATATACAAATCAAAGAAATGCATGATAGAAAATGAGGTAAGATTTAGTCAGCGTGATCACATTAAGAAGAAGAACAGATGACTATGTTCAGTAACCCTCAAATCCAAGTCCAGGTTTGGGACCTTGATATGAACTTTAAGACAAAATAAAGACTTGGAGTATGACACGTACATCTACATACACACACACACACACACACANACACACACACACACACAAACGGTATGCCTGTTCAAGCAGCCAGCGTGTGTCTCATTTTCTATCCTTCAGTTCATGATTTTGAAGGTGACTCTTTGAAGTCCTTACTGTTTGGATGCCCAGGCTATCCCAAAGACACTTCCTTGTGCTTGAGCGTAACCTCAGGATTGGGCAACATGCCTACACAGTCCTGCTGCTCCTGGACTCTGGGTGCCTGAGGGACTAGAGTGATGACTGGAATCCTTCTGGCACTTTTGGAGGCCTGGAACAGAGCACTGTGGAAACTGAAAGTAGAGTTTCCTCAATTCCTTTGCTCTCTTTGCCTTCAGCATCAACAGAGGATGAGATGGGTTAGATTGGCTGAGGTTGCAGACAGACACTCCCTGAGTGATAACCTCCCTATGTATAGACTGAGCAGGAAATGGCTCCAAGTATTTCTAGAGAGGCCCAAAATGAAGGCAGAGATGCCAGACTTCTTCACACTTTCAGTTATGGTGTAGGACTGGCATAGCATCAACACCTTTTAGCACAATCAGCTTCTAAGGACCGGTTACGGTATTTATATCCTCTGTACTTACAAGTGTTCTCTGTGTGTCTTAGTTCACTCATCCTCGTCTCTGTTTTGTTTTTTACTCTTTCTCTGTCACCTCAAGGTTTCACTGGACATTTGATGTCACCGTGTTTTCTTCCTCCTAGCATTAGCAATTGTAATTTTGTTTTTAAAAATGTGCCTGTAATTATATCAGAGTTGATATGCATACACTTACGTTGACTCCAAGCTCATGTTGAATAAGACTCCTCCACAAGTAATCCCAGTGTCTATTGAAAACATGGTCATTCTCCACCTTTCATTAATAACCTTATTGTTCTTCATCTTTGATTCATGTGCTATAGTAATGAAATAGTTGCCATTATAAATTTGAGTACACAATTTTCTGTAAGAATGACTAAGAATAAAAATTTCACTGAATCTTTAATTTGCTCCTTTTGTAATGTTATCATTCCTTATTTGACATGCTTCTAAGCCACATCATACATACAGAAGAATTTAACATCACTTGTAAGAAAGTATACAGGCAACATATTCTCTCTTTTTATTTTCTTTTCTGAATTTTTAGAGACAGGTTTTCTTTCTCTTGTTTTGGCTGGCCTGAAGCTTACTATGTAGACCAGGCTAGCCTCAAACTTATAGACATCCATTTGTCTCTGCCTTCTGAATGTTTAGGATTGAAGGAATATACCACCACACAGAGTAACACATTTCTTCAATTTTTATTTGTCTAAGAAATGACTTTAATGTCAGTTTTGAAGGATAATTTTAATGGATACAAAATTACAGGGTGTTAGTTTTCTTTGCCATTTTAGTCTGCTTCCTTCTCCTCTTCCTTGAACAGAAATGAAAAGAAACTGAGTGTACTTTTGTCCATTTCCCCTGTAAGCAGGGTCTTTATTTTCCTGTGCTTCTTTCAATAATTTCCTTTTTCTTTGATTTTCTGTGGTTTGAACATGGCATGCCCATAAGCATTTAATATGTGTGGTGTCCTCTGAGCAAGCTGGATCCATCTATTGATGTCTGTTATTCATTTTGGAAAGTTTTCAACCATTATTATTTGAGATCCTTCCTGTTTCCTTTCTTTTGGGTATTCCCACCACAAAGGTCTGCATAGCCCTTAATTGTCGTATGGTTCTTCAATGTTCTGTTCCCTCTTGTCTACCATCAATTTGCCTGCTGTGTTCTGAAGGATCTAAGAATTGCTGATACATGCTTTCTTTGACTTCTTATTATAAAGAGGATGAGAACAATCATTTCTGTCATGCTTTGGATCTTTAATGTCCCATAGGCCCTTATGAGAAAGCTTTATTTTCCAGCCTGTGGTACTCTTGGGAGATGATAGACGCTTTAAGAAGTAGAGCCTAGTTTAAATATATTAGACCACAGGGATATGCCCTTGAAATGAAAGGTAGGAATGAAGCCTCAATCAATCATACACATCCCCTATCCTCTCTCTGTCCCTCCATCCTTCCTTACCTTTTTTGGAAAGATGAATAGGTTTTCCACCAACTATTCACCTTCACAATGCTTCTGCTGAAGAGGTGCAGCCAACTGATCACAGGCTGAAGTCTTTGACATTGGGAGCCAAAGTAAATCTTACCTCCTTAAGTAGATTGTTTTAAGTATTTTGTTATATTACCAGAAAGCTGACCAATGTAACTTTTAGCTGCATCTTGTTTTGGAATATAAAGTGAAACTTCATGTTACTTAGGGAATTCAATATCTTCATTTATAAAAATGAAGATAATAATAATCTAGAATGATGGGAGTTGTAAATGAATTGGGTAAAATGAAATTATTGGAACAGAGCATGACATGTAATAAGTGACAAATGGCCTTTTGCAGTCTGGCCAAAGCACTGGTAATCCCCATCATACCATTTTTCCTTTAGCTGCTGGTATCAAAGAAGTATGTTCATATGTGTGGTCTTTTGACTGTGAACTTCAAACTAGTAGAGATGTTGCCAAGAAATGGGAAGACAAGGAACTGTGGCTGGTTTCCATGTCATTCACCAGGTACAGGAACCTGACAAATGATTGAAAACACATTGTAATGTCATTTTATTTATTACAGATTT
Organism: Mus pahari; assembly: GCF_900095145.1. Classification (NCBI taxonomy): domain Eukaryota; kingdom Metazoa; phylum Chordata; class Mammalia; order Rodentia; family Muridae; genus Mus; species Mus pahari. The sequence continues at coordinate 147,451,153 of NC_034594.1, forward strand.
GGTAGACTGTATAATATAGGTTTGGATTGATGGGCAGCTCCATTGCATTGATAAAAGCTTCTTTCATTGTTTCTGTGGTAAGTCCTTGTGGGGCCCTGCTTTGTTTTTTTCTTATTCTACTGCATGCTTTCTGTCTTCTATAACATAGAAAACATTCTGTCCTCCTTATACATATGACCTGTCAGTCCAGGAAATTGTGAAAGAACTGGAATCACATCCAGAATTCTTCATCTTAGAGAATTCCATTATGCTAACAGAAGCATTCTATTGAATTGGAAGTGGTTTATCCTTACCCATATTAATCATGTGCTTTTTAGAATTGAAACTTAAATTAAGAATCCCCTCCTTTTTCTCTTACACTCCTACTTTTGTTCTAGTTTCCATTGAAATTTATTTCTCTTAATTTTTCTAGTCTTTCCCATTATTCCCACTATGGAAAAGGTTGTCTATATTTGTAGAGTTTCACTGTTACAACTTTTGATCAATTTTTGAGATGTTTTTCAAAATGGCATAGAAATAACACAGATGTTGAAGGCACTTGATCCAAAAGCCAGGTACCCTAGAACCAGTGTAATGGTGGGCAGAGAGATATGGCTCCACAGTGTTTTCCTGTTGACCTACTGATGCACACTGTGGCACTGGTACCACCCTAGCAGAGACATAAGGGACAGACAGAGGGATATAACCATAGATAGATGATTAGATGGGTAGGGAGGGAGGGAGAGAGAGAGAGAGAGAGAGAGAGAGAGAGAGAGAGAGAGAGGATAGAACATCTGCACAAGTGTAGCAGATGTGCAGCTCAGTCTTTACATGGGTCCCCTGATGACTCGAGCAGGGACTATTACTGAATCTCTTCTTTCCTGTGGCTTCCATTCTCCTAACTGTGCCCTGTTGTCTGGTCTCAATGAGAAAGGATGTGCCTAGTCCTGCAGTGATTTGATGAGTCAGGGAAAGAGGTGATACTGGGGAGTCTCCCCTTCTCAGAGGAGAAGCAGAGGGGAGGAGCTTGGAGGAGGTACTGAGAAAAGAGGAGGCTGATGTTGGGATATAAAGTGAATGAATAAAAAAGTTAATGGGAAAAAAAAGAAGGAAAGAAAGAAAATACCACCAAAGTTCAGGCTAAAAGCAAGCCCTTAATGACCCGTGGGAGAGGGCTAAGCTGATTTTGAATGGTGGTCCTCGGTTCTGTAAGAAAGCAGGCTGAGCAAGCCATGAGAAACAAGCCAGCTGGCAGCACCCTCCCATGGCCTCTGTACCAGCTCCTGTCTGCAGGTCCTGCCTTGTTTGAGTTCCTGTTCTGGCTTTCTTTGGTGAAGAACAGTGATATGGAATTTTAAGTCTAATAAACCTTTTCCTATCTAAATTGCTTTTGGTCGTGGTGTTTTATCACAGCATAGAAACCCTAAACGTAACACCTACTGAGTCTTGGGCATATTTCAGACCAGGCAATAAATTTTGTGCTGTTGTTAGACCATTCATCTTTATTTTGTTCAAAAAACAGTACAATGTTATGCTTTCTCCTTTGTTTTTGGTGATTTAATGAGGCTAATTCAGTTACAATTATAGGCTGTTCATATCACATCCACAAAATGTCTACATTAGAAGGCATTATTATGTTGATTATCAAAAGTTTCACATTTGAACATCAATACAACTAATCAATAAAATGGAGAGACTGAGGTTGAGCAATGAACTAAGTTGTATTAAACTGTATCTTTACAATAGACAAGTTTGACTCCAAGAAAATATGACTTTTTTCACACGGATTTTTCTCCCTCCTTTAAAACTTTTAGCATATTAGAATTTCAAATATATTACCTGACATACAGTCAATAATCACTAAGTAATATTTTCTAGTAAATTATTAGGAAAACTTCAAACTAGATAAGTAATAACTATTTCCTGATAATTTCTCTAACAATCAGAGGTTAACTAACTTAAAATGTTCAAGAAATAACTCTGTATTGATTTCTTTCCTGAAGACAGGCTTTGTCATTCTCTGCAAACCTCATCTCTAGCAATACTCATTAACATTTCAAAGCATATTAGCAAAATATTAAATTGGTATTAAATATATAACATATTAGCATATATTAGCATATATTCCATTATATATATAGTATTTTATATAAAATATATGCTATATATGTGCTATGATAGGCTAATATATTATAATAATGTGTAACATACATAATTATATATGTGTAATAAATATATATTATATATGCTAATATTATATAATACATTTTAGCATGTATAATATATTTGCATATTAGCATAATATTAAATTAGTATTAAAAAGTCAAAGCATATTAGCATATTCAAAGCAAGTAACCTAGAATATTAAAAAGTCATTGCTACCTCTATTCTCATATCAAGACAACTCCTTGAGAGTCTGTCAAATGCACATGGCATCATAGTAATTTGATCTGCACACCGAAAACTCCCCTTGATTTTAATGTGATTAATCAGTTATTTAGAATGTCTTGAGGACATCAGATGTGGGTCCAAACTCCAGTCACACTAGGAGAATAGTTTTTAGTCACTTGTCCAGTGGTTGAGCCAAGAAGATAGTAAATATTTATAGGTTTATTCCAGGGCACTGACTAACAGGGCTTGGATGGCCTCTGAGAGAAAATAAACAAGGGTCTCCCACAGTGTAAGACTGGCCAGTTTCATTTCCAACTTCTCTTTCTGCCCTTCACAGGGATTATACCCTGGTCATTTCCAACCACATTTTGATGGACCCGCTGTTATGTATTTTAGAGGGGACAAGAATTGTTTTCTTTCCTCTTGACCGCATGTTTAGATTGGAGGAGTCTTGTGTTCATGCTGTCTTTTGCCTCTTAGTTTGCTTATCCCATCTCAATAGGCAGCCACAGTGTTTGCTTTTGATCATTAAGCATTTGAACATCATGCAAAGCACTATAACAGAAAAGTATTTAAACAGTAGAGGATGTAAGCCTGTCCAAGAATTTCATCTGAAACCAAACATCTTTCAGGAGACAGGACACTGACAGATGATGGCTCTTAAGTTACTCAGAACTCACACAGTTTGATTTCCAGTTTAAATACTTCATTAGTTACATTGATGTCATATCTTAGGGTTGAAGAGATGGCTTAGTGTGTAAAATACTCCCTGTGTGTACGTGAAGATTTGAGTTTGGGTCCCTAGCAACCACATAAAGAGCCACACACAGCAACACATAACTACATTTGTTCTGGAGAATGGGGATAGTGGGATCAAAAGTATTTTCTGGGCTTGTTCATCAGTGAGCTTCGGGTTCCAAGAGAGAAGCTGTTGTAAAGGAAGGTGCTGATTGATAGAGGGAGGAACCCGACATCGACCTCTGACCTCCACGAAAGCAAGGATATATGTGCACCTCTCCACATATGGACACACACACATATCACATATATAAACATAAAAGGACATTTTTATGTATTTAAAAACATGCTTAGACTTACCTAACCAAATGTTCTGTGGGCTTATTTTATTGTTTAAATGTTTCTGTGAGTCCTGATTAGCACTACCAACTTACAGCTGCCCATGGTCTTAAAATTCACCCATCTAGTCCAAACTGCTCCATCTTCAGTGTAGGAAACAGTGTGTCAGGGAAGTTAGCAAGAGACAGAACCATGCATAGTTGGTAATAATATAGCATGTTTTCCCAAGGGGAGATTCTAGTTTCTAATAGTCTTTCTTCTGAATAAACTTGATTTTTACATTTTAAACATTTGGAGGGCTATCTTCTGTAGCCCATGGGGGTCTTGAACTTGCTTTGTAGCCATGGATGACCTTAATCTTACTTCTACTTCCCAAGTGCAGCGATTACAAGCATTGGCGTGGTGCTCAGTTTATACAGTGCTACTAATCAAACCCATGGCTTTGTGTATACCAGCCATACTAACTGAGCTACACCACTGGTCCATTTTTAACTTTCTTTGGATCCTATTAAGAATCCATTGGAAATCTTGGAACCTCTTGAGAGAACAACTCACATATACTTGGAAATTTACAACTAATTTAAGAGAATCTACAACCCCTGAACTTTTAACTCCAGATTAATTTATGTGTAAGCTTGCAAATGTGTATCAGAACAGTGGATATTTTTTCATGTGGAGTTTTACTATATTTTTTTCTTTGTTCTTTGGATTTGCAGACATGTTTACAATGAAAGATGATCACATCTTTGCCCACATTTCCTCTTCTAACTTTTCCCGTATCCTTCCAACATGTTCCCACCAAACAATATATTTTTGTTATTTTCCTCTTTGATAGCTCGCTAAGTCCAATTAGTGCTACCTATGTGTGCACAGGTATGGGACCATCCACTGGAACTTGGGACCTATCAGGGTAACACCTTCAGAAAAGAATGATTCTCCCTGAGTAGCTACAACCTGCCAGTAACTCTTCACCAAGGGGGTAGGAGAGAACCTCCCTGACTATATCAGAATTGTGACTGGCTTGATAGCCATGTAATGTCCAGAGGATGCCATTTCTTATTTAGGGCTGAACACTCAGTCTCTTATTCCCAGATCTTTAAAAACTATGTTTCCCTGTACTGGCTATGGCCTATCACAAAAAAAGAAGCTTATCTGGTCAGGGTTGAGAGCAGTCAACTTTGTTTACATATGGGTATAAACATAAATGTTTAGAAAGCAATCTGACAAAGTGACCATTTAGAAAAAACAACAATAGCATGTTATACCCTGGAGAACCTATAACTTCTATAGCCATGGGCTTTTGACCAGGGTTATATACTAGCAGGCAGGACACTTCCTGCCATAGATCAGACCTCATCCTATGAGAAGGCCATTAGGAACCCTATAATAGTCATGCCCCTGTTGCTCTGTGAATATCGCTTTCCTGGCAAGTTAGGACTGTGGCATTCAGGGTCTAGCATATCTTTTCTCCCCTGCAGACTTTATAATGCTTTCTGGCACTTTGAAAGCTAGCTAATAGAGGGGAGAATTTCTTGGTTGGTTGCCATTGACTTCTCTATTTCCTATCACCAAAGTATGTGATAACTTCAATAATAGGGCATGTAGTTATAGTGTAGTTCACCATGTAGTTATAGTGTTTAACCAAGGACAATGACTATAGAGTACATTGTTTTAGAGACCTCTAGAGCCTCCTTAACCAACAAGGCATTAGGGGGTATCACACAGCCAGCTTGGACTACAGTTGCAAAAATAGACAGGAATCAACTGAGGGAAAGAAAACTTACCTCAGCAACATCTGCTGGTAGCATGTACTAGTAGCTATTGGGGGCTGAGACAGGACAATCGCTTGAGTCTTCCAGTCCAAGGCCAGCATGGGAGACACCGAAAGACATGATTCTTAAAAGAGAAGAGGAAGGAAGGAAGGAAGGAAGGAAGGAAGGAAGGAAGGAAGGAAGGAAGGAAGGAAGGAAGGTAGGTAGAATAAGGAAGAAATGGAAGGACTTTCTGCCTGTTTCTACTGAAGATAGTTTTCTGCTCTTTCTTCCTAAAAACAGAAGTCGCAGGACTTTATCCTGTAACTGACATTGCACTAACTGACACTGCACTATGTGATGAGAATATCAGCCTGTGTCTCCTTCCTAAGAAATGGTTAAAAGATACACTTTTCAAATTCTCTTTGTTACTTTATAACGAAAAGTTTTTTTGTTTTGTTTGTTTGTTTGTTTTTAAAAAAACAAATTGATCTTTGTTAAGTGCACTTAGTTGACGTGTGCAGACCAGGGGACTGCCTTCTGATATCTGAAGCTTTTCTCACTTAAGTCTGGAGCTTTAAGATTCCTAAAGGCTTCCTCTGCCTCTGAAACCCTGAAAATCCATACTTTGGCAGAAGTATTGGATTCCTCTGATGAATACTGAAGTCTATTGTGAGAAATAATCTCTTCTGGGGGGATTCCACAGTCAGCATACTTGGACTCTGAATGGGATATTGTGGTGTTGGGGTCTTTCCAATTCAAGAAAGCCACTGGAGTTCAAGTCCAGTGTTAACGCTGCTTCCTCCCTGTAAACTTAGTACGTGCAGTGGCTTATAGGCAGCTCCCCATGGGATTATTGTTTGTATTACTTAGACAGCGGGATGTTTCAAAGTTAATAAAGCAATTCCCATGCAATGCACAAATGAGAAGAATATTTCCAGGTTCTGCATTTTGGACTCTTCTATGTCCATGGGCTAAGGCTAGATCTGCTTCAAATAATCTATTCTTATTCAGAATGATACTTTCCGCACTCCCTTAGGACAGTAACTCTTCTTACTAGATTTAAAAGCAGCACTCTGGTTATCTTGCTATCATCTTACTCAACATATTTATTTTCCAGCGGTTGTTTAGGGTGAATTCTTCTACATCGAATTCTCTCTTTCCCTTCTGTGAGAAAAAGCATCTGTTAAAAACACCCATGTTCACATTTGTCTCTTCAGAAACTATACTGCTCCCAAATAACCAGTTCTTTATCATGTGAAGAGAGAGGCAGGAATAGCATGGCCTTGGCCCAATGCCTTCCCTTTCAAGGTAATGATATAGTCTCTAGAAGTAAGCCCTGCTGTGGGTGGGAGGGAAAGAAGCTGCCGTCTCAATAAAGAACAGTCTCGGTTTATCAGTTAGAAATTGTATCCTTCCAAAATAATGGTGCATAGCACTCCAGGCAGTTTCTGAAATTCACGATAATTTATTTTCAAGGACACACTGGTGGGCTAGGGTGCTTTGCTCTTTGTACTGAGTCTATTCCTGAGTCTACAGATGGCTTGGGTATATGCAGCAGCTCCCTGTGGTGAAATTGAGCAATTCTATTGTAAGGTGTAGGTCTGTGTATAGTCCCTGAAGCTTCTGGGAACCTTGTCCACTTGGTTGGTTCTCCTGATATTACAAAAAAAGCCTGAGAGGGCACTCTGAATGGTACCAGAGCTTTTGCAGTTCGTGCTTGTGTGGTGTCTATCAATTTCCCAAGGAAGGAAAAAAGGCACAAGGCCACGTAAATGGCAAACAGTGGCTTCCTTCCAATGGTATTTAAAACTGAAGGGAAATTTTTGAAAAATTGTATCTCTCACACTTTCCTAAGTTTAAATCCTGATTGGAGACATTTCTGCCTTTGGCCATAGTGACTGGAGGCAGTCTCTCAACTGAAAGTGCATCCTTGGCCCCACTATGGCAGCTGGATAAAGTGTGAAACTGCTTGATGGCATTGAGAAAGAACAAAAGGAACCAGAAGTGGATGGCGTCAAAATCCCAGAGTTGGAGAAACACCAAGCTGAGAGCCATCGTTACCTTTGGTTTTTGATTAGATCTCTTCCTTCCTGGCAGTGGAAGACAGCCACCCAGGGGATCTTGGGGAAGACAGCCACCCAGGGGATCTTGGAAGTCGTCCTGTGGAGGAGACACAGGGCGGAGACCAGCTCTTCAAACACATCCATTTCTTATAAATCGTATCTCAGGTAGAAGGCAATAAACTTCAGAAATTTGAGCCTGAAATTCTATACATAAGGTTTCTTGGCAATTTTTTTAGCATGCACCTAGGTGGGGCAATACATTCCTGGGTAAGAGGGTCAGAGGGAGGCTGACATGCTGGGAGGATCCAAGGATAAGTTCAGAGAATGCCAAAGCAGAAATCCTGCTGAAATACTTAAAGTCTTCCACTAAATCCCCTGGTAGACAACTAGGAAAATCCATGGAGAATCAAAAATTAAGCAGTCTGATTCTAAATGGTCCAAGAGTTTAGGATGACATCCAAACAGGAATTAGAATATCAGTAAATGACTAACTGTTTCATGGCTAGTGATGTGTTTCGAGATGCAATATTTGCCTAACATGATCAAGGCCCTTGAAAGAAAAGAGAGACTAGAGCAGGACAAAGAGGGAGATGGAAAAAGGAGAGAAGAAAGGAAAAATAGTAAAAACAAATAATCTTTTATGCACAGATAAGCTAAGAACAGAGAGCAAATGAGTTCTTAGCTCAGGAAAGAATTCTCGAGTGCACTAATAAAACTGACAGTAGACAACAGTGAAAGCAAATGATACAGAAAACCAATAAAGTCCGATTTGGCTTTTAAATTCCAATAGAATGTATAACCATGTGATTACACTTTTAAAGAAAGCAATTACATCATGTTTATGCAAATTCTATGCATACATAAACAGATTTTTATCACATAAGACAGACAGTCTTGGGGGGGGTTTCAGCCCATGCTCAGTTGGCCTTGTTACACTGTATATGTAACACAATATATCACGGTAGGTGGGTGTGGTGGAGGGGTCTGTTCACTTCATAGCAGCCAGGGAGCAAAAGAGAAGGTTGTGAGAAAAGACATGGGTCTGGGATTGGATGACCCCATCAAGAGCCTACTCTTGATAACCTATGATAACATAGCTTGCCCTAGAGGGTCCACCTCCTAGTTGAGTTAGGAGTCAAGCCTTACCACATAGGTCACCAGGAAACATTTTAGATGTGAAGTGTGGCAGACACTGTCAACATGTTTTGCAAAGATGCAACTGACTTACATGCCTGTAGTGGGTGTGCCACTGGCACTTCCCCACCGCAGCTGGCACCTGCATGCTGCTGGACTGTCATTCCAGCTACCATGGGAGACAAGTGGTGGATTTGCATCGAAATGGTCACTTGCTTTATCTTGGCGAATAATAGCACTAGGACTTTGTGGGCGTGGTTCTGCATCTTCTTATGTGAAAATGGCCATTGAAATTCTTTCTCTGGTTTGCGATCTGATTCTCTGTTATTTCTTTGTCAGTTTTCCCCAGGATGGAGGCCTCTGTGCACTCATGTGGAGGACAGAGCAGGATATTGGATAGCCTCCCTTATAACTATATTTCTTGATTGATCATAGTGTAAACGCGAAGCCCTGGTTTGCTATTTAGACATAACTGGGATTACCAATGAGTGGTGACCTTGTCTGACTCATCCGTGTAATTCCCAGATACAGATGAACTCAGGTGATGGCAATGACCTCTATGTGGAAAGGAAATCCAGGACAAGGGCCAGGGACAATTAGTGCACTGAAGTCTCATGGAATGAAAGGGATTGCATTTTACACTAAGCACACTAATATCCTTCAAAACCAAGGGCATAATTACTGGATGCCTGCATTGTTCATTCACCTTTAAGAAAAGCAGGTCACACTTTAATCTGGCTTTGACAAGCCACTGAGGGGCAGAGTCTCCTGAGTGGAGGCCCTGTGTTCATCCTCTAAAGAAAGCAGAAAGCAAAAGAATTTTTTTTTTTTTTTTAACCACACCAAGGATCATCAATGCAGTAAAGATACTCTTTGCATGTGTTGGAATGAAACAAATCCAAAAGGTCTAGGTGCTAAAAGTGGTGGAAAAACTCAGAACTCAGACCACACACCTTTCTCTTAGGAAATATGATACATTAAATTTCTCTCCACTTCAAGTCTAATATTGTCTTCATCTGGCACAAAGAGAAAAGACTGGGCAATGCCTCGGCTGGCAGTCAGTTAGGCATGGGACTCGGACACCCTCCTTTTGTTTTCCTGCCAAACCACATTGAGTTTATATGTCCTTTGCAAGCCTTATAGGATAGCTGCTATCCAGATCTACCATCTAACTGCTAACTAGCCGTTGGCTTCCGTTTTCACTCTAAAACATCAAGGACTTGGAAAGAAGGCTTTGGGTCTTGGTGTTCATGCAGGCTCTATACTCCCAGAACCATATTCTCTCTTTACTTTCTGTTCAATTAGCTATTCTCGATATACATGTGGATCTATAAATGGTAAACACTCAGACTTAGGTTCCTATCTCCTGTTACAACATTACCAGGAGCAGGAGAGGGGATAGCTGGACTGTTTTGGAAGCCTTTGACCTGATCTTGTTTATTTGGCAACTTAAGAGAACTCAGACCAAGCCGAGTGAGGAACTGAATGAAGAGACCATTTTATAGAACTCTGCCAATCATTTAAGACTTCAACAGATCAAAAGGAATTCTACTAACAAACATTATTAGGGTTCAAGCAACTTCTATTCTAAGGCTCAGGTAGTTGATGCCAGCACAATCTTATTGATTCCTTTGTTGTCTAAGGCCAGGATCCACTGCTGTCTTCAATATGAATAACTTCTAGCACAACAACAGGAAAGTGACACTGGGCAGTATGTGGGTTACAAACCAAGTGGTTCTGCAGGCTCTTGAGAATTTGCCATGAAATTCTTATTTAGCAAATCCTGGAAGCAGGCTCGAGGTGCAGCCTGTATTTTTGTATTTGCCAAAGAAAGAAAGGTTTGGTATCTCTGCCTCTTCTTCCCAGATTTCCCATCTGGGATATGAATCCCATGCTTTCCCGTGACTGATTGTTGTAAGTCACTCTGCTCTTTCAATTCAGACTTCCATCTTAACACTGGGACTCACGGACTGAAGAAATGCTCTTAAACATGTTTTCTTCTTGTACCTCTGGAACACGACCAGACCATTAGGCCATTCCTGGTGCAAAAATATGATTGAGAAACAGTCGTTTGAGAGGGAGGGAGATACTGTGTCATGCCACACCAGGCAACTGTCTTAAAATCCACAACAGTGACACAGTCGTGTAATACTTTTCTGAGATCTTGATGGTTTGAAAAGAATGCTTCCTGTTAGTAGAAACATAATAAAAATGTTAATATGCTTAATTAGCAATTCACAGTGAAAGAAATTTAGCATGTACTGCTTCCTGGTATGTCACACTTGCCACTTAGCTATTTTATATCCTTGTATTTTTCTTGGAGGCAGGCTGGAGGGCATCAATCCACCACTAATATTTCCTTAGGACAGAGCTGATGTTCTTTTGCTAATAGCCTTGCTTCTCTTTACCTGTCCAGTAATTTACAAAACGGATTCAAAGGCAGAAAGAAAGAAAGAAAGAAAGAAAGAAAGAAAGAAAGAAAGAAAGAAAGAAAGAAAGAAAGAAAGAAAGAAAATCAAGGACTCAGAAATCGTTGGATGCAGGAGTTACTAGTATGTTATCCATGCAAAATGAGCGTCAGTGACATTTCACGAGTCAAGCCAATGACAGAGCCATTCACAGATGCATGTACACACTGTTACATTTCTTGTGGATGAAGACAGTCTGTTATTTGTGGATTCTCAGAGCAATCCTATACTCCTACAGATAAAGAAGCTCTCAAGCTGCAGCTACTTTTTCTTCAAACATGTGCAGCTTCTGTGATTTACTATATAATATATGTAATATACAAAACATAATAAAATATAAATATAAGTATTAACTCTATAATATATTATATATAAGTATGATTGTATATTATATAATAATATATAATATAGATAATTGTGTTGCAGTTTTAGGTTTTTGCTTTGTACCTACTCTCATTTATTTCTACATTCTAAATTGTTCAAAGAAAAGAGATTGTGTTGTTCTACATTTTGTGCATTTTTATTTTATTCTGGTTAGAGCCTGGGTGACCTTGAGAAAACCAGGTCTCTACGTCTGGCTTCTCACCTCTTTCCTCTGGCCGACAAGACAGGGTCAGCCGTCAAGTGGTGTGTGATTCTCCCTTTTACTCAATTCTTATCTCTTTCTGGGAAGAAGCCTTGAAATTATTCCATTTTTTTCCTTCACTCTAAAATGTACACAGCATCCCAACCCAGAGGAATTTGTACAAATCATGTGTTCTTTGGGGGATTTTGAGCTGGTACACACTGGGAAGCCCGTCTTGCTCTGCTTTGTATCATCCTGTTCTCATATACAATAGTAAATTCATGCTTATTTTAAAGGCTATCTGCCTTTGTAACTCACTTCTACAAGAGAAGCAAAATAGCCTTTAATAGGTAGAGGACATTAAACGCATAGAGAATTTGTTCTCCATCTCAGAGGAACTTTTAGGATGTCTGTGTTTCAAGACTAGTGAGATGATTCAGTTAACGGAGTGTTTTTGCCATGCAACATGAAGACCTTAGCCCAGCTCAGCACCCAAATAAAGTTGCAGACACATTGACACTCATCAGCAACCCCAGTGGTGAGGTGGCCCCCTGGGGATGTGGTGGTGTAAGAAATAGATCTTGAAGTCTGCTGCCTAGTCATTCAGTTAAGTCAGTGAACTGCAAAAAGACAAAAAAAGAAAGGTAAATATCATGAGGCCCTCCAAGTAACCTGTAGCCTGAGAGTCTTCCTGAAGTGGATATACCACTGAGCTGAATAAAGCAGGCAAGGGCCTTTCCTGAGGCATTATTTCTCAATAGTTGGACTTCAGGACAATGGACTGAGATAAAATGCAAAGTTTGCAAGTTGGATTTTTTTTCAAAGTGCTTTTAAAATATTTTGAAAGACTTCTAAGGAACATCTCTTAGTTATTTGAATTTTTTTCTCTCGTTTTGCCAATAGATTCACATTTTCACTATTTCATAATTTTTTTATTAGGATAGATAGGAATCAGTTACCTAATCAGTTCCTATCTGTTGCTAAGAAACCAGAGATTTAGCCAAATGGTTCATACCAGAAATGATGCAGGGGAGGAAAATGTTCTTCTTATCCAACTTCTACTAAAATGTGGATATCCTCATTTTGCTTCACTTTGCAAAGGTATTTGAGAGTGCTGTTTTGTTTTGTTTTGTTTTTTTCAGGACTCTATTTTAACATTCTGTACTTTATTTCAACACTTTGTATGAACCAGACATTAGAAAGTCCATTGGCTGGGTTTTGTACTGTGATTGCACTATTTGTGTGATGTGATCACCTGAGACAGTCAGGGTCAATTGAATAGGAAAGCCTAAACTTCAAGTTAGTAAGCCAGACAGGAAGATGTGGTAGCACCAAATGCATCCACATACTGAAGGTATTTTTAAATATTTTGAATTCAAAGACTTGGTGTTAAAACCTGTAATCCTAGTTTCCTGCAGGGTCTGTCTTTCGTAGAAATTTTAAGTTTGGATAACAGCTTTGGAGAACCTCATTGATGCCAGGCTAAGGCACAACTTGATAGTTATGAAAAATAAACTGGACTATCTAAATCGAAAAAAAAACAAAAAACTTACCTTTCAGATTTTAGCACAGAGGCGAAAAGATTCAAGCTATCTAATGACCCAAAAGATAGGAGAAACCAACCCATGTCACCAGCACTGTTCTTACTGTCACTTGAACTACAGAGCTAATCAAATCCCCAAATCCCAACATCACCAACGGTGCTCATGGCTTACCAACTTCAACACAGATAAATGGCCCCATTAACGTCAGGGCAGTTGTGTTTGTCCGGGGAATAGACGTCTGTATTTTAAATTGCATTATCCAGCTTATCCAAGGGATAAGAGATGTTTACTTTCACAGATTCCAGGCTTCTGAGCTGAGTTAAACAGGACAAGTTTAAAGGCAGGGGCTCAGAGAAGTACAGGGCATGTTGACAGCTCTGCTGTGGTCTGCAGAGGCTGAGTTAGGAGAATCCAAGCTTATCTCTGCGCTCCTGGGCTGAAAGCTGGGGGCTCTTGGGCCTTCCTGCTAACTGTGTCTTCTGTGTAGCTAGCTGCTGGTTTAGGATGGACAGTTAGAGGGAGTGGAAATAGCCTATGAAGAATTTGGCTTTAGATGAGTGTTCTCAGATGTATATCCAAGGAATGCTCAATAGCCCCTGAAGGCTGAGAAGTGAACAAGGCAGCAGGGCAGGCAGCAAGTGTGCTCTTCTTCCATCACTGTTCAGACTCAGGTAGGGCTCAACCTTCAGGAACAAACCTGTGTTCTTCTCGAGTCTCTTATTGCTGATTTTATGTGCTAGCTAGAGATTAAATGCTTCTTCCTTTCTAGATGGAGGAAAGGCAGAGACAGAAGAAGAAAAAGAGAACACAGAAATCTGACTCGTTAACTCCCCTTTCAACCTTCCTTTAGCCAGACTGAACATGACTTGGACATGATAAGCTTAGAGCATGTGGCAGCTGCTTGCTGCCATCTGCTGTATTCTCTGTTGCTAGCAAGCAGAGGACCCCATCTCCCCAAAGAGAAAGTGGAGGGGAAAATGGAGGTGTCAGAGAGACTGTGCTAGGTGCCACAGTTTTCTGGCACATAGGAAATCTCCCAATATTGCATTTGTAGATTTTTACCACCTAGTCACCATTGTAAACGGACCGATGTCATGGTTTTGGGACATAAAAATATTTTTTTCCCTCCACACTGTGATTGTCTTTCATCTCATTTGTGGACAAGAGAGAGAGAGGAGAAAAAAAAAAAAAAAACTACATGGAGACAATTAGTTTTAAACAACTTAAGTTGCTTGAATGTCTAATACAAATGCTCTGTCAAATAGTATAAACCATAACTGTTGTTTGAGATTCTGGGAGGACAAGAAAGGATATATACCTAAAGATAACAAAGACATCCTGAAAACAGGATCACAGTATTCTCCCTCCCTTCTAACAATGCAATTCCTTCATTTTCAGTCTTGCTCTGACTTCTTCAGGGTACCTATTCCCATTGGATGGATTCATTTTCAGAAGGCTATTATAATGTGGTACTTCCAGTACAAAATGAGTGAGGTTCACTTGGGACTCATCTAATTCTTGGTTTAGAAGTTGTGTTCCTTGGCACATCCCAGATCCAGGTATTAAAACATGATCTGCTTCTGGCCTTTGAAAAACTTAGCTCATCCCTGATCTTCTTTTATGGCCCATTGCTTCTTTGTTCTCTGCCTGCTGACTTTTGAAGTTCAAAGGAAAGACTTGACTTCCCCTGGTTATTGGCCATAGAAGTGGATCAAGGCTGAACATGAGTTCACCTCATTGGCAACACAGGTCACGTTGTAACAGGTCATGTTTTATCTTCTATTCACTTGCCCTTGCTAATAGTTCTAGTTTTACTAGTGGCTTACACAGTAAGTCATTAATTTTGCCCTCCTGCCCGTTGGGTTTCTCTAGAGACTACAGGATGGGTTGAAGAGTGGAACCATGTTCAATAACTTTTGAAATAGAGACTTATAGAATTTTAACTGTTGGGTACGCATCCTCTGGCCACATATTCAGGATCTAGTAATAAATTCATTAATGACACATTGTCTTTTGCTGTTGATCTAGTGATGGTAGTGTTCTGCTCCGCAGTCTACATGGGCTGCCATAAATCTATTTTAAAAACTTCATTTAGTATCTTACCAATATCAAGAAAACGAAGGACCAAATACCAGTAACTTCATGAAAAGTATAACTTCGTGAAATCTAATAATACCAGGAAGTGGATGAGAATATTGTGCCATGACTTATAACCTCCTGGGTTACCCAATCTACTAATAAGGAGGCATGCCCATAAGCATAGTTCTGTATGTCTGAATGTATTCTATAAGAAACTTTAGAACACTTTTTCAAAGTGTGTATTGGGTCTCTGTTTATTCTGAAAATGCTAAGAAGTGCAAGGAGGAATGGTTGGTATAGGATGGTAAGATCAAATCACCAATATTGTCTTAATTTATGAGAACACTGCCATCTGCCTGTTTAATGAGGTCCTCATTCTTCTGTGTTCTCACTGTTTGCTACATAGGTTTTCATTGTGGATCCAGAGCTATTGAGTATTTTTGTTATAGACCTCTCACACATCTAGACTGTATGTGAGAGAGAAAGAGGGAGGGGGTTATTGTTACAAATTTCTAGGTCTTTTTGCCTTATACTTAGCAAATATTTGATAAGTGTTTAATAAATAACTAATTGCCAGGCTTGTGATCTCAAACAAAATGGACAAAAAAGGCTTAAACATTGTGAATAGTGAGAAAGGATAGGCAAGAGTTATGCTAAGAACTGGGGTAGATAGCCTATGTTGACTGGTAGGATTTATGTCTCTTCATCCTTTGTCTTACTGAATCCTTGGGCAGGAAAATAATCTAGCCTAATGTCCCCTTTTGCTGAAAAAGGAAGGAAGTGATCAAATGATCCATTATTTCCAAAATGCTAAATATTGCTGTTTCATGGGTCCTCTCTATGAAGGTTGAAACATAAATACAAGATAAGTGAAAGCTATATGATTATAGTGATTTTTAAGTTCTTGCCTTGATTTTTTGCTTATGTACATATAAAGTACGATTGCCAATGAACACGAAGTCAGAATATTTAATTAAAATAGCAGCATTTATTACTCTACCATTTGATGCCAACTATGAAGAAATAAAATCATGATACTATATTAATAATAGCAAATAATAAAAGAAAAGAAGAGGAAGAGGAGGAAGAGAAGGAACAGGAGGAGCAAGAACAGAAAGAAGGAGGAGGAGGAGGAGAAGGAGGAGAAGGAGGAGGAGGAGGAGGAGGAGAAGGAGAAGGAGAAAGGAGGAGGAGGGGGAGGAGGAGGAAGAGGAGGAGGAGGAGGAGAACTTCCTTTTATTGGTACTTTACATCTTACCATATGCCAGGTAGTTATCTAAGTATTATGCATGCATTTATTTACTCCTCCTAACAAATACTCTGACATATATGCTTGAACAAACTAGGCACAATGGTTGGCCAGTATCACAACTTAGTAAAACTCAAGATGATGAATTGGTCTAAACAATCTGACTCTGGATCCCAGATAATTATCTCCCACAATGTTTTCTGTCTTGGTTCAGACATAGTCCTTGCCATATACATGGAAAAGTTGCCATGTATATGTGACAGTATATATAGTATGGGCAACAGGTCCAGAAATTTGGCTGTTTGAGAAGTCAGAAGAATGAACAGGTGAACAACATTCATCAGACTTCTAACAGAAGCCAGGCACTGTGAGAGAACTTTGTGTGCACTTTAACCAACAGAACACAGGATGACCAGATCTGTCCCTTGATTACTCCTACTGGAAGCCACTCTGTCTTCCTCTTTGTCCTCTTCTCTTTTACCATTGGTGGTGCAGAGTACATCACTAAATCTGCAGGAAATGTCATAGATTCATGAGACTTGTTTATTTCTCACTTTCTGTTATACAGACTCATGATCCTTGGTCAGGAGCTCTAATGCCTGAAAAGAGGTAGGAGATTGGAGTATTTCCACATTCTAGCAAATTATGAATCCATCTACTGAGATATACAGATAAGTTGGATTCGTTTTTATATTCATGACTACAGGTGAATTTTCTTGAGATTTTATCATCCATAATTTTGGGCTGAACAATCGATTACATGCTGTCTCTGCTAAGGAGTAAATCTGCACAGAGCTAGACATAGATGCACAAGTGGTAACTTGATTTTTACATTGTAGGACCTAGCATAGACATCAAATTTTTAGATGCTCAAGCCGTGTATTTTAAAATGGTACAATGTTTGCATGTACTGTACACATTCCATCTGAGTTAGGTTTCTATTTCTATGATAAAACAACATGATCAAAAGCAACTTGGGAACAAAGGCTGACTTTCTAGAAACTACACTCTTGGAGAAAATTGCTTCTCCCTCTCCTAGTTGTTCATACCTCCTTGGCTAGGGGTGCGACCTCTTATCTAACTCTTTTCCATTCTGAGATCTGGTTTGACTTGTCTTGTGCATCCAGTCACAACCACTGTGGCTTCACCCGTGCAGCTACCCTGCTGTGTCCTGGAAACTCCGTTTCCGTGTAGGCATTGGAAACTTCTTGCTCTTCCTCTTTTCAGCTCTTTATTCCCCAGTGATCCTTGAGTCTTAGGAGAAGGGGTTGTGGTATACATGTTTTTCTGATTGCCAATAAAAACAGTTCTTCAAAAATTAGATTGAAGTAAAATGTAAAATAAACATTCATAGAACAAATACTCATGCCCTCTATGTTCTTTGGTGAATATTTTAATATATGTTCTTTGTCTCATTTTTATATAGCCATATGTCTTTTCATCTGTTAAAACTTTATTGCTAAATTAGACTAAATTCTTTTTGTGACAATCTTAAAAAAAAAACAAAAATAATAAGTATGTTTCTTTCTAGAAGCAGACCAAAGAATGATGAATTTTTACTCAATTGCTACAGTGTTATAGAAATTATCATTAACAATGAAGACAAGTTACAATCACAGAAATTAATTATAAAATTAAAGTTTGGCAAACAAAGCACAATGCACACATGTGTCTTAGTTTTCTAATTTTAAAATAAAGCTAATTAATGACATATTCTATATTCTATAAATATTATTTCCAAAACTGTAATTTTGTGTGAGCTGAAAATACCATCTTCCAAATGACATATTTTGACACTTACGTAATTCAAATATTGGATGAAAATATCTTTAGGAGAAAGTCTTCCCCTGCCAATTTCCAAGTCCAAAGGATCTTTCTGTTCAGTGACTCCCCTACTATAACTGGTTGAAATGAATTCTGTTGATGAAAATACCAAGGGCTATTGTGTTAAGGCATGATTGACCATAACAGCTCTCAGCATTCTATATGCTTCTTTCAATCTTTGTATCCTAACACTACCTTTGGAGTCAAGCATCCAAAAGCCTGTTTCATCATAGTTAAAAATCTCTGTGCGCACACTGTCTGTGCACTGTGCTTCTGTGCAAACCCTGCCTATCCAGTGAGAGCCTCCAGAATCCAAGCTCCCTTTCTAGCTGGAATCAAGCTCTTGGAACTCATTCCTTCTCATAACAGTACCACTGGGATGAACCCTTGCTTGTTTTGGTCTTGCTCCTTCACAAGTCTCTGTCACAGCAAAGTGCAATCAATCTCTGGTCCTTCAGATCGCCTTCAGGGGAGACTTATTTAGTTGCAGTAGAAACATTACAGTGTACTGAATCATTTATGGCAAGATGTTATGGTATCTTTTAGTCTTAGACACTTTTTTAAAAGTGGGTTTACAGCAGAATGAGAAGTCTCAATTCCCCTGCTGATCTTGCTTTCTCCCAAAGGGAAAGTTTATAATAAGGGCATAAACAATGGTTAATATAACTGCTGGTACCAGGTAGTGCAATGAAGAGGATCTGCAGTGAGATGGAGGGGACACTCTGGGATATGAGTCACTACATGTGTGAGGCATGTGTGCTTTTAGTGAGGTAATGAGAAAAATGCACTTCTGGGGACTTTTAGGAAATGCAAACAGTTGTTTTGTCCTTGTCTCATTTGTTCTGTTGAGGAGATAGCTATTGGGAGACGGGTCTTGGAGAAACAATGAGAGTACTAAGTCAGAGAGAGAGGGTTTGCCTTAGATAATAGCATTGGACCTATTCCACACTATGGGAAGAAATAAGGCTATGGGTGCTGATTCCAGTGCAGAATTGAATTGTGTAACAACAGGCAAGGCATTCTAGGCAAAGCATAAATGTTAGTTAACATCTGAAAATAAGGGGGTTGTCCTGGGAATGTATATTTTTCAGCTAAATATTTGGGAGGTGTAGGAAAGTGTAACTATGGGAAAAAAAGGACTAACCAGGGTAAGAGGTGTTTGTGAAGGAGTGACTGCTGTTCTGGGTCACAGTCACCAATGGGTTAATGAGGAAAGTGTGTTCAGGATGCCACACTGCTTATTTACCACAGAATAATCAACTGTACCACTGGGGTGCAGGGGATTTTTAAACCATGGTGAGCAAATGGCCAGAGATAGAGATGGAAATTTCATAGAGAGACAGGAGGAGGATGAGTCAAACAGGAAGGGACATTCAGACATAGAACATTGCAAATGGAGAAGTCTAAGTGGCAACTGAATAATAGCATAGCAGCAGTAGTGGTTCCCAAGTGCCTTGTACTAGAGAGCTCATGCTTGTGAACACATTCACACTGTCCAAAAGCTCTCAGTCAGGAGCCACAGACATGCTCCCTTCTTGGAAGAAACTGCTGAGTGAGCTCTTAACTCATGCATTCATGTCACTAAGGTAGAAAGTGTCTGGGATATTTTGCAAAGTGAAAAGTAACCTAGGATGTGGCAATAGGAGGCTGGAACAAGAGAAATTATTACTGATATATATGAAAAGGACATGGGTACAAATACCAGGATGGAGAAGAAATTATGCAAATAGGTTTTCAAAATCGTCAAGAATGATAAGAGATGCCATAACAGTAAAAGAGGCTGAGGAGAGCGGGCAGGAGGAAAGAATAGAAAGGTTTGATTTTGGTGTGCTAGTGTACAGTAGGGCAAATAAAAATGATACTTATATACTGGATGTTTCAAAAAGTAGGTGAAAAAATTGTGAGATTTTTACCATAAAGAAATGACAAAAGTTCCCAGGGATAAATATGTTTCACCTGATACCCAGGGCAGGTGGAAGGGGTCTTTCTTCTCAGAGGAGAAGGATGTGAGGGATGGAAATGGGGAAAGGATCTGTGTTCAGGGGGGACTGGAAGAAGGAGATGGTGTTGGGATGTAAAGGGAATAAATACATAAATTAATAAAAAAAAGTTTCACTTGAATAATATACAATATGTGTATCTGCCACAATGTATTCTAAACACAAACACACACAAGTTCTTTTGTGTGTATACCACAGTCTTAAACATACATAGTCAACTGTTACGTGCTTGCATGTGTGTCAATTAAAAATATTTTTAAAAGACCACAAGTGGGAAGGCAATTAATGTGTAGGCCTTAAAAAGGATAAAAAGATAGCCCCAAACTGACATTTCCTGGTATTGAGAACATCTAAGCAGAATGTTGACAGGTGATAACAACAGAAATGGTAATTACAAATGACTTCATGTTCAAGTAGGAAGTCACAGTGCAAACGGTCTCTGTGTACCAATGAGGAGGGAGGGAAGCCTGTTTCAGGGACCTCACATATTTGTAGAAATGGGAGCATGGCCGGTTTCCTCTTGAAAAGATCATGAAAGAAAGGGACTGAAGAACAGTAAGACTTAGGCTAGCGGGAGAAATAAAAGAATGTGCAGAGAAGAGCCTGAGAATGTGAGGTGTAGGGAGCCACGGGCCCTCCCCTGGGCTACCCGAAGCCGTACCTTATAGATGGCTCCTGTTGGCTAGGAAGCTTGTGATAAACAGGTCCATATTTGGTGGTGATATGTTCCCGCTCTTCTGGTTGGCTGAGGCCGCGCCTAGTGAAGTGACGTGGCTTGCCGTGATTGGTTGGTGTGAATGATATAAAAGGGCTTGTAGCCCGGGGCTCGGGGGGAGAAGATTGTTCAAGGTTCCTGAATAAACTGCTGAGAGAGGAACTGGTGGTTGCATCTTCCTTGCTGTGGGCAAGGGGACGCCGACAGTGAGGATTTCTACAGGGTGCCAACAAAAGACTTAGAAAGGTGGCTGAAGGATCAGATGGTGCAAGCTTAGCTGTGTGCGGACTGACCGAGGTGTGAGTGTGTGTCTCTGTGTGTCTATGATCCATGACCAAGAACTGGGTAGGTGAGATAGAGTAGAAAAATCTGAAGAGACAGGGAGAATCATGGGTGTTGAGTAAACACTTGAATGGAAACAAGGGGCCAGGTCTCACTCTAGTGATATATTCTGAAAACGAGTCCAGGTTCTATCCTAGACCACATGGTAGACTTTGTGTGAGACACTGAAGTTGTTTTCTAACTTGTAAACTTCCTAAGAGCACTTGGGTTTTCCACATATAGTTGAGACAATAGCTATTATACTATTGATAAGGGGTCAGCATAGATTAGTCATGCTAACAGAACTAGCTGTGGTGGTAATGGCCAGTATAAGGATGATGCATGATACAAGAGTCTAAAAAGAGCTTCATTATCTCTTTATTTTCTCCCACTTTTCCAGGTGTTTTATCATGATGCTCTTGCTTCTGCATGTTCGTCTGTGACTAGGCATAGAAGAGTTGTTCATAGGCCAGCTTGGGAAATGGCCTTGAGCCACTTGCCCCTGTGGTCTTTCTGAAACACAAATAATTTATGTTCATGCCAGCTAGGTGACAATTTTTCCTCAGATCATAACAGGATGTGATCTTGGAATTGTTCTGATAGCCTTGGAAACTAAATTAGAAAAACAGTATTACCCAGGTCTATAATTTTTTTTTTACTTTTTTTCTTAATTTTTTATTATTTAAATGCATTTTATATATCAAATGTATTAATAATATTGAGTATTTTGATAATCGAATAAATCATAAAAAAATTGTTCAACTTTTACATTGATATCATTTTATACCCTAAAGATACCACTAATGAACATTTAATACTATCCATAACTGAGGATTCTATATCTAGTATTGAATACAAAACTGTTTCAAAACATTCAAAATATTCTTTGGGAAGTAAGCATAGTAAAAGAGCATAAAATATTAAAAATGTCATGGAATATCTTGTTTTCTCCATCTAAAGAAAGAGATGCCGTGAACATACAAGGAGCCTGCAGAACTCCAAATAGACTGAACTGGGAAAAATTCCTCCTGTCACCTAATAATCAAAACACCAAAACACCAAAAGCACAAAGTAAAGAAAAAGTATTAAAAGCAGTAAGGGGAAAAGGTCAAGTAACAAATGAATTACACCAGACTTCTCACCAGAGACTGTAAAAGCTAGAAGATCCTGAGAAGATGTCATACAGACCCTAAAGAAACACAAATGCCAGCCCAGGCTACTCTACCCAGCAAAACTCTCAATTAATATAGTAACCTTTTATCTGAGTTCTGTAATAAAGTCCAATAAACTCACTGGTCTCTTCCAAGTCGGACTTTGGATACATCCTACTTTGGTCTGACATTGATGCCCATCTTGGGTAACTAAATGTTTGGTTTTGTTTCCCTGGGAAAAGTAACTTGTGGAAGAAAAGGTTTCATTTCCGCTTACACTTTACAGTCTATCATAAGGTTCCAGAAGTCAGGAACTGAAGCAAAAGCCATGGAGAAGTGTGGCCTGCTGTTTTCTTTTCTCTGGGTGGCTCACTCAGTTTTCTCTCTTTTACAACCCAAGGCCTCTTGTCCAGAGGTATCACCGGTCACAATAAACTGGACCTTCCCACATTCACCATTAATCAAGAAAATGTCATGCAGAGCTGCCAACAGGCCAATGTATGGAAGCATTTTCTCAATTAAGATTCCTTCTTCCCGATCCAGCAATACCTCTTCTGGGCATATACCCAGAAGATGTCCCAACTGGTAATAAAGACACATGCTCCACTATGTTCATAGCAGCCTCATTTATAATAGCCAGAAGCTGGAAAGAACACAGATGTCCCTCAAGAGAGGAATGGATACAGAAAATGTGGTACATTTACACAATGGAGTACTACTCAGATTTTAAAACGATGAATTTATGAAATTCTTGGGCAAATGATATATCCATTATCATCCTTAGTGAGGTAACCCAATCACAAAAGAAGTCACTAGATATGCACTCACTGATAAGTGGATATTAGCCCAGAAATGTAGAATACACAAGATACAATTTGCAAAACGCAAGAAAACCAAGAAGAAGGAAGACCAACATGTGGATACTTCCTTCCTCCTTAGAATAGGGAACATAATACCCATGAAAGGAGTTACAGAGACAAAGTTTGGAGCTAAGATGAAAGGATGGACTATCCAGACACTACCCCACCCAGGGATCCTCCCCATCATCAGCTGCCAAACCCAGACACTATTGCACATTCCAGCAAGATTTTGCTGAAGAGACCCTGATATAACTGTCTCCTATGAGGCTATGCCAGTGCCTGGCAATTACAGAAGTGGATGCTCATAGTCATCTATAGGATGGGACACAGGGTCCCCAACGGAGGAGCTAGAGAAAGAACCCATGGTACTGAAGGGCTCTGCAACCCTATAGATGGAACAACAATAAGAACTAACCAGTACCCCCAGAGCTCATGTCTCTAGCTGCTTATGTAGAAGAAAATGGTCTATCGACGATCATTGGGAAGAGAGGCCCCTAGGCTATGCAAACTTTATATGCCCCAGTATAGGGGAATGCCAGGGCTAAGAAGTAGGAGTGGGTGGGTATGGGAGCAGGGCGGGGGGAGGGTATTGGGAATTTTCGGGATAGCATTTGAAATGTAAATAAAGAAAATATCTAATAAAAGGGGAAAAAAAGATTCCTTCTTCCCAGATATGTCTAGGATTGTGTCAGGTTAACACAAATCACCAGTCTATGATCTCTATATTACCTACAACACCTAATTCAGTGTTGTGGTTTCACATTTGAGCACTTGGTTTCTAGTTGGTGCAGCTGTTGGAGCTCCAGAGGCTGTAGGTGTTGAAGCCAGCGGGGAGAAACCATGCCATGGGAGTGGGCGCTGATGGCTTACAGCCTTACCCACTTTCCTGCCTTTGCACTTTTCTTCCAGTGTGCAGCTGAAATGTGATCTCTCAGTTTCCTGCTGCCATGCCTTCCCCACCATGATAGATTCTCTGTCTTTCTGGAACCATATGCTGAGAAAACTCTTCTATAAGTTGCTTTGGGTTATAGTATCTTGTACCAGCAGCAGAAAAGTAATTCATACACATCTGCTGTATTCACATCCTCCTGTGTACTTGAAATCATCTCTATATTACACATAATTCCTGAAAGTTTATATATATATAATGTGCACACACACATATATATATATATGTGATTATACATATATTTATAAATATATACATATATACACATCTATATGTGTATATACAAATATGTGTATATGAATACTTATCTATATGTACATATATCTATACATATCTACATGCGCATAATCTATATATGTCTGTACATATATGTGTCTATGGAAATCTGTATGTGATTATATATATGTATATAAGTATATGTTCATAGGCCGGGCGTGGTGGCACACGCCTATAATCCCAGCACTCGGGAGGCAGAGGCAGGTGGATTTCTGAGTTCAAGGCCAGCCTGGTCTACAAAATGAGTTCCAGGACAGCCAGGGCTATACAGAGAAACCCTGTCTCGAAAAGCCAAGAAAAAAAAAGTATATGTTCATGTGTTTATACAAATCTATGTTTATTCAAATATATGTATAAATAATATACATGCATATATATGCATATATATATCAGAGTAGAAAAAAGAAAAACAAATCTGAGAAATTAAGAAAAATAAAATTAGTGTGAAGAAGTAAAAAATAAAATAAAATAAAATAACAGAAAATAAAGAAGAGAAAATGAAGAAAAGTCATAATCCTGGAAAAAATCGTGGAAAAAGCCAGAGCAGTCATAACAACAGAAAAGAAGACAGAAAATGCACTGTGGAGAAAGAGCACAAAGCCACTAGAAATTAGAGGAGAAAGTATGTCTGACAGAGATCATAAAAGGAGAAAGAATGGATTAAAACTACTTAGAGAGAGAGAGAGAGAGAGAGAGAGAGAGAGAGAGAGAGAGAGAGAGAGAGAGAG
>NC_034594.1:147476776-147485078 GCF_900095145.1 Mus pahari
AGGCACTGGCATAGCCTCACAAGAGACAGCTATATCAGGGTCTTGTAAGCAAAATCTTGCTGGCATATGCAATAGTGTCTGGGTTTGCTCGCTATTTATGGGATGGATCCCTGGGTGGGGCAGTCTCTGGATGGTCTTTCCTTCTGTCTCAGCTCCAAACTTTGTCTCTGTAATTCCCTCCATGGATATTTTGTTCCCCATTCTAAGGAGAATAAAATTTCAAAGTACAATTTTCAAAAAAGAAATTTAGAAAACCAACCATTTAGACACTGGAGGTAAAGGTGATTTATATATTATTAACATAACAAAATGCCTTTAAAAGCATAAATCAGAAAGCTAATCAAAACGAAAGTTATCTAATTGTTATTGTTTACAAAAATAACTTAAATTGATGTTAATGAGTTGTGGATAGAAAGTTGGGCAGCATGCTGACCTCCACACTCTTTGGAAGAAAGGCATCTGTCAGTTTTTAACTCATGGTTTGCTAATTTAAGTGTCATTAAACTATGATGACTTTGTTTAGCTGACGTTTACATACCCTAATTTAACCATGATTTCCAAGTCCTTGACTTGTCATGTAGAGATGCTAGAATATATTCTTTGGCTTGACTGTTCCTGGGTTTATGCTCTTTATAGATATAAATCTGGAAAGGATCCCAGCAGGTCAGGCATTTGCTTCCCTTTGGTATATACATATACATACATATATGTGTGTGTGTATATATATACATAATGTGTGTGTATGTGTGTACATATATGTATGTATATTCATACAGGGAACAGACCTTCTTAGCAGTCATTTGTCTCTGCAGTGCCAACAATAATTCATGAATTCAAACAACTACACACACACATATATGTATGTATATGTATATGTATATGTATATGTATATGTATATGCTTTGACTATATGCTTCCCCATTATCTTCTCTTACCTCTTTCCTCTGTGCCACTTTCACTGGACCCCTTCTTCTTCCCAAATATTCTGTCTCCTACTTTTGTGTCTTTTTGTGTATGTGTGGCCAGCTCCATTTAATGAGGATTGCTTGCATTAATTCAGATTGGGGGATATATTTTGAACAAGGCCAACTTACTAGTCACAATGCCATAGAGGAATATGACTCCCTTCTCCCAACAACCATTAACTACCTCTAGTTCCTCATGGAGCAGTAAATCTTATGAGCCTTGATGGGCCTTGTTGTCTACAGGACTTACGTAAGTACTCATTGCTGATGTAATTTCATAGATATGAGCAATTGGGGCATGTTGAGAAGATGACATTTCATAGTACCCCTTCCCACCCTCCAGCTTTTACATTCTTTCCTTCACCTGCCCTGCAGTGTTCTCTGAGATTTTAAAGGGGTGGAAATTTATTCTATTTAGGATTAAATACTCAATAGTCACTTACTTTGAGACTCTGAGCACTTATGAGTCTCTGTATAGCTGTAATCCACTACAAGCTCCTCTAACCAAGGGTGGGAACAGAACCAACCTATAGGTATATGCATAAACATTCAGAAGGCATTTTGACACTGTGGTCACTAAGCAAACAATACCAGCAGGGGCCTGTCTAAGGCCTGTACCTTCCAGCTATGGGATTTTCATCAGTTTGACAGTACCAAGTATGACTTCTTTTTGCAAAACAGGCCTAGAATTCCAATCAGAAAATGGTTGGGTCTTCCCATGACAGTTACAGCACTGACTCACCATTGGGTTCATCTTGTCTGACAGGTTGGCATTGCAGCTTGCAGTGTTTAAAGGTTGGTAAGAGCATTTATGACTTTCCACACCTGATGACATCTTCTGGCCCATTGAAAGGTAGTCAGCACTCTCTATTTTTTTGCTTTTTATAGATCATAGCCTTGAAAATCCATATCCATTTCTTTAACTTGGAGTACCTGCAGAGGCTCAGAAGCTAGAAGGGGGCATTAGAATTGTGAAGATGCTTTCAGGGAAGGGATTGGTAGAACACATGTGTTATGAAAGTTAAAGTTTGGGTACTGGGGAGGGAAGGTTAAGTGGAGAGGGGGTAGAGGAAGGAGAGATTAACCAAATACACAGAAAAGTCATATATATTTTGTAAAACAGAAAGTAGATATGAAAGGGTAATATGGAATTCTGTTACTTGAAAACTAATTTAAAAGAAGTTTGACATTGTTCTTTACATTATATCAGAAAATGTTTAGCTAATGATAAATTCTCAGAGGTGATTCATTCCAGACACTAACAATTTTAACATTTATCTATCTATCTATCTATCTATCTATCTATCTATCTATCTATCTATCTATCTATCTATCTATCTATCGTGTGTTGTTTGTGTGTGTGTGTGTTTACACCCCACAATGTGTCTAAGGAAGTTAGAATAACTTATAGGTGTTGGTTTTATATTATGTAAGTTGTACGGACTGTACTCTCAAGTTGTCAGGTTGGGTGGTAAACACCTTAATCTGCTGAGCCATCTTGAAAGTCACCATTCCAAACTAACAAATTCCCTCTTATTTTTATAGTATAAGGTTAAGTATTTCATCATCTGGGAAAGCTTTTCTGAATTCTGTCACCTAAGTTACAACCAACCACTATTTTATGCTTCCTCAACATGTTAATATATATCATTCTTATCAAGATGGACTTGTTGCAGAACTTCTCAGCCAACCATAAGATACAAAATAGAAGATTCTATGATCTGTTCAGAGTTGAGAGTCTACCTTAATAGATGGTCATATATTTTTACAACTACTGTTTTAAAGTATAAACTAGAAAATCAGCAAGTAAATATAGACATAGAATAAATATTTGAGGATGTTGCAAATCATTAAGAAAGCCTTCTTGTCTTTCCAAGCACTTGACTTTCCCAGAAATGCTGTGAGGTAGCTTCTCACCTAATAACAGGCCTCTTTTCTCTCTGGTCAGGAAAATCCTCACCGCACAGGACATAACATTATACTGTATACAAGCAAGCACTTCCCTTAGTCTTCCCACCTCAGCATATCATCTTATCACTCCGTGGTCTCTCACTTTCTGAACTTCATTTGCTATCAAGTCTGGCATGTTTCCTTCCAACTGACACAATTATTATACCCACAAATGTTGGCATGTGACAGAATTTCAGCCAACAATAAAGACCTGCATATTTGATGAAAACTGTCAATTAGTTTCTTCATAGCCTGTGAAATAAAGCTCCTTAGGACAGTGTCCATGGGATCTTTTCCAGTGTCCTTAGGATGTCCCTTCCCTTTGGCATAAGCCACTTTCTCTGTGCACCCTACAATAAGGTCACAGAGGTTAATACAACATGCATTTCTCCATTCAGGGTTTCTGAAAATCCCACACTTCCCCCTATTAACCCCCACCCCTATGCCCAGTCAGTTGGGTAAAACAGCAAGAACTTTATACCAGGGATATGCATTAGCATATGAAAGAAAGCAGTTGACAAAGAGGAAGAATGGAACTCCTCCCTCCACCCCCAGGATCCTGTGCATAAAAGACCAAGCTAGTACTATGCAAATGAGTCAGAAAACCCATATTGTGAGAATGACTTATAAAAATCTCAATCTTTGGTAAGTCCTTGAGCTTCCAACCTTTCTTCTGTTCTGGTGTGCCTCCTCTGTTTGCTTGAGCTCTCTCTGCTTTGTCTAACTAGCAATAGCCATGCATTCCATAGCACCTGTTTCTTCTAGAACACAATACTGGAGTTCCGACTGGTGACCACTGAGCCCATCTGTATGGTAAGAAATATATATCAGTAAAACCATAAAATAATCACTAAAGAAACTTTGCTCCTAGCATAATTCTGATTTCCAGAGAAACTTTTTTATCTTTAAGTTCTATACTGACTACTTACGTACTGAGGAAATGGTCACTCTAAGGTTTACAGTGGGGACATTTTTTACGTGTTACAGGGATATAAGCATTACCAGAGTGGGCACAGTACTCCAAATGGATAGACAATAACACAAGGATCAACAACGAAGGAAGAGAAAGGCAGAAAGTACACAGAAACTGCTCAGCTAAAACAGAGTTCTAGTTTGGAAGCTGTCCTAGTCAGGGTTTCTATTCCTGTACAAATATCATGACCAAGAAGCAAGTTGGGGAGGAAAGGGTTTATTCAGCTTACATTTCCATACTGCTGTTGATCACCAAAGGATGCAGGACTGGAACTGAAGCAGATCAGAAAGCAGGAGCTGATGCAGAAGCCATGGAGGGATGTTCTTTACTGGCTTGCTTTCCCTGGCTTGCTCAGTCTGCTTTCTTATAGAATCCAAGACTACCAGCCCAGAGATGGTCCCACCCATAAGGGGTCTCCCCACCCTTGATCACTAATTGAGAAAATGCCCCACAGCTGGATCTCATGGAAGCACTTCCCCAACTAAAGCTCCTTTCTCTGTGATAACTCAAGCTGTGTCAAGTTGACACAGAGCTAGCCAGTACAGAAGCCTTCTTCACAAAGGCAGCCATTGAAAACAAGTGTGTAAATAACTGTGTGTTCCACAGACACTGACTGGGTCTTTAGTGGCAACCTTGAATGTTACTGAGGTCATAAGAACCTTAGGGCTGAAGTCAGCTGGCTTCTGAGGAAAATGGCTTTGCTTCTTTTTCTCTGTGCCAGAATACCTTTCCAGGATGAAGATAGTTCATTAAAATGCTAACTTTCCAAGCACATACAAGTTCATGCACTCAAACCTAAATCTCTAAGTCTCTGTCAAAATTTACAGCAAGTAGTCAGTTAGGTGTGTGACTCCTATCTCCTACCCCTTCTCAACCCTGGGTTGTTTACAAAGTTCTTATGTTCCCTCTTTTGTGGACTCCAGAGTCCCCTTGCCTTTGACTGGATGCTTTGGTGCAGGCTGACAGCCATGAACAAGTGACTGTATGAAACTCTAGCAGTACGTTTAAGTCATCACACACAGTGACTGAGCCCCATCTCCATGGCTAAGACAATGCGTGTTCACAGGATTCAGATATCCCCAGAGTAAACGAACGAAGGCAGTTTTTTCCAGGGGAAGCTATCATTTGATTTAAAGAACATTATTCAATATCAAAACAGGCATTTAAGAAAAGTCTCCAGTATCTTCCTTTGATGGGATCCCAAATTTAAATTAAAAAAAAAAAAAAAGGTCAGAGATGGTTTCTGAAGGACAAAGTTTCCTTTCCTCCACTTCCCAGACTGGCTTGCTAAACACCTTGATCATGGGGGCACCAGGCTTAAGCTGCTGAAGTTCAGAATATAAAATAAACATCCATCTGTCTCCTCTCTGTCTCCCTTTTTTTACCCTTCCTACTGAGGAAAGCTAAATAGCACATTCTTTCTCACTAAACAGAAGCAGCAGAACACAGGAATTCTATGCAGTTTTGAAATAAATTACTGGATACAGAACTAACAATAACAGACTCTGAACTCAGCCAACCAATCACAAAAGTGTTTTGCACGATGAAAAATGTGGGCCCAGCCAAATCCCAGATTTAAAAGCAATAATATTTAGATGTGATTAGAATTTCCATCCCGTGAAATAGATCCCAGTCTGGGAGCCGTTATCTCCAGCCACTGCAGCTTTTCGCAACAGTCTCTCCGCATAGCTCTGCAGAGACAGGTTCTCATCGCCTTCAGTATGAATTATTAGCTTGGCATTCCTCTCTGGGATCTTGTCTCCAGGCCCTCTTCACTTCCACTCTTATCTGACCGACTGATCGGCACTGCACGGAGGTTGTCTTCTATGAAGTGCACCCAGGCTGGATGTTAAGACTCCTCTTCTCTCCCCACACACCACTGAATATCTTCACTGGTTTCTGGACCTCCCCCTTTCCTATCCTGGCACCAGTCCTTTACTCCAGTAAGGAGCCATCCTACCTATACTGTCTCATCTCCTAGACCTCCATTCTGCAGGTTTTACAGTCCCCCCTTCACCTTGAAGCCTTCCTTAAGAAATAGCACTTGCAAGCAGTCCTTACTGCCCTATGTTATATCATCTCTTTTCCTCTTACATTCCAATCACTACGGACACTCTGTCTCTTCTCTGTACATTTTATGCTCATAGGTCTTTCACTCTAATTAGTACTTAGGGCTTTTTCCCCCTAACTGTGCACATTCATTGCCTGAATGGCTCTGGTTCTGTGGAGATCTACAAAACCCTTATTAATTCAGTACTTCCAAGTTACACTGAGTAACTGGGGACCCAAGAGAGTTCCGGACCAGAGGGAGTTCCTCCTTTCGGGGTCCTACATAACCACATAGAACTCCGCAGATTAATTTTTCTCATCTTGCTTTTTCTAACATTCATAAAAATAAGGTTCTTTAAGACAGTCACTTGAAAACCAAAGAGGGTATGGACTCTGCCCTAGGGTATACCAAGATGTGTCTGTTGAGACAAACAACCAATCTTGGTCTTCAGACAAGCCCTTGGAGCAGAGGTTCTCTAAGTGGCTCTGCCTCATTCTACTGCGCCTGCCATGCTCCTCCTGCCTTGCCATTTTGCCTTCTGCTATAGTCCCATGATACACAGATTTCTAGTCTTTTTGTTTGGTTTGTGTTGAGACAGAATCTCACAATTTAGCCCCAGCTGGTCTCAAACTCCTGACCTTCCTGCCACACCCTGATCAGTGCTTGAGTTAAAGGCATCATGTCCCCTGTGCCCAACTTTCATCTGTAGGCCTCTGACTTGTGCCCATCTTTAGTCTATAGCTCTCTCTTTTAAGCATCTTGTATTTTAATATCCACTAACCCTTATCAACCAAGGGTAGACATCTGGCCTGTAAGGGTATTTTGTTGTTGTTTTTTTTGTTTGTTTCTTCCATAGAAATGAAAAACAAACAAAAAACAAACAAAAAACAAACAAACCAGACCCCCCTCCCCCCCAAAAAAAACCAAAAAACAAAAAAACAAAAAACTAAGGTATGGTAGCAACAGATGGTAATGCCAATGTCTGTGGAGAGACATTGATAAAGGAGAATGCAGTACATCTAGATTTTTCAGTCAATCTCTGAATGGCTTCCATGATGTCGAGATCAACATGACATGCAGTGGACAGTGTGACTCCATCACAGACTCAAATCACCCTGCCCATCTCCAGACCATTGTTTCCTCTACCATAGCCTAAGCTGCTCCACGCTTGTACTAGATGACTAATCAGGAAGTCATCCTGATTTCCCATCCTTCCTAGAAAACTGAGAGAGACGCAGCCATATCGGAAGGGGTGGTGATATCCTGCAGATAGACACTTGTACCCTTGGGCTATCAGACTAGAGATATAGTGAACTGCCAGGAATTATAATATCCCTAGGATATCCACATTGAGGTGTTCTTTCCACTTGTGCCAGCCAGAAGGGCAGGTTGTCTTCTAGGAAGAGATTTCACAGGATGCTGACAACTTTCAGGGTAGGCAGGGAGCCAGGAGCTGAGAAGTGATGGGCAGGACCACATCTCAAGAAGAACTTTGTAACAACATATACCTACTGCCTTCTAGTTAAAGCTCACCGCAGGACCCTGAAGATAGGCTGAAGGGCTCTCTGAACCTCTTTTCTTAGGTGACCATGTCAGTCACATCAGCTTCCTCTGCTCCTCACTACTTCTCTCTTTAATTGCCTTGTAGAGGATGGGTAGCCAAGTCTAGCTCATGAGAGCTACCAAGGATGACCCTAGCAACTGGCTAAAGAAGGATCAATATCTTCTCTTCTCTAGAAATCCCTTACGTGGACCTTTGTGCAAGCTGCTCTCTAACAACGTTTCTCCCTTCAGCACTTGTTTTATTCTGTTCTTCCCTGGGGTAAACAGTTTCTGAAGCCAGAGCCGGCCAGGAAGTCTCAGGTCACATAAAAGTGAGCACTTGGCCTAACGCAATCTTGCTTTATTATCGAATTGGTTAAGTTGCCAGCTCTTTGTATTTCATAATCTACTGTTTGGCTTATGTATGACTTAATCTATGTGGGACTTGTTTACTCCACTTAGGGATCTGTTCACAGGACCACAGGTTCAGTCTTAGATTATGGATATTTCCATCGAAGTCGATCCTGTAACATTCTGAGAAAACCGTTAAAAGCCACACCCTGTCCTAGCTGCTTTCAAACGTACTTTCACCTAAGTTCCCACTAATTGGGACCATGTTTCCTCTTAATTAATTACACTGCATCATGTCTAGCAAATTGCTTCTCATATGGGAAGGTGATGATGATATCTTTCATTAAAGTGATGGGTATGGAGGGTGATATATCTTATTAAAGAAGAAGAAGAAGAAGAAGAAGAAGAAGAAGAAGAAGAAGAAGAAGAAGAAGAAGAAGAAGAAGAAGAAGAAGAAGAAGAAGAAGAAGA
>NC_034594.1:147485148-147516971 GCF_900095145.1 Mus pahari
AGGAGGAGGAGGAGGAGGAGGAGGAGGAGGAAGGAGGAAGGAGGAAGGAAGAGGGGGAGGGGAGGAAGAGAGGGGGAGAGGGGAAGGGGGAGGGGAAAAGGAAAGGAGAAATAAATGTCCCTGTCAGTGGTGATTGCTGTGAAGATCCTTGGGACACTGTTTCTGACATGAGAAGAAGCCTTCACAATGTTTTAGACTCCTTGCTGGGTTAAGCAAAGATGGAGAGAAGACTGAGTAGAGTCACAGGACCAAATTCCACAGGGACCAGACACCTTCAGAACCCTCTGCCTCCCTGCGGCAACTTAATGAGAAACAGTTCTTAAATCCTTCCTAAGCAGGGTTATTTATATTTTGTCCACCTATCAACGTGCCTGTGTCTTTCATCTGTTTGTCTCCCTCTGTGTCCCTGTCTCCTTCGTGTCTTCTTCTACACACACACACACACACACACACACACACACACACACCCTGCCCCCCATGAATCTGTAAAAGACCCATCTTGGCTTTGGGCTGCAGTCCCATCAATTCTGAGCTCAGCAGGCAGGCTCCGGGCCTGTCTCCTTCCAAAGCGGAAGCCTTCCCAGCAAGGCTGACTGCAGGAGAGCTGCACACTGCGGGAAGCACAGGTTCTCAGACCTTGAGGGGGAAGGGCGTTGGCTCCACCCTGGCTGGAGGACAAGATTCCACAGCGTCTAAATAGCACACAGCCAGTCCTGGGGAGCCGAGGCCTGCTGTGTGGAGGTGGCGCTCTACACCTTTGAACAGGGATTTTGGCTCCGCCTGTCTGCAGACACTGAAACCTATGATTGATGACCAGGACCTGGGTACCAGAAAGTGATGCATGCTGTTATGTGGTCTCTGGGGAAACTGGTGCCAATTCAATTAAGTCCTTCAGGGGAGAGTGAGCTGCTGTTCCACACCTGAGCTTGAGGGGAAGAAAAGACACAGAGTAAGCCAAAATCATCATTCCCAACAAAGAAGGCTACTGAGCAAATTAGAAACACAGCAAAATCTGATGATGACATATAACATATATTTAGGAGAAGAAAGTTTTAAAAACATGAAACCCATATATAGAAGGGAAAGAATAAACCTGTAGATATTGATCAAAAATCTGGCCACGTGCTCTGAAAAAATGTATAGATTTTTTTTAAAGGGCACAGAAATAGGGAATGAGTTTCATTTCCAAAGTGTGTGTGTGTGTGTGTGTGTGTGTGTGTGTGTGAGTGTGTGTGTGTGTGTATGTGTGTGTGTGTTTTGGAGGGGGTTCTTATATATACTTCTGTTTTTAAAGATGAGTTTATTTGTTTTAATTATCTCTGGGGTGTGTGTATGTGTGAGGGGGGAAGAGAAGAGAAGAGAAGAGAAGAGAAGAGAGAGAGAGAGAGAGAGAGAGANAGAGAGAGAGAGAGAGAGAGAGAGAGAGAGAGAGAGAGAGAATGGGTATGTTCACTGAGTCCAGATTCCCTGGAGCTGGCTGGAATTGTAATTGTAATTGGTTCATCTGGAAGAGTAACCATAGTTCTTTATCACTAAGCCATCTCCTGAGCTTCTGTATATCATTTTTAAAGAATCGTATTCCAGATAATTCAATAAATAGATAACAGGCGACCATGGTAGAACAGCTTGCAGTGGAATGAGAAAACTGGGATCAGAGACTCCGGAGCAAACCAGCACTGGTTTCCCAGCTCTGTCCGACCACTCCTGCTTCTTCTCGGAGGCTCTTCAGTTCCTTTACATGTGAACGAGGAAGTAGTAGTGTCTTACAGTTTAGGAAAAAGCCCAGGCATTAGCCGTCCTAACAGGGTGGATCTGCCGCCCAGGAATTCAGCGCAGCTACAGATAAAGGTGTTCAAGGTAAGTTCATCCTCAAGGTACTGATATGTAAGTTTAAACAGAAGAATCTGGGTGAGAGGCAAGCGTTGATTAAACATAATTAAACAGGCCAGCTTAGGATGTGTCTGGATGGTCTTAGATCTGGCTCTGTGAGGGAGGTGGTCCTAAGAAGTCTTTGTCGTGTCACTACTCAATAGACTCATTCACCTCTCTACACAATAGTGACTCCTGTTACAGGGCGCTGCCTCCCATGCATGGAGAATTGTCCTGATGTAGATGGTGAGTCCTCCAAAGTTCCCCTCTTCCTGGAATCTGGGATAACCGTCTGTCTAAGGTGATGACTTATCTTGGTGCTTTCAGCCCCAAAGTGGGATGAGCTAGATCAGCCCAAGACAGGCTTGCCTTCATGACTACTATGCCCGTGTAGGATCACACGGAGGAACAGACACCGAGTGAAAGACAGGGATGGTGCCGGGATCTCTCCCGCTTCTAGTTACTCTGTGGGCAAAGCAGCTTCAAAATGTCCATTACCACGCTGCAGTGAGGACTAAACAAAGTGAAGGCTTCACAGTTGCAAAATTCCTTGCCTTGCTACACTGGAGACTGTCATGAAATATAAATGCTGCGACCGCAAGAGTGAGGGAGTACCGGGTGGGCCCACGACAAGGTGTCCCCCTGAGAAATCACACCATGTGACTGACAGACCTGATGTAAGGACATTTATTGTGGGGGGAAGGGAAGGCAGAGGAGACTTGGAATAGGAGTAGAGGCAGAGAAAGGGGGAGCAGAGAAAGAGAGAGGCTGGCCAGGAATACTGGGAACAGGGAGAGGAGAGGGGATGACAGGGGAGAGGGGAGAGAATGAGAAGGGACTGGGGAGAGGGGAGAGGGGAGAGGGCAGAGGGGGCTGGGGTAGCGAACAGTTCTCTTTATAGGCTGCCACACCCTGGCAGTTAAAGGTGGCAGGTTATGATGCAAGCCATTGCTAGGCCATTCAGTGTTGGGAGGAGCCTAGACGAATTGTCTGTAAGCACCAAGCAGGAGGAGCCGGTACAGAGCAGAAGGCATAGGTCAATGCTAAGTATCTCCCATATGTGCTCTCTGCCTTAAGCTTTGAGACAGGCCCTCTCAGGGACCCTGGAGTTTGGTTAGGCGGACTGCCAGCCGGCTTTGGGGATCCACCTGTGTACCTTCCCAACACCGGGACTGCAGGCACAGCTCTCCGTGTTTTCCGGTTCCTGCTGCTTGTGTTCCGGTTCCTGCTGCTTCCCCAGGAAGCGTGTTACTAATGGAGCTACCATCCTGCCCTCCACCGCCACCGCCCCTGGAAGGCACTTTAAGTTACAGTCAGTGGAGAGAGGCCCTGATCTGGGAGCTGACTGCTTTGCTTTGCTGGGGGCTCTGAAACCCATCTGATGCTCAGTTTCCTGTTCTGTGAGAGAGAATTACACCACTGCTAAGGAACTGTCTTGTTCATTTCAAAATCTGCGGATTCTTATCCTTTCACCAGATATAAGTGAAGGTGACAATCATCTGAAAAGATCAGAAATTCTAAGTCTTCCTGTATTTCCTGATGTTAATCAGCAACTTTATTTTCCTGAGGAGAAAAACAAAGAAAAACAAACAAGCAAACAAAAACCTACAGCTTTTTCCCAGTCTCTGCCTGCCCTCGTTCTGCCGTATCCAGGCAAAGGATTATTGTTATTTCTTTTTTCTTTTTGCTGTCTCTGCATGTTATTAAATACATGCCAAATTCAACTTGGCATTTCTAAAAGCAGAAAGAGAAAGAAAAGAAAGGAGGAGGAAGGAGAAAAAAAGTTTCAGAAATGCAGACTCCGAGATGTAAAACCTTTATGCAAACATAAAATATTAATACACTGAAAAACTCAAAATGCTTCAGTCCCCAGGAGAGAAAATAGCTTATTTTTAGATGCTCAACTCAGGGCCTACTGTTGTAAGACTGCAAACACGAGGCAGTAGATTCTTTCACTTGTCCCTTTCTGTGCAACAGCAGGAAGCTAGGTCATTTTGAGCAGGCAGAGAATGAGCAGCTTTTCTAACACTTGTTCAGAACTATCTCCCATCTCATGGCCCCAAGGTAAAACTAATTATAACATATGGAGGATGAGGCCACTGAGCGTTACAGGCCTACTGGTTACTGTGACAACCACGAACCTTCATCTGCTCTCCCCTGTCAACATTTTTATTTATGTTGCCAAATTACACTCCTCGAAAAACTGTGGCAATTTGCTCTTCCAAAAAGTAGAGGAATGCAGAACCCACAACCTGAATACAGGTCATTATTTTTCCCCCAAGTAGAGAAAATGGAACAAAACTAAAGAAAATGGAAAATTGTCTGATGCATCCTCCAAGGACAAACCTTTAAAAGAGCTTGGGGCTCATCAGTGATTCCTTCTGCCAGAACCTATGTTTCTGTGTGTGTGTGTGTATGTGTGTGTGTGTGTGTGTGTATGTGTGTGTGTGTGTGTGTGTCTGTGTGTGTGTATCTGTGTGTGTGTCTGTCTATCTGTGTGAGTGTGAGTGTGTCTGTGTGTGTGTCTGTCTGTGTGAATGTGTCTGTGTCTGTGTCTGTTTGTGTGTGTGACTGCGTGTGTCTGTGTGTATGTTTGTGTGTCTGCGTCTGTATGTGTTTCTGTGTGTCTGCCTGTGTGTCTCTGTGTATATTTCTGTGTAAACTGTGTGTCTGTGTGTATGTGTATATGTTTGTGTGTCTGTGTATGTATATGTGTTTGTGTGTGTGTGTTTGTGTTTAGAGGGGATTGAGAGAAACTCACATAAGATTTCAATATTATACTAGGGTTTATATTAACTCCAAAATAAAAGCACAGCTCAGAGGAACTCTTTCTTTTTCTTTTCTTTCCTTTTTTTTCTTTTCTTTCTTTCTTTTTTTTTTTTTTTTTTTTGAGACAGGGTTTCGCTGTGTAGCCCTGGCTGTCCTAGAACTCACTCTGTAGACCAGGCTGGCCTTGAACTCAGAAATCTGTCTGCCTCTGCCTCTGCCTCCCAAGTGCAGAGGAACTCTTAATCATGAAATATGTTCTAATAAAACTCAGACAGCTTATTTTAAAATATTATTTATTGATATATATATATGCAGATGTTTTGAGCATATATACTAATTGTCAAAAGCTTATGCAATGAGTTTGAGGCCAGCCTGGTCTACAAAGTGAGTTCCAGGACAGCCAGAGCTATACAAAGAAAGCCTGTCTCGAAAAACCAAAAAAAAAGAAAAAAGAAAAAAAAAGGTTTATGCAAAACAAATATGAGGAAAGAAAAGAACACTGGGTTGTTGCAGCCCCTTATGACAACATTTCATTGGCACGTTTGCAGTGGTATATGGCTATATTTCATATGACAGTCAGTACTTGAGTATATGGTGGTCAGGTTTTTCCCCCCACCAATGTAAATATTTGCATCTACTTGGGCTGTTGTACTGGGGAAAACAACCCCAAACGAGAAGGGAATGCCTGAGCTATTTTATGACAATATAATTTTATTTATGAAAGAAATAAAATATATAGCCGGGTGTGGTGGCGCATGCCTTTAATCCTAGCACTTGGGAGGCAGAGGCAGGTGGATTTCTGAGTTCGAGGCCAGCCTAGTCTATAAAGTGAGTTCCAGGACAGCCAGGGCTATACAAAGAAACGCTGTCTCAAAAAAACCAAACCAAAAAAAGAAAAAAAGAAAAAGAAAAGAAATAAAATGTATTTATTTATTTAGCAGGCAGGGAGCAGGGTTCTATCTCTTTCCTAAAGCCTTATTTTAAATGAAGTATAATACTTTGTTTCGTGGATATGCTCAAACCAAAAGCCCCCACAATTCTTTACTGCTGAAAACTAAGTTCTTTCAGAACTAAATTCTTTAGTTCTTCATAAACTTCTAAAAAGGAAAGCATTTGGGATGTTGGTTCTGCCAAATGATTGCTAACCTATGGACAAAGCTCCCTTTGCAGAAAGGCTATGGCACCTCCTGTTGGGGGAGAGCCATCCTAGGATGTCTGGTAGTGAGGGCCTGAGAGTATAGTGTGACAAGAAGAGAGGTTTTCTAGGGCCAGACGTTGGAATGCAAGGAGCCCAAGGCCATGACATTCACTGGGTGCATTCTTCTACTGCAAATATTTATATGTGTTTCTTTTTCCGCTAAAGGCAGCTTGGAATTTCTATTCAACCAAATCCATCCACTCTTTCCTTCTTAGTAAGAACATTTTTCCTGTCCCCTGCCCTACTCTGTCCTTCCTTCCAGCATACTGTGTGGTCAATGAGATATTGAGTACTTTCCTGCCCTTTTCCTTTTCTTGGCATCTTTCTGCTTTTTTCCCTGCTTTTCTTTCTTTCTGTCTCTGTCTCTCTGTCTCTATTTGTCTCTCTCTCTCCCCCCCCCTCTTATTTTTTAATGGTAGTTACAAGACCAATTTACTGACTAATACCTAATATCTGGCACTGGAAAGCCTCATTTTCTCTGGACATAATGGTTGTGTCCTAGTAAAACTCTCCCTCACCAGCCTGACCCCAAGGGTATAAGAGGTGGGGGCTTTGGGAGGTGACTAGATATCCTTCTGCTTTCTTGGATGGGCTGCTGCCCCCTTTGACCAGGTTGGAGGAGCTTTGTGCCCTTTCATTTAGTAGGAAGGACCAACAAAGTGCTGCACAGGAGGAAAAACCCCCAAATCTCCTGATGCTCTGATGTTGACGTCATGTCTGTTGGAATTCTGAACAAGGACTATCTGTGATTTATAGTTTGCTCAGGGTGTTAGATTTTTTTTTTTTCTAACAGCCCGAGATGAACAATATGTATCCTCTAAGACAGCAGGTCCTACCCATGAATCTATTTTTACTCCCCGCTCTGCCACACCAATTTCTACCTATAATCTGCACTGATACCAGATAGAGCTGGGTTTGGAAATTACGGCTTATTTATGTTTTTCAATCTTACATCAAGCTTCCATTTTCTAACTTGTATTCATCACCTTCAGTCATTTAGTGTTTGTGAGTGTAAGGAGCAAGTGTAGTTTAAAAACCATTCGGACTTCTGGGGTAATTATATTAATTTGTAGATTGCCTAGAAAAGACATATAATTTTCCCAAGACTAATCCACTATACCTAAGTCCATAATGCGCCTCCTCATTTATTAATGCCATCTTTTAGTAAATGCGTCTATAAAGAAACTTTTTTGTGTTAAATAGATTTTATTTATAAAAGTGGCGTTTTTAAAATTTATTTTCCAAATCTTGTCTTTTCTTGTGCTACGCATCCTCATATCCCTCCTTGTAGATATGCAGCCATTTATAGCAGCAATGAGAAAGACTCACCTTGATTTTGGCATAGTTTTTTATAAATAGCTTGATGAAGTATTTTATTTCTTAAAATCATTTTCTCAGTTGATTTCTTAGGGATGTTCTGCCATATCTCACCTCCTTTGTTTCAGAACATTCAGCTGAGAATTCTGACATTCCAAATAAGGACTAGCTGGATTTCTATGTGCACATAAGTTATTTTTAGTGTGGTAAGAAGATATCCTTCTGTTTATAGTTTATGGAGAAATATTTTAAAATTGTAAATGGCTGTTGAATTTTATCAAAAGAATTTTTGCCGTCTTTCAAAAGGAGGTATGTGGTCTGTCTGCTTTGATTCACCGATGTGATGAAAATAGTAATGTATTAAATAATATTGAACCATCATTGGAGTTCAGATGTTTGCATCCATGTTCATAAATAATGCATACTTCTTGAATGCTGGGGACAAGTAAAAATGCCTTTTGTCCCTATTATATTAATTGAAAGGAAAACAAGTTATCAAATTATTTAATAATATTGTGTATGATCTTGTTTTCTCTTTCACCAAACGTATACCAACACAGACTGGTATAAACGTAGGGAAGCAGGGAGAAATGATGGAATGAGACCACAAATCAAGCACTAGTGCTGCCTCCGCAGGAGGTAGGAAAGAACTGGAAAGGAAGAGGTCTGTGTTCATGAGCTTTATATACTGCTATATGGTTTTAATTGAAGCAGTATGTGATTGTTTCTGGTACCACTGAGCCCAAAGACCCTGCTTCTTTCAAAAGAAGAAAATTAAATAATACACTCATAATTTCATTTTTCCCTAGTAGAGCCCTTCAAATAAGTTATATTCTGTTCTCTTTCCCGTGGCCAAGAAAATATCCTAAATAAAACTCCTCTATAATATAAACCTCTGAGATATGAGGTATTCCCATATTTACAGCACACAGGAGATAAGGCGGGCTAAGAGGAGGTAGGGAGAGGAGAAGGAGGAAAACCAGGGGTGGGGAGGGGACAGGGAGGGTGCTTTCTGTGTCTCCAACAAAGAGTATTTATTAGTAGCAGTTACACTCAAAATATTCCCACCTCGAATCTACTTTCTGCTATCCCATGCCATGTTGATTGTCTTGTTGAGTGTCTCCAATATATAAGTCGTGCTTTGTTTGTGTTGACTTTTCTGTCTTGAATCTTTGTGTTCTGTTTCCCTCTAACACTGTCCAGTGGTCTTTCAATCTTGTAGTATCATTCAGCCAAGCTTGGTGGATGAGGGCTGACAGCTCAGCCTCTTTTGCCTTCACAACACACAGAGAAGAAAAGCTATATTTACCCACGTGAAGATAACTCAGTTATAACCATTTTTCGTAGTCCTTGAGTTACTTCCTCTGTTCTCTAAGGAAGGAGGGGTAACTCTGAGACATGAGAGGCTCCCATTTTTCCCCTCTCCCTACTCACCACTAGCTCTCTCCTATTCCTCAACTCTCAGACCTTCCAGAGAGACTGCCATTAATTGCTCTGACCTCACAGTATCCCTCATTTGTCCCCCAGAGCACTGCCTTAGATCAGTAGATCACTTTAATTGGTTTCACATCTGGGATTCGTCACACGCTTACGTTAACTATGACCATGTGCAGAGTCACACAGCAGGATTTAGGAGACACTCAGTCAGAAAAACCATCCCTACTAAGAACACCATCTGGAGAAAATTAAGAGAAGATACTTTCCATTGAGAATCTTTAGGAATATATTTATGATGTCGGCAGACAGACATTACCACAAGCAGAAGTGGGCGTCCTTCTTCTTCGGGATACTAAGGAAGAGAGATAATTTATCAGAAGATTTCCTGATTAATTATGCACCATAAATACCTGACAAGCTCATGAATAAACAAGGGATTTTCTGAGGAAGGTCTTGTTTAGTGACTGGCGTCATCTCCAATCAAAATGTTTCTGTGGCCTTCTCTTGGGACTATGTGTGTGAACAAATACAGATTCTATAAAAGGGAGAGAGGAAGTGGGCCGTGTTTTCCTCAGTTGGGTTACTGAACATCTCCAGCAATTTTTTTCCAAAACTTGGGTTTGGCAAAATCCAAAGTTGGCTTTACCAAGCATTTTTCTCTTAATTTTTAAATCCAAGTGCATTAAAGGGAATTTAATCCATATGTTTACAATTCATTTACACTTAACTCATCAAAATATTGTTTGGTTAGAGTCATTTGGCCCTCGACTTGGGAGCTAGAGACATATGGATATATACACATAGGCTGGACACTTAAGCACTCATAGACCTTGGTCCTTTACATTGGAGTTACATCTTCAGGGAATTCTGAACTCACACCTAAATTGCTGTCTTGGTAAGTCATGGCTACTTAACTATACCTATCCATCTAATTGCATGCAAACTGCCTTTAAAGTTATTGTGCAATTATGAAGTATGTGCTGCTTCTGAGTCTA
Source organism: Mus pahari (assembly GCF_900095145.1). NCBI lineage: Eukaryota > Metazoa > Chordata > Mammalia > Rodentia > Muridae > Mus > Mus pahari. Next base: position 147,494,734 of record NC_034594.1, read on the forward strand.
TTTGGAATTAACCATTTCAGAGTTCCCATGTTAACCTCTTCCTCGGCCACTACCCTGGATATGGATGGATGATTCTTTTAAGGATCTGATGCTAGGATGTTTGGTTTCATGTTTCTTCAGTTCAATATAGTACACCACCACCACCACCATCATCATCATCATCATCATCATCATCATCATCATCATCATCATCATCATCGTTTTGTGGTATTATAGATGATACCCAGAAGCTTGCCCACTCTATGCAAGTATTCTGCTGTACTGTGGGCCTGCCTCTCTTCCATGGGGGTGGGGGAACCCAGGCAACTCTGGCATGTCACACAGAGGAGGCAGGGCAAAGTCCAGAATGGGGAGTTCATAGCCCATGGGGTTGTTAGATGGTGCTACGTGCTGGACTGGAAGGGGAAACAGTGGGGTCTGGGATGAATGCTGTGGTTCCTGGTCTCCTTTCTGAGTACCCATATGCCACCTGTATACTGTAGGCAGAGGAAATCAGGGGTGAGGGTTCAATAACAGACAAGAGGACCAAGGTGGAACCCAGAACGAACAGGATCTAGCCCAATTGGGAAACAGTGCTGAGTATGAGGGAGATGGAAAAGAGAAAATCTTCAGTTGTCTTAGAGAAAACTTTCTTCAGGAGTCTTAGGCTTGGCCCCTTCTGGCTAAGGCTTTCCCCATGGCAATCTTTAATGGACCAGCCCTCTGAGACAATCCTTGCTTGTTCATAATGTTTTATTGAGGGTGGATGTGGGTGCAGACACTTTATTCAGGGTGAACCAGGAATTATATACCACCATGGGCTAAGAAAGCCCAGGAAGGGAAGGTCGTTGGTTGAAGGCCTAGAGTACCAAAATGCCTCCTTAGAATATGGTAGCATTTCAGGAATCTCAGGTACTAGAATAACAGGTTCTTATCAGGACAAAGGACATTGTACCTGTGATCTTAACCAAGGCTACATGACACTTTGCAGAGAGAGGGGTGGGAGGTTTTGAACTCCCCAGACAAGGCCGGAGAATGAGAAACCCTGCCAAAGAAGGGAATCCTCCATACAGTACCGAGCCCCAGAAGGCTAGCTGGTCAATGGTAGATTTTGATCTTACTTAGCAGAGTTTTCTCACAGTACTCTATTAATGAGTTTACGTCCCCAATTTGCATTTAACTTTTTAAGAGTAAACTGTATTAGATCTGAGGAAGCCAGTGGTGCTGGTGTTTTTGGACAAATTTGGCCTACACAACTCTATGAAGCAACTGAGGAGAGACGTGGGATGGACACGATCATACAGAGTTCAGGAAGGCCATGTTATAAAGCTTTGCTTTTCCCAATACATGAACATGAAAGGGGATTAACTGTAGACCCAGATCATGGAAAACACCTCAGAGGAAATTTTGCAATTAATAATTAAATATTACTATGGTGCCTTAAAGGGCAGCTAAATATGTTGATGAACTAATATGCCTCAAAGTCATAATAGTATAATTTCATGGATATCTGTGGACCTAGAAAATTATAATTTTGTGTGTGTGTGTGTGTGTGTGTGTGTGTGTGGTCTGTGTCTGTGTGTGTATACATGAATGGGCATGTAAACTATACATCAGTTTCAGTTGTCATTCTTCAAATGCTGTCTACAATGTTTTTTGAAACAGAACTTCTTGTCAAAATAGTGCACAGCAAGAAAGCCAGGCTGATTAACCAAGGAACTTCAGGGAGCCTTCCATCTTCACCTCACAGCAGAAACTCCTATAGACCGAGCTATCCTCTAGCTTCTTCTTATGTGTCAGATGGGAATTTGTGATTATAGCTAAGATGGCAGAAAAGTATTATGTTGAATTACTGTGTGGGAAAATATCAGGTTTTTAAAATCTAATGTCTAAAATGTCAATGACTTAAGTTTCAGTGTTTTACACATCTGCATTGGAAAGCACAGGTACTTGAAAAGACGGACGTGTCACCTAGATGTAGGTGTCTGTTCTAGCAGTAATATGGCATTGTCTTGTTATCTCTCATTTTTTCAGAACTAATAATTCCTCCCTCAGGAAATTGTTAAGTATAGACTATATTTTTCTATTACTATCTATCTTTTCATGTATCTGTCATTTTACTGCAATTTAGTGAACTTCTATCTTTTTGAATGCTTGCAAGTTTTTTCTAATATGTTCCTCCAAGTGAAATTCGTTTAACTTTTATCTAGGATCCAATACTATGTATGGGGCTGTAGGTAGGGCTAAGTGTACTGCTCTTGTAGAGAACCTGAGTTTGTTTCTTAGGACCCATGACTGGCAGCACACAAACTGCTACAACTTCAGCTCTAGGGGTTCCAATTCGTCTAGTCTACACACACACACACACACACACACACACACACACANANAGAGAGAGAGAGAGAGAGAGAGAGAGAGAGAGAGAGATTGAAACTGAGTAGCCCAAAAAAGATTTATAAAAAGAATACAATTAATGCCAATCAGATTAACTGTTCAAATCTGTTTCTGAGGGGAAAGAACTTTGGTAATATTTGGTTTTCACCAGGCATACTTTGCATACTTTGAAAAGAAAATCCAATTTTCAGGAAGTTTTTCTCCCACTTCATTGAAACCACTATTTTTGAGGGAAATAAAATTATAGAAAGATGATGTTTTCTCATTCTGGACAAATTCGTGTCATGTCAATCACACGTATTCTCCTCTGATATCATTTTACCCCTATTTTTAGCACACATGAATAAAAAGAATGCGAGCTTTTCTTAAGAGCAAAGACAACAATCAAAGACTGGAGCCGCTTCAACTGGGTTTCTGATCTCCCTGCCTTCTGCTCCCCTCTGTCACTGCTTTCCAGTGGCCCTGGCAGTCTGGCTGGGCTGAGGGACCATCCCTGTCTTTTGTTCCTTCTCCCCGAGCGAATCTGCTCAGCCCCCTGTGACCAGTACAAAGGAGCACACTGGGGTTCTTTTCTTCCCTGCAAGAACCAGGCAACTGTTATTCATATGACCGGCTATAACAGCAGCCATCTTTGCCTTGTGCTTAAAATGTGCTGGTTCTTCATGAGGTCATAGCAGGTAAAGCTCCACCTTCTCAAGGGCAAGGGGTGGAGCATGTGCGTTAAGCTTAAGATGACGATACTTGTGCTTGGATCCATTTTCTGTAATCCAGTGGGAATTCTCTAAAAGCAAGGTTGATTTTTTTTTTCTCCCAGAACTTTATGCTCTAACCAACTGTGTTTAGTGCTGGTCCACCTCCTGGCTCTGCAGCCATCCCTGTATGTGTGAGGGCACTAGACCAGGAAGCTCTACTCTGTAGATAATACATTTAGACAGTGTTGCTGGCCTGCCACCAGCCTACCTTGCCTTATTCATAACTCCCACGTCCACCGCTCTGAACCTAAGCAGACCTCTTAGGCTTTTTTCCTAAGTCACCACCCTGAGAGCAGATGGCCAACCCTCGCACACTATCCAGGTCTTGCCTGGAGCAACGTTGGACAATAAACAAGACCTGAAGCTCTTTTCTTCTTGGCATTTCATTCAAGGGTAGTTGCTGGCTTTCAACAGCCAACATTGACTGGCACAGTAGGGACATCACAGCTTAATCGATATCTGGTGCCCTCTGTCCCTTCCTTCACCTCAGAGCCACACAAAAGCTTGCCCTCCCAGGCACTCACTATGGTACAGGACTTTTACTCAGGTGAGGAATCTAGGAAGATGCTCTATAGATTTCTAGTGTACACAGACAGACAGACAGACAAAACAATAAAAAACCCAGAGTCATCTCAAAAGAAGAAACTATAGTTTACTCCGGAGCCAAATTGAGTTGTCAAATTCTCATAAACAAAGTAAGAAAATAAATGATTGCTCTGTGATTTTTTTTTTTTTTACTTCCAATTAGGCCAAAATAGTTTGCTGTATCACACTGTCTTTATTAGTATTTATGTATTTAGGAACACACACACACACACACACACACACCAATGATTACTGAAAAAAGAAGCCATGAACTTGGAAGAAAGTGAGGAATACATGGGAGTGTTTGTAGGAAGAAAAGGGGAGGGAGAAATAGTATGATTGTAATCTTAAAAATACATAGCTTTTAAAAATATAGGGTATTCACTTACTTCCTTACCCTGTCGTTTGTAAATTATCTGACAACTCCGAAAGACTATTACTTTCCATTTCATCTGTAAAATTGTTGCTTACATTTTAAGGCCACTGGGCAGGAAGGTCTGATGTACTCCGACACTCCATGGAGGATGTAGAGTTGGGGTCACATCAAACAACACGCACATACTGCCCTATGCTCTTTCCCTTTGCATTTTATCTCCAACCCTTTTTCTTGTCATGAGACTGGTGTTCCCCAGCAAAGATCAATCACTAGATTAGGGAAGGATACCACACCCACCAAGGTGACTGTTTACAGAAATGTTGACCTTGACAGTTCTACATATCCACCGATTTCCACACAGCACTTCAAGCTAAAATGGGTTTTTCTCCATCAGCTGCCTTAGAAATATCAGCTGGCCACTAGAGGTCGGGCTTGTCAAATGCTTAGAAGGAATTACACTCTCTCCCTAGGACTGGGAAACTTTTTTTTTTTTTTCCTGCTCTCCTTTTTCAGTGAGTTTGACAATGGTGCACAGGGATTACACTAACCTGGGTTTAGACTATGCCACAAGGTGACCAATTTTATCTGAGGCTTTGAGTTTCTGACTCACACACACTCCTGTATTTTGTCTTGTTCAAAACATCAAAGACAAGTTTGCTCACTTTGTACCCAAGAAACAGACATTGTTGATACATTTTTCATGAATCCATGCTATATTCATAAATTAAGGCCAGCTATAATACCCAAGGGAGTCAGACAGGGACAAGAAAGACCAAGCATTAAGAGTGGACCAAAACAGTGACAATCAGAGGCTCCATCTAAAATGAAACAGGTCTTATGATTAAGGAGTCAGGAAACCTTAAGTCATCAAGCATTTTGGACTACAAAGTCTCTGAAGCCTGAAGCGGTGGATTCACAGCTTTGGGATCACGGGATCACGAAGTGGCTACTAGAAGATCAAAGTCTCAGGGGCTGCTTCAGAAATCACCTTGGCTTAAAGCTTTAGCTCATAGTGCTCAGTCATGCAGATGTCCTCTGCAAATGCATAGAATTCAGCCATAGCATGAATTAGGAAAGACCTAAAGAAAGGCAATTATGAAAACAGAGTTAACAGAATAGAGAGATGCAGGAGGCACACACTGGATGTGCTAAGCACACAAGAGGAAGAAAATCTTATTAGATAAATTATGTAAATTCCTGAGGTCTAAAAGTGTGTGTTGCTAATAAATAAATCTGATGGATGAGAAAATTGTACATATTAGTCACTTTCTTTCCCTGTATATGCATATCTTAATATGCATACATTATATCTGCATATGCATGTCCTTAAAACACTAGAAAGCAATTCTAGGAAATACTTTGGGGGGAGATTTCTGTACTCTATATGAAGAAGGTAGACAGAATCGTTTACAGTTCTCATATCTTAAGGAGAACAAAATTCATATCTGAATAACTTAACTGGCCAGATGCTACATCTAGGCGACACAAAACAATTTTGAGAATTTGTAATTTCTAGCGGAGACTACATTAGGATCAAAACTGCAACCATACAAACCCTCGCTCTTTCCACCTTCCCATTTTTTAGTGAAAGAATACATTTCATGAGTCCTGAAAAGGCTGCCATATGAAAGGATGCAAATGGACTCATTCCTCTTATTTGTCCTTTGTATACCTAACCAGTTTAATTAGCCAAGAAAGGCAAGCATTTCTTCCTGGGTTTTGTTGGTTTCATTTTGTTTGTTTTCCAACACCCATAAGAGAAGGCAGGCAATTCTGAGGTGCTATTTTCCATGAGGCCTAAAATAGCAGTACCTGTGGGAACCCCCACTAGTGCCAGCATCCTTAGGATTTGGACCCATTTTTCAGACTCATCTTCTCAAGCACACACTGGTCATCAAAGACAGACTGCTTTGCTGGTGGCTGAGGCAGTTTCTTTAATTCAGTTTTGCGTCACTTTGCAGGGCATGCAATGGAGTGTAAAGCTGCACACAGGCTGGGCGAGCGCTCTCCCTCTGACCCTTAGCTCCAGTCCCTGATCACTTAATTTGTTAATAAAATGATATTTTACAAAGTGGCTCAAATAAAACTTTCTAGGTTAGTGAAATAAACAGGTTTCCACATAGGGTCAGCTTAAAATCTTGTACAGCTTGTTAATTAGCCTTGAGCCAATTCGCTTGAGTGTTAGGGAGATCTTTTACTAAGGTCTGAACTGTCTGGCTAGACTTTTATAATGGTCGAAATTAAACAGAATCTGTTAAGCTCATAAAAATGAAGGAAAAGTATGAATGCAGCTCATACAATCCAGGTAGTGTAACACATAGCAATAGATCATCCAGGAAATCATCTAGGTTTTTCAGAATAGTTAGAACCTCATGCAACAAAACTTACTAACTATATAAAAGCATGTGAAATACTATTTTGACCATGTAAAGGTATTTTTATGTATAGATGTGTAGCTGTTCTTTGCAACTTTGTGGGTCCTTCTTTCTTCCACCCTTCTCCACCACTTTTCACCCACACTTCAATCTCCTAACACTAAATAAGAGAGAAAAATGGATAGAGAGGAGAGAAAAGAGATGGAGAATAAAGTCAGGGGCAAGAAAGGAGGTGACATTATTATTAAACTACTTCCTGCTGATTAGGGGCATTGAGTTCCTTGGGGCAAGTTTGATCTTCACCAGCAGTGTACTGGCTGGTTTTGTGTGTCAACTTGACACAAGCTGGAGTTATCTCAGAGAAAGGAGCCTCCCTTGAGGAAATGCCTCCAGGAGATCCAGCTGTAAGGCATTTTCTCTATTAGTGAAGAAGAGGGGAAGGGCCTAGCTCATTGTGGGTGGTGCCATCCCTGGGCTGGTAGTCTTGGGTTCTATAAGAAAGCAAGCTGAGCATGCCAGGGGAAGGGAGCCAGTAAGCAGCATTCCTCCATGACTTCTGCATCCACTCCTGCCTCCAAGTTTCTACCTTGTGTGAGTTCCTGTCCTGACTTCCTTTGGTGATAAACAGCAATGTGGAAGTATAAGGTGAATAAACCCTTTCCTCCTCAATTTCCTTCAAGGTCATGATGTTTTGTGCAGGAATAGAAACCCTGAGTAATTTTTCCTTGTTGTTGTTTCCTTTTTACACATGACTACTTAACAGACCAGGACCAACAGTGGCTGACAATAACCAACAACCAACCAACAACCCACCCCAGAAAACACAGGACAATGTATGCTGCAGGTTTGCTGCAGGTCAGCATGAAAGGTGTGGCTTGCTACCCTCATCCAAGTCTTTGGGAGAGAGGACACAGCAGATCAGAGCCTTGAGCCTTGAAATTATTGCAAATGTAGCAAATGAATAGGTTTTTGCCTGGTCTGCTCAGAGGAAGCAGCGTTTATAGAAGTTCTGACTTTCTACATCTAAATACAAGACAAGAGAAATTGTACTTCCAATGGGTGGTAAGTACAACGAGCAGGAGATGTCTAAATGATACACAGAAAACAAAACAAAAGGAACAACAACAACAACAACAAAACCACATGGGGCAGGAGATGCAGCTCATTGGTAAATCATTTCCTAGACCATTGGGTCCTCAGTACTGAGAAAATATGGAATACATAGTATTGACTGTTGGTTTTATCTCAGGAAGACACGCCTAATGCTAACATAAGGTTTATACCTACATGCTTTCCCAAGAGGCATCACACCTTCTTGTATCTGCTTAATTGATTTGGTTGCATACTTCTCATCTGACCACAGTTAAAGTGGGTCAGTGTGTCAGAACTTTCACCTACTTTACTTGTTGGACAGCACATTTAGTTAGTGGCTAGTTCATATCGTAAACACCAGGTAGACATCTGGGCTACCTGAGTTGCTGTAGTCATCTATGCACGAATCTGTAAATGGAGCTCTAGGGCTTTCCAATCAGAACTGTTTCTACAGCCTCCAACCCAGCATCTCAGAATTTAGGGATGTGTGTAACACCTTCCCCTAAGGGACAGAAAAGGCCCCCAGATTGCTCTCAATTGAGGTAACAACCCTGAGGCTAGTCTGCAGTTTAAGAAGTGAAGCTGGCTAGAGGCAGTCACTTCTACAATTAGTTCTTAACTCTTCTTGCAGAGAAAGAAGCCAAGAGCACAGCACAAAATCTTGATGTGTTAAGTATCCAAGTCTAAGCATTTGCTGTAAATGTGGTGGGAAAAAGTAGGACCTTATTCCACCCTTATCTTTAAAAGTAAAATTGCTCATCTACAGACTGTCTTCTCTTAGACGTTAACATATTAGGCAAGAAGAGAATGGTGCATTGGTATTTTAATTCTGACTTTCTTTTCATGTGTGTGTGTGTGTGTGTGTGTGTGTGTGTGTGTGTGTGTGTGTGACGTGCATGTTCAGATGCCCGTGGAGGTTAGAATATGGTGGCAGATTCCCTGGAGATGGAGTTGCCAGTGGTTGTCAGTTGCCCTGCCCTGGGTGCTGGGGAAAAAAAACCTTGGGTCTTATGGAAGAACAGCAAGAGCATTTAACTGCCTAGCTAGCCCTTTGGCCCTTTAATTTATACTTTCATGATTACTGGTGAGTTACAGAGCTCTCTATGTCTGCCTTTTTCTCTGTCTGTCTGTCTGTCTGTCTGTCTCCCTCCCTCCCCCCCTCTGTGTGTGTGTGTGTGTGTGTGTGTGTCTTTCTCTGTGTGTGTCTGTCTCTCTATCATACACACAGGGCAAGAGTAGAGAGGAGAGATTAGAGTTCTTGTTACACACATTTATTTTTGCTATTTTGTGTATATGAGAGTTTTGCCAGCATGTACACCTATGCACCACATTCACGTAGCACCAGCAGTGGCAGGAAGTGTGCTTTAATACCCTGGGACTGACCTTACAGACAGATCTGAGCTGCTGTGTGGGCGCTGGGAATGGAACCCAAGTCTTCTGGCAGAGCAACTCGTGTTCCTAACCACTGAGCCATCTCTTCAGCGTAACTTGTTGTAGTTTTGAAAGCAAGTCTCTCATCCTATTTTGGTGATGTGGCCACATCTAGGAATCACGCGTGCTCCAGTGAATGGCCCAACACCATGCACATATGGGCAACACTAACTGGACTTAGTAGATTATCAAAAACAAACAAACAAACAGACAATCAAACTGGCATGAAGTTGGGAGGAGGATATGCTGGCAGGGAGGGAAGCTGGAGGGGGAACTAGAAAGCAGATATGATCATGTTTTGTTGTATACCTGTATGGATTTCTGAAGACTAAAAGAACAAAACCACTTCCCTATGTATTTGTGGAAAAACAGTGTTCCTTTATTCAAACGTATATCCAATTATTCTATGATCATGCTATGTCGTTTGTAAACTGTGCTGCTAAGCATAACATAAAGTTTGATTTTTTTTTTTTACAAAGTAATAGAAAAGAGGGTCCAGTCATCAACTCTTCTACCCACACCCCATTCATGTAGCCTATCTTTGCATATGCTACTCTGATTACATAGAATGTAACATGCAAATAGAGCTACATTCCCCACACCTTTCCGTTGTTTTACTAGTCTTATTTTGGGCTAATTTAATTAATGCATTTCTCACCCAAAGGGCTGAAGAAACGGCCTCCTTATTGATTCAGACCTCTCAGGCAATTAGACATGGAAAAGCTAGAGAAGGACCTGAAGTAGAAGGACACTGTCAATACAGAACTCAGTCCTTGCTCCAGAGAAATCAGAGCTAGCTATGAGCCTAGCTCATGTAAGTGAGCATGGCAGAAGGGTGTGGACTCAGGTCACCTTGAGTTCAAAAGTAGAAGCAGGTGGGCAAACTATCCCAGTCTCAGAACAAAAGGAGCTTCTAGGTCATGGAATTTACCCAGCACGTGCTGAGAGTATGAGGTAGGCAGGAACAGCAGACAGAACAATCTCTCATACAGGTCTCAGAGGCTATGTCGCAACCCTCTCACCCTTGGGGTTGGGCTAGAACCTGTAAACTGGAACAAACCCCTTCCTACCTGCAAATCATTTTTGGTCAGAGTTTCATCACAGCAACAGGATGGTGAACTAGGACCCCACCAGAGAAATAATACTCCCTCCCCAGCAGCCACCAATTTCCAAGAGCTCTTGGGGGTGAGGTGAGACACCAGGTGCCCCTCCGTAATTTTAACTTATTTAAAAGGTAACATTTTTCATTTTTAAATAAAGCAAACAGCGACATCATTTTTAAAAACTCATGCTTAGAAGGCATCTTGCCACATGGGAGGTTGAGTGGCCTTACCGTGTCCATTTTGTTGATTTGTCTCCTACATCCTGGACTTTCTGTGCCTTATATCCCAACACTCAAACAGAAATTCACATCCAAAGCATTACAGATAACTCACTGAGGTTTTGGTATATTTCATGGATGTGTTCATTAGCAAATAACTATTTGTGTACGGTCCAGAAATAACTATTTGTGTACGGTCCACCAGCTAATTGTTCTTTTACATCCTTCAGCTAACCTTATTAGTTTCCTTATAAAATTCTCCCAATTTCAGTAACTTTACTTTTAATTTTTAAAACACATTTGTGTGTGAAGTCTCGGCTTCTTTTCCCCACGGGCCCTCCACGTTGTTTAGAAGTGGTGATACTCTCACTCCAACGATGTACCAGTTGAGACTGAATTAGCTTAAAAAGCAGAAGAATCAAGCTTCCCGCATCTTCTGAAACCCAAACCCAACCAACCCTTATTAGTACTATTTCTAGCCATTACCTTTTTATCTTTTGTATCTTTCCATCTCCCTTCCTCCCTCTGACAGCTGCTGAGATCCTTAGCAAAGTATCCTGCTGTCTTTGTGCTCTCTTCCTTAACATTGTGTGCCGGACTCTCCGGGGGGGGGGGGGGCAGCCTGCTGCAAGCTTCCCCAATGAGTCTGCCCCCTGTCTGGCCTCCTAACTCAGAAAGGCCAGCTTTCTCTCTGCTTCCCCCATCTCCTTCCTAGCACCAGCTGACAGTGTCTGCTCGCCCCTCCTGCATTTCCCTCTCTAATTCCAACAAACCATCTTTGAGTTTCCTTCAGTGTCTGTTTTCAAATTAATTTATCTGTATAACTAAGAATCCACCTGCCAAAAAGACGCTGCCAAATCCAGCGTCCTTTGCAATATAATTGAGAGATGACAGTACCCATGTCTCTTACACCCACTGCCATCTCCTGTCATAGTGGATACTGGCAAAACTCCTTGGGGTTTTAGTCTACGCACGGATAAGGCCACGGATGTCTTTGGGAAAGTTTTTATCTAAGCACTGGCTTCTAGAACTTTCTCCTCTTGGGCGCAGTTCTCTTCACTCACCTGAGGCCTTCCCTTTGGTCATTCCTTGGTTCTACGGCTTCATTGACACTAAGTTTCCTAACCTCCATCACAGCTATCTACATGCCAGCCCTTTCCCAAGGCCCCTGGTGTCCTGACTCTATTTGGTTTTGGCCAAATAGAGTCTAAGGCTAAGAGGGAGGGTGTGAATGCTTACTGTGTCCTTTTATAAAGATGTCTCCTTAGAGAAAAGGAGAGGAGTGTGTAAGAGACACATTATTTCCTAACAGTTATGCCCCAAGCACTTTGCTTGGTGTTTTACATATATTACCTTAATCCTTTTAACCCATATAAGAGTAGGGTGTTATTATCCTTTAAAGGATATTACACATGCTCTGACCCAATGGATTTCTAAACGGGAGTGAGATGATTCAAGCCATTTTACCTAATAAAGACATTAAGATTTTTGTCTAATGACCTAATAATGACCATTTGGAAATGAAGTTTCAAATACATTACATTTCAGCCCCAAGGAACCATCCTTAAATATCCAAGGGAACATGCACGTTGTGTTTTAGATTTATTTTAATAATGTTTTATATGTGAGACATTTTTGGTGTGTTATGAGTTGGTGAGAATACAGTTTTTAAATAAAAAGTTACAAGTGCATAGTATAAGATGCTTGTGGTTAAGACAGTCATTTCCATGCTTGACACACTGACGTAGGCGGTTTCTTAAAAGTCTTTGGAAGCAAACTGATACCTTTGGAGGTATCCTGTAAATGTCTGAGAGAATTCTCAAAATACGAAAAGTGTAGTCATGGGTTACAGCAGCAAATGTATTAGAAATGCAATATGTTCCTTCAAATATATACTTGCATAGAGACACAGCTGATACTTGCACTAAAATGAATGGAGTTAATTCGTAGTACTCAAGTCTTGCCCCCATGTAAATCCCAAAATTATTTCTAACTTATCACATATTAAGTAAGCACCCAGCAATAAGCAGGGGATTCTTTTTTTTTTTTTTTTTTGGCTTTTCGAGACAGGGTTTCTCTGTGTAGCCCTGGCTGTCCTGGAACTCACTTTGTAGACCAGGCTGGCCTCAAACTCCGAAATCTGCCTGCCTCTGCCTCCCGAGTGCTGGAATTAAAGGCATGCGCCACCACGCCCAGCTCAAAATGCTTTTCTAATGTGACTACAGGAACTCTTTGTCACTGGAGCTGGAGGGTGGGACTGTGAGCTGTGAGGATCTGTGAAGACACGGCGAAGGGAGAAAGACTTCAATCACCATTTTATTTCATGAAAGATTCAGGAAATCATTATTGTCTGAATTATGGTTTCAACTGGTCTTGGAGATGAGGGTGGGGTGGGGTGTTATTGGAAAAGGACAAGAGGCAGCTCCCAACCCCCACCCAAAAGCTTTACCCTGTGCTTCTCTTGAAAGCTAGCGTAGGCCTTCACTTATTCCCCGACAACCTTGAGTGAGTTCAAATGTTTTCAAACTTCTAAAATGTATAATCTCTCATATTCTCTCTCATATTCTCTCTCTCTCATACTCTCTCTCATATTCTCTCTCTCTCTCTCTCTCTCTCTCTCTCTCTCTCTCTCTATGTGTGTGTGTGTGTGTGTGTGTGTGTGTGTGTGAGAGAGAGAGAGAGAGAGAGAGAGAGAGAGAGAGAGAGAGAGAGAGAGAGAGAACCCTTCCCATGTGCCACAAAGCATGTATATAGAGAGGGCAGAGGACAATTATGAACTGTCAGGGATCTTTTCTTCTATTGTCATAATGGTCTCTTGGGACAACACTCAGGCTACCAGGTGTGGCAAGCTCCTTTAATGGCTGAGCCATCTCTTGGCCCCTGGTGTAATTTTTGTCATTAGTACCAGGAACACCCTCCCCCCCACCAAATTTTCTGATGCCTTTTGCCAGTCTTCGCCTGTGTTTTCTACACCAATCCATGATTCAGAACCACAGATAACACTGGGCTTGTGAGCACAGACAGGATGTGAATGATCACCACTGAGAAAATGCATTCTGTCTGTGGAAACACATCTTTAACATGCTGTCTTTTTCCAATACCAACTTTATTAGCTATGGCTCAATCTTAGTTTCCATGTGGGCTATCCAGAACTTTGCTTGACAATAACATTTTAAAGAGAGCCTCTTAATTTAATTTGAATTCTATGCTTTTTTAAAAACAAACGAACAAGTATAGAATGAAATATTTCTTCAACCATTTATACTTTATATTATAGCCAATATGCACATTTCTTATATCAAAGCCTTCTCCTTTCATGATGATATTAATCGGCTAGCAGACTCTAACACTGATTTGTCTCTAATGCTGAAAACTTCTTTCATAGTTAAATTTACCTATGTAATTAGAGGGCACTAATAGTGTGGTATAATTTTAGTAGCTGGAGTATGCTATTCCTTTGCCTAAATAAAAGTCAAAAGGACAGCCCAGTCTAGCATCATCTAATTCTTGAAACTTACCAAGTTTCTTACCTGGGATCGGGGGGTGGGGGTGGAGAGCTCCAGAGATTGGAACAAGACTGTTCTGACGGTCAACAAACATGTTTCTACCGTGCAATGTGAATTTCCCCATGGCTTTTTTTTAACCAAAAAACGGAAGTTTTGTACAGGTGTGGTGTAATGAGTCTTAAAGTCAGGCTCCTTGGGTTTATATGCTGGCTGCAACACGTAACATTATACCAAAACATCATCTCCTGCATGTTGAATATCTTTTAAATTAGATTTGTTGTATTTTATGTGTGAGTGTTTTGCCTGAATGTGAGTTTATGTACCATGTGTGGGCATGGTGCCCTCTGAGGTCAGAAGAGGGCATCAGTACTCCTGGAACTGGAGCTATGGATGGTTGTGAACTGACATGGAGATACTGGGAATTGAACCCAGGTCCTCTTGAAAAGTAACAAGTTGTCTATAACCAGTGAACCATCTCTCCAGCCCATGTTAAATATTTTTAAAAGTGTTTTTACACTTATTTATTTGATGTCTTGGGGGTGTGGAGTATGGCATGTGTATGGAGGTCAAACAACAACATGTGGGAAGCTGTTCTTTCCATCATATGGGGATTGGCACTTGTACTCAGAGTATTAGGTTTCTACTACGGAGCCATCTTCTGAGCCTGACATGGCATTTTAAGATGAAAGGATATAAGAAATGTCAGATGTGGCGTTTCCAAGAATCCGGGTCGTAAGATCATCATGTGAGTCATGGCCTCCCTACACGAAGTAGGCAAACATCCATTGCTCTGACGATGAGAGGAATCGAATGACCCAGGACATGCTGGTTTCCCAATTGACTTCTTGATCTCATGCTCCTGGTCCTATCAATCTTTTTCACAGCCCTACATCATCTATCAAACCAACGGAGGAAACACTCAGGGGGGAGGCATTTGTTAAATGCAGTGCGTGGTTTCATTTGAAATTACCTATCACATAAAGCAGGTTAAGGAAACACATGGTTTTATTCTTGTTAATCTGTGATATCCAGTCAAGAACCAAGCAGGGCATAAGGAGGTTCCTCTCTTCTAACTCCAGTTTACCATTATGTGACATCAAACACATCGCTGGACCTTTCTTTTCTTCGCTGCTTTGGATGTGAGTTATCTATCACAGAATCATCTCTTTGAACACTTGGTGCCCAGCTAATGGCGCTGTTTTGAAATGTTGTAGAACTAGTAGGATGTGGAGTCTTGAAAGAGCAATTGAAACACCAGGGATTCAGGGAGGGGTGAGACCTGACAATTGATAGCACTATTCTTCCTCCTGTATGTTCTTTCTTTCTGATAACGGACAGAACTATGGTCAGTCCCACCCATCTGCCCTTGCTGCCAGTCCTGCCTTGCCCTCTAGGATAAACTGTAAGTCTTCAGAAACCCCTCTTCTCAAAAATACTTAGGTTAGAAATTTTGTCACATTGGGAAAAAGTTGCTAACAGAGCCCGTAAGACAGTGGCAAACAGTAAGTTTTCATGAGATGCTGGCGATTACATCTGACTCTCAAAAGGAATCTGTAACCACTGGAAAGCTAAGAAACATTGTCCTTGGGTACAATCAGAAGTATGCTTTAAAGAAAATAGATCCCAAGCTCCATTCTGTCTAAACTATTTTTGTCAGGGATAGACTCCATCCGAAGCCAGAAAACCCTCCTCAAATAGGACTCCCACGTTGTCAGAAGACAAACCCTCTTCTTGGTCCCAGGTCAGCCTGCCTGGGAGATGTTCCAACTCTTGTATTCCTGATTCTATACCATCCAAACCTGAGATTAACTGGGGGTGGGGTGGGGTGGGGGGACGGGGAAACGGCAGCTTATGCCTCAGCTCACTGGCTCTGAATTTTTTCTCTTCACTTCCTTTTACACTTAGCACCAACAACAAAAGTTCCAAAGCAACGAGATTCTGCATCTTTTAATGAAAGATAAAACAACAATATAAACATACACAAATTTACAGATAAGAGGTCAACTTTGATACATCTGGAGTAAAAGGTGTTTTCTCATTTAAATATGGTATAAAAATAAATGCAAGAAACAGGAACAGACAATGTCCGGAGAACAGATGAAAATGGGTGCTTGCTTCAGACTGGAAACACGGGTGAAGTGACACCTTCTGTGCCAATTTATTATTTAATAAGTGTGAAGCCATGTGTGTACTTAGTGATATATACTTTTTTTTTTCTTTTACAATTCTTCCAGTTTGTGACTGACTGAATTTTCAGTGAACTGTGCATCTAGCAGAAGCTTTAAGAAAAGGAGAGGAAAAGGGGGAAAAATAAAGTTTTCGTTCGCTTGAACTCATTAAAAAGAAAAGGACACAGATCCAGCTTAGCACGAGGAGAGAGGGAAGCAGACAACACGGGAAGATGAAGGCAATGAGATGACAGTGTCCCTTGGCAAATGCGATGCCTTTATGTGCACACAGAAAAGAACAATTCCGGTCCTTCATTCATGCAACATCTTGGTCTAACGTCCTTGGCTCCAGGTAACAGCGATGGGCTACAAGGTATGGGCGATGGCTCCGTTCAGCACTCATGTGACAAAGACGATCCTTTTAGTAAGACTGAACAAGGCTTGTTAACCTCTTGGATGTGAGAGTTTTCCCCTGAGGAAAAAAATATCAGATGAAGAAAGAAAATAATTCACGATCACTGACAAGGAGAACCATAGTAGAATCCAGCTACTACAGCAGAATTATGTCTGTGAGGGTCAAACTGGACCCTTATCTTTTGGTGTGTGGTCCTGGGAATCAAACCCTGGACCTCACACATGCTAACAAACATGAGTTCTTACACTAGGCTCTGCCATCCAGGCCCCAAACCGAACCCCTTAAATCAACCTGAATTCAAACATAATGATGACCCCTCCTCCCTCCCTCACCCTCCACGCATGAACACATCAAACAAATGACTCTCCCTCCCCAACTATCCCTCTCCTCCCAGCCCTCCCCCACCACCACTGCAAACAGACTGATGGGGTCACAGCACACATTAGCAAATCATAAACATGTCCATAAACGTTCCACGGAGGCTGAGCTATGAGCCAACACCCAGGTTCCCAACCGGAAACATACATCCTGACAGGAGTCTGAGCCAGGTGCTCTGCGGGTCAACAATGTGAATGCATTCTGTAGAGTTGGTGCTACATTTGCAATTATCGGGATGTGTCAGGGTGCAACTGAACTGTATAACATGCACTTTTGAGTGTATGGTTGGTAGGAACTCAAACTTGAGTCTATCCCTCCCATGTAGACTTAATGGAGAAAAAGAAGCCAACTGTGAGTCTTGAGATACAAGTCTCTTCATTCCACTTTCTAACTGTTAACATCGTTCTGTCATCCACAACTTGGTTTCTTCTAAAACAGGAACATTACATATATACATTCCATGTATTTTAATTCCACATACTTTACTAATATACTATTAGAGTGAGTACGTGGAATTTTTTTCCTTTATTCCTTTCTTTTTTTGAAATCTTGTCCACCAACTTGTTTCTATTGATTGCTAGTATTCTACAGTGATATGGAAGTTAACTTTTTTATGATAACATAGTTTATTATAAATTGTTTTATCTCTATTTTTAGGTTCTAAAATAAAAGCAAGTGGCCTGATTATTTATTTTTATATAAATATTTATATAATTAAAATAATTAATTGTTTTCCTTTGGAATGGATGATTGTTTTGAGACATTACAGTATTTGGGAAATCATGTGTGTTGCAGTTGTATCCTTGACTGACTTTCTAATGTAGTCAAGTTTGATCAAGGTGAGAAATTACTCAGGGACCTTGTCTCAGCCTGTTGCTGGAGTGCGAACCCATAGATGGAGTGCTTAGAAACAGGTGAGATTCGTTTCCCTGCTGCTGACAGCCTGAGCACAGGGTTCTTGGAAAGGCCTTTCTTCTGGTCCACAAATGGCAGAGAATATTCTCTGGTCCTCACATGGGAGAAGAGGCAAAGAATTTACTTGGGGCCTCTTTCATAAAGCCCCTAACTCTATTCATCCAATCTCTTCCCTTAGGATCTAAGCATGTGCCCAAGTCTGACCTGCTATTCCTATCTCTTTGGGATTATAGAATTTAACATGTGGGTTTTCTTTTTTTTTTTTTCCTTGGCTGGGAATCACAAAAATTCAGACCAAAGCTGTCATATTTTACACAAAGAATGATATGTTTAAGAATTGATTAATGATTCTGTAACACTATCAAAAGTTAGAAAGCCCATAATTCATTTTGATAAGCTTTCCTTATACTTTGTATGCTCTTTGGCTGACAATATGGCAGTCTTGAAAAGCAAGATCTTTTGTCTTGGTAGGAAAAGGGCCCCCATCTTAGCTTTCAGCAGCTGGTAGCAGAAGCTTCCCAAGTTTAAGGAAACCATCTCATTTCAGGTTATGCTTAGCTCAGCACCCTCTGCCTACACAAGGTAATTTTACAGAACACATCTAAGTGGGAATCTGGCCCTCCATGTACGGACTCAAGAAGGGACTGCCGTTTGAGAACCAGGAAATGGATTGTCACCAGCTATCACTGACATCTTGATCCAGCCTCTAGTACTGTGAGCAATGTTTGTATTGCATCAGCCACTTGGCTTAGGGTATCTTGTTTTAGCAGCCTGAATGGACAAAGAACACCACGTCCAACCCTGTACCTGTTTCCTTGTCCATAAAAGGAGGCAACAGCAGCATCTGCTCTACAATCTCACTTGAAACACTTATGTAGGCAAATGTGTTTTGTTTTTTTTTTTTTTAAATTAGGACGTCTTACAGAGTCACTTTATTTTGGCTATGGCCTTATTATTGTAAATGCTGCTAATACCATGTTTTAAAGAAGGACATCTGATCTCTTAAGAAGCCCAGATCCCAGAATCACTATTCTGACTCTGCAAAGGGCAGAAAAATCAGTGAGAAACCAAAAACTGTAGCTCATACTTTTTCTCCAGGCAAAACATAGACGATAATTTATTTAGCTGATGTTAGAATTAAAAAGCCCTTTTCTATGCTTAAAGATGATACTCTTTCCTGTACTTACTTACTATTGGAGTCTTGTGTTAGTGACATAGCATATGTGTGTGGGTATTATTTATTCTGAGATGAAATAATTTATATTGAAAAGGGGCTTACACTTTCTAATGTCATTGGTGAGGCAGAAGGAGCATAGAAGGCTAGGCTAGTATAGAATTATTTTTCTTAAAACTATAGGTTAACATGATTTGGTTTAAAATTCCAGAAAAAGAAGAATAAGCTAGCTGTATTGGGAGGCAATTTTAAACTCAGACACAATTGAATTTTATTTAGACAGAAATCCTTGTCACTTTTTCTTTATACATTTAATTTAAAAGGGAACATGGTTCCCTTCCTGGAGTTTTATTTGTTTTTAAGTCCCTGCAAATCATGAAGACTGCTAGCATCTGCTGTGTTATAGACATCAATAAGTCAGAGCTGGTAAAAGTTCAACCTGACTATATCTGTCCTAGGAAATAACTTGAAAACTATCTTCCATAGGAGCCCATAGGGAAACAGTGTCACAGTCAACCTGGGGATTTGAGATAATAAGGAAACAGTGATCTGAAATGAGGAACTGTGTGCATATGGCCTTGTAGAGTATGGCCTTATCAACTTTGCAATGAGAGTATTGCTTTTGTGTATTGCAACAATTAAAAGGGATGGATGCAATGAACAGTGAAAAGATCTTAAGAGACTGATGTGACAGCAAGCAACTAGCGTGTCCGGTGGCTCACTGAGATTTAAAGATCTAGATCCTGTGTGCTGCCTGTCTTGCTTCTTTGTGGAAAAGAAAATACACAAGTCTCAACATTAGTGCTCACACTAGTGGGAGTTCACTCTCTCCTGTTCAGCCCATTAGAAAAAAACTGAAGGTTTAATAACACTGTCCCTTCCTTGATGCACATTCATCTTTTAAATTGCATGGGAGCCATTTCCAACAGCCATTTCCAGGCAGTGCTTCAGATGCCAGTGGAATCAGTCCCTGACTATTATCTTTGGGTAAGTAAATTACAGGACTAGAAAGACGTTCATAGCTAAATCACAAACTCTCAACTCTAGCAGGTAAAAGGACTAAAGAAAATCTCCCCAATAGTATTCACCTCCAAGATCACTTCTTACAATAATTTGATAATTCCATGTGAAGAAAAACCATCCTAGCCTCTGGACTACATGAATGTCAAATGACATCTGTCAACCCCCCTGTCAGGCTCAGGGAGAGAGACTATAGCAGAAACAAATCTATAGCAAAGACAACCACAGACACTTAGACTAAACCTGAAACTCAAGATGTTGCAAGCCTTTGTAATATTCAGTTGGTGAAGAGTATCTTAGAGAAAAAAAAAATGAGCATGTATGTGACCAGTTCTAGAACAAACCAAGCCTCAAACAGAGGTGAAAGTGGAACATCACCTTAACAAGAGTGAACTATAGAGCTTTACTCTTATCAGACCGTGTCCTTCCTATCTTACAGTTTTCCAAGAGTGTTCGCTGTAATCTAGAGCCCCCAAACAACAACTTATAAAGCACTTATTTTATGATCTAGGTAGTGAACCCTGGGCACACACATGCCTTAGCACTCTACTCCAGAGATCTAGTCCCAGCCCTCTTATTTATTTATTTTATCTTGAGATACAGTCTCACCAAGTTGCCCAGACTGGCTTTGAACTCCTTCCAGAGCCTAGGAAGACCTTGAATTTGTGACTTGGTGCCTCCGTTTTCAAGTTGCTATGATTACAGACCTGTGTCCCTGAGATTACAGACCTGTGTCCCTGAGATTACAGACCTGTGTCCCTGAGATTACAGACCTGTGTCCCTGAGATTACANCCTGAGATTACAGACCTGTGTCCCTGAGATTACAGACCTGTGTCCCTGAGATTACAGACCTGTGTCCCTGAGATTACAGACCTGTGTCCCTGAGAGAGATTACAGACCTGTGTCTCTGAGATTACAGACCTGTGTCTCTGAGATTATAGACCTGTGTCCCTGAGATTACAGACCTGTGTCCCTGAGCCCAGTTGGTGTGACTTTTCTGGATTTCCCAACTGAAATATTTACTCATAGGTTTGAATTTTAACTCATTCAAAAAACATTTTTCTTGCTCTTAAATCAGAGAGATGAGACAGAAGTGTGAAGTCAGTGAGAGTGGACAGGAAGGCCAGGCCCGAAGCCACATCATGGAGTTGGAAACAATGGGAACACAGGGACTGCTGTCCATTTGCTCTTCTGCAGACCTTGACCCAATAGCAAGCACAAGAAGCTACATTTGCCTGAGCAGTTGACTCTGTAAGTTTTATGATTGTCACAGAGGTAAACTGTCCAGCAAGTAGACTAATGAGAGATAAGTGGGCAGAGTTACAGCAGATGACCTGTGACCTTAGCATTAAGAGTACAAGACTATTTCCATTGTCACCTTCATATTTAAATCAGCCACATAATTCTTGCTATTTCATGACAGTTTCTATTTGCTTGTGTCCTAGAAATACTCATGTTACTGCTACATGTTTCTGAAGACTTACAAGCATATTACAAAATAATGCCCACTGCTTTCTGTGACCTGCCAAATGTCTAGTCTCTAGGCATAAAATCAGCAGAGCTGGCTATGTGAGCAAACTAATTTAAGAAGATGAACTACATAGAATCTCTTTAAGTTTCATATTGAAAAATGTTCTGGTCTCACTCTGCCTATATTTCAAAATCAGTCATCATCTGGTTTCTCTGTCCCTCTAGTCTGCTTGCTGTTGCTCCATACATGGGTCTACTGCTGGTATGACACCAGCTGCTCTCTGAGTCCAGATCCCTTCTCTGCACCAACTGTGCCCCTTACTCAGCCTTCAGTGATATGCTTTCTGTCCACACCTCTGCCTCCTGAATTTTGCCATTCCCTTCTCTCAGTTCTTGCTGCCCATGAATCTGCATTCCTGTACTTATATGCCTCTGAATATTATTTGATAAGTCACCCACCCTGTTGATAGCTGTTAAAAAACATCAGCTTATAGAAGTCCCCAAAAGTTTCTTCCATGAGCAGAACACCCTCACTGGAAAAACTATTTCAAGAATAAATGTTTACAAGTGAAGGTAGAAAGATTTCAGTGTCCTGGAATTAAGTTACTTTTATGTCAAACTAGGAGAGGTTTGATAGGCGATGGTGAGGGGCAAGGATTGAATGATGAAGGAACACTGAACTTATCCTGTGTATGAACCAGTCCACTAACAGAATCTGGGCTTTCCAACTCAGAAGATGGTTAAGAAGAAATTGAATCAAGACTGCATGTCCCAAAATTTCTTCCCCAATTTAATAAAAGCCAATTCTGGTTTTCCTGCCCGAGGAGGTGTGTTCGCCCGGGAGCAGTCTCAAGGCCTGAGCCAGAAGGTGAGCCATCTTTGCTCC
>NC_034594.1:147521077-147531280 GCF_900095145.1 Mus pahari
GGGGGTGGGGTACAGGGAACTTTCGGGATAGCATTTGAAATGTAAATAAAGAAAATAATAATAAATAAAATAAAATAAAAGCCAATTCTCCTAAGTAAATTTGCAAATGAATTTATATTAAAGCATGTTAGATAATTCTAGTAAAACTATGAATAGATAAAACTTTCTATAATGCTATATAGGAAGTTATAAAAGCCCTTTTCCTATAAAAGGAAAGAAGGAAGAGGATTCTTTCAAATATTGACTCTTTTAGGAAGATACAGATCTGAATAATTAAACACCTGTGCCTATATCTCTCTATGGGTTAAGAAAGCATAAGCCAAATAATTCCATTTTCTTACTTAGAACTATAAAAAATGCAATAGACAAGAGTAGAGAAAAATACAGATGAATCAAAACAAAACAATGTAAATTAAATGATAATTATGAATAAACTAAAAACCTTTCAACACTTTCATTCAAAACTACATTTCAATGCTTTTAAAAAAAAAACAAATAAATTTTACTGTAGATAGTGACTTATGTGAAGCTGACCCATTTAAATGATTATATGTTTGTCAATTACCATGTTACACATGTTTCTGATAAAAAAAAAACTATTTTTCTAGATATAGGTGACAAAAATCTATTTAGGTAGATGCAACTATATTTAGGGAAAAAATTAAATATGATAAAATAGATCAGAAAAATCACAAAGGATAATACCCAAATAGAGGAATTTACTGCTTATAAAATTCTATAATCCATAAAATGTAAACATGCACAAATATAGTGTATATATATGCATGTAGTAATAATTGTAAAATGTATTTATCAAACGTGACATTAAAAAACATGAAAGCTACTGTTCTAAATCTGATTTTTATTTTTTTTTTCGAGACAGGGTTTCTCTGTGTAGCCCTGGCTGCCCTGGAACTCACTCTGTAGACAAGGCTGGCCTCGAACTCAGAAATCCGCCTGCCTCTGTAAATCTGATTTTTAATATGTGTGTAGGATTGCAATAGGTAGGCTCTAATGGATTAAGAAAGTCTCAATGTTCTGGACAATCAGAGTATGTCCTACATTTAGAAATTATATGATGTAATGAATGCTTTTGTGTGTGTCAGAACATCTGGATCTTCTTAGGACAAAGTTACTTTAAATTGAATTATTGATTTAAAGTACAAGAATTTGGAAGCTTTTAGAATATTTTATCAGGTTCATTCTTGAAAAGGATAACAGTTTATGCTTGTAGGAACAGTGTATGAAATTGTCTATATTTTAATCTTTTTCCCTTCCTTTCTTCCTTCTTCGCTTCCTTCCTTATTCTCTTTTTTCCATCCCTCCCTCCATCCCTTCCTCTGTTCCTCCTTCTTCCTCCCTCCTATATTTTTCTAATCCATGGCCTGAGGCATGCTGTATGAGCACTCTACATACATGGCTTTCACTCATTGCATTTGGAGGCAGGATTTCACTAATTGGTCCAGAATGGCCTTGAAATTATAATCTTCCCGCCTTATCCAACTGCATAGCTGGGTTCACCAATGTGTATACATACACATCAGCCTCTATTTCACACCCATTTTCTAGCACTAGATATCATTTAAAGAGAAAAGCAGCCCCTTTGCAGCAATATGCTATATTTTTCTGGGTTATACTTGACTATAACAATAGGCTCTTGGTTTTGTCATGTATGTATTGATTGCTTCCATTTATCATTAAAACTGTCCAAATCCTTTGCTAATTCTCCCAATGGCAGATTGCCCTTATGGCTATTATTTACCAAGAACTTCCTGTATACCAATTACATTAGCTGTGTATCTGTCTGGACATGCGTATTGACAGTTGTTAGAAAGGGTTTACCCGATTGGAGGACAGGAGCTTGCTTTAAACAAAGGCTCTTGGGCTAAGTACGGCGTGGAGCAGCCTTTCATGGCATCTCTGTGGATGAGACAGAGAAAGATGCAGTTCATAACTAGGCAAACAACCACCTCCAAGGTGTGCTGTTCACTAGAGCGGCAGCTTCTGCCATCTTCCCAGTACTTTAGGGCATTCTCATTGTTAGTCTGAATGAATCATTAATAGAATGTTGAAGGAAGGCATGCATGATGCGAACGTGAACATCACCTTCAAAAGACTAACCAATAAATACTCCAAACATGGGGAGCAAGAACAGAGATGAACTATGAAATTTAACAACAGGGCAGAATGTTGTAGGAAGAAAGTAAAACAATTCAAATTTACATTAAAATGAATACACAACAAACAAAGTCTTGAAACAAGACAAGAGTAGAAAACATAACTACAGCTTGTATGGAAAAAAAGCAGTGTTTTAAAGTGTTTTAGTTAAAGCATCAAATGATGCTGCTTTGTCATGGTTGGGGGTTGGGGTCTGGATGTGAATGCAGGCTCCAGTTAGACTGTATTCAGGAGACAAAGCCAGGGAGGGGGCATCTATCTCCTACAGGGCCACAGATCAAATGTTGCGCTTGGCTATGATCTAGGAGAGATTTTGATGGACTGGAGCAAACATACATGAGCAGTTAAAATGGTGGTGAAATACTAAACAAGTAAAGGAGGGAGCAGGAAAGAACCCTATCCTGGTGCAAGAGCCACTCAGGTTGAATCTGATGACAGCTTTTAAGGTATCTCCACCTTATCAGGTCTTTAAAAGCTCAGTTTTCACAGAAAAAGGATTTTAATATCTATATTTCATACTTTATATGTTAATAAATTATATAAATGTAAGGAATCCCTAATAGTCATAAAATAGAAATACTACCGACTTGATGCTCTACATTTCCAATGGAGAGTGGTGGAATTGAGAGCACATGACTCCAGAGCAGCCTATCAGCTGTGATGTCTTTGTGCTTGGTACCAATCAGTGGAGAGAGTGGGCAGTGCTGTCTTGTACAAGGCAGAGAGGCTCATAAAGCATGGTCTCCATGCCAGGAAGATGATCATCACAAGTATCAGTTAAAAGAGGTTTGGAACCCAGTAGAACACAAATGAACCAGATGCTGGGAAGAAGCGCTGTCCATCAAACCTTGCGATAAAAAGCCTTTCAGGGACTCTGATGAGTCCCTCAAGTGAGTAGTGTTATCTGGTCAAGAGGAGTTCAAACACTCCTAAAACGACAGTCCTTATGCTATACTGTCCGAAGATGCTTGCAACCACAGCAGGCGAGACAGGGACAGAGACACACAGGAATGATTGCAACTCAGAAGATGGGCTCACAGAATCTGCATTTTTCTAGGCTACAAGTAACTTGGGGATATGAAAAGGTGGATTCAACTTAGAAAGGTAATACATGAGGAATTTTAATCAAGGGGGAAAAAAAAACGTGGGGGAGAGTTGACACATATCATAACTTCAAGAGATTTACCAGTGGTCATTTAGACACGGGTTTTGTATCATTCTCAGTTACAGGAAGCGAAGTAGAGGTGATTCTTAGAGACTTCAAAAGAGTAGATGCTCCTGGAAACAAGGATGGATTTGATGCCTCTGCCACCTAAACCTACCATGTTCCAAGGACCTCAGAAGCCAGCACAAACAGTGAGCTCATGGAAGAAGACTCTAGGGAATGGCCCTGGTTGAAAAAATTGTACTAAATTCCTTTGCAGCCCCGAGAGGCCCATAATGCCATCGTTTTCTGTGCTTTCTCTAAATACCTTGTAGATTTACAATTCAAAAGTAGAAAAGAGGAAGATTTCCTAATGAGTTTTGTTTCATTTCTAGTATTAGTAATATTTTTTTGTTATACAATAACATGTATATTTTAAGTGATCACTCTTATTAACAGTTGGCTATTGTTCCCTTTGTAGTAGAGCAATGTATATGGTAAAATTGTGTGTGTGTGTGTGTGTGTGTTGTTGTTGTTGTTGTTCATGAACTAGATCAAATTAAAAGATGATCTTTCATGCCAAAGTCATCTGTATGATTTGGAGAAACAAAACAAATGGCAGCTGAACTTTTTTCTTCTTCTAGATTAAACTTGAAAGGTTCAGTAGTTGCCACAGTCCGTTGTATTGTTGGCCTCACACTGGTTGCAATCACAGAAATAATGAATGAATTTGTTCATGTCTCTCTTAGTCTCTGACTATGGGCAAACAAGAATGAAGCAGCAGTGAGACTGTAATGTTGTATGCACTCAACAGAACTTGCCCAATCCAGGCTTGCTGTGTGGTCTGCCAGGGCTATGGAAGCCATGGTGAGATGTCTACAGATATACTCTGAATACTTCTAATTCCAAAAAGGCTTGCAGCATCTACAAGGAGGCTCTTGTTTTACTATTTTAAATGGTCTCCATCCAGGAACAAGCACAGATTATAAAAAGTAAAAAATTACCCCTGCAGTGTTCCATCAGCATCAAAGTGACTTTCATTTTTTTCTGAAAAATGTTTCACAGGGCAGTGTCAGGGAATATATGTGGTTTCAGAATGGATGAAAGAAAATGAGAAATAGGTGGCTTGGTCAAGAGATAGAACTGTCAAGAACAGGGTCTCGAAAGGCGATGTAGTTGAACTCTGACTCTACTGTTAATGGCAATTAAATCTGATGTCACGTTGAGCCCTATCTTTATCTACTTAAGTCCCATTTACACTTTCCCCAGCAACTGAAAAACATTTAAAAGAGACTGCACACCTTTGTCCTTAGAACACTGATACGATTTTTTTTTTAAATTCCTGCTGCATGCCATTTAGAGGTAATTTAGATTTAATGAGGTAATTTAGACTGAGGCTGAGTTAACTAGCTACAAAGAATGTTGCCAGGTGCTGTGATGCTAAGACTGTTGCATGCAAACATTCCTAGGTCTTTTCATTTTCATTCAGTGACAGTTTAATCCATGGATATGAGATGATCTGAGACTCAAGCATACTGGTGTCCTAATGGAAGCTCAACAATCTTCAAATAAAAACAGTGACAAAGAAAAATAATGTTGGCTGCTTTATCACAATTGTGAATTCTACCTCAGACAGTTCAAAGTTTAATCTCACTTTCCAGTAAATGTGGCCTTGATACATTGCAGAAATATGTTGGTATTCCAAATCTTCTTCCGCCTCTACCTCTCTTATATAAGCAGCCACGTTCCAGTCATAAGCAACTAATGTGTGTCTCAGAACAGTAGCCACTGATCCTGTAGTAGGACCATCCTCTCTGAAGCATCTCTGACCTTCCCCACTGCAACCATCTGCAGCTCAAGAGGTGTGTATGTTCACTGGGCAAATCCAAAACACAGTCTGGTTCCTTGATTGTCTTCTATATTCTGCTGCTCTCACTGGAAACATCCTCACTTGTCCTGGCCAGAGTCTGTTGAGCCCTCATGCCTCTTTCTAGCTTTGATCTTGTGGGTCTCTACTTGGGCTTGAATCCTTCTTTTCTCTGTTTCCTTTGAGCTCCCAGAAAAGCCACTGTGACTCACGCTGAGGAAGCTGTTGGGAGCCTTGTTCTACTCACTGGACAGTCAGCTTCCATAGGAAGAGTGAATCAATTTAGATGTGCGTGGTAGCTGTATCCCAAGATAGTAATTTGAGTCACCTCTGTCTTCTTACAATTATGAATATGCTTAAAGCAGGTTTTATGTCTTATTACCTATGGATTCCCAATCAGAAAAGACAGTACCTACCCAGTGTAGAGACTCAATAACTACGATTTATTTGTTAGAGGAAAGAACCCAGTGATGGCTGAATGCAGGCTACCACTGAGCTGTAGATTTATCTTAGAAGCCTCTCTGATTGTCTTCCCTGAGGTCTCCCAGCCAGCAGCACATACCCAGGGCTTTGTACACTCAGTAGAACAGAACTTAGGCAATTCTGGTTCAGATTCTGCATTGGGCACATGTGGCAACAACATGAACATTGCTCAGTCCTCAAACCTGCCCTCCCTTGGAGCCTGTGGGGGTGCAGTGGGTACTTAGTAGCAACATGCCAATCACAGCTTGTACAACTCGAGTGACAATTTCAGAACTAATGGTGCTGTCAGGGGAGAATAATGTTACCCTGTCCACACTGAATTAGGCTCCATGGTCCAAAAACATTTCACCCAAGGATTTATACCATGCTGCAGGGAAACTGCAATTCTGTTTTCGGGCAAGTTATTGCCACAACCAGTTTCACTAAAACAAGATGGATAGCTGTATCTGCCAACAAAATGATGGAAGAGAGAAGCTTAAGCTCCATAAAGGAAGAATCAGGAGACATCAGTTCATTCTTGAGCAGGTTTGCTTTCCGTTTGCTGGAGAGGCCCAATGGCCAGCTCATAAGTGCTCTTCACCAAAGGTGTCATAGCAATTTCTAACACAGTTTTTCCATGTTAATGAACCTGTTATCCTGAGCAATTAAAACCATAGCACTTTAGTAGAAACAAAGTGTCCCCAAACCTTCCTAGTGGTAAATTCACAGGGGCACAGACATGAAATTCGAAGCTCTTCTCTCTCTTCTTCTAATCTGTTTCTAAGATGCCATGGGTGTTTGCCTCATGAGGATGGATGTTCATAGAAGTCAAGGATGTAACAGGTTTCCTGGAGACTTTCTTGTTAGAATTATACTCTGTAAGATAACCTTTGTGAATACTCTGTTTTCTCCCCACTTCACTGTGATAGAAAATGATACCGTGACAGGGGACACCAAGGATAAGTAAGCTAATCTATAATTGAAGAAATGATTTTTGTCGTGCAGAGTATGGAACTCAGAACCTCACATATGCCAAGCAAAACCCTTATTGCAAAGCTATATCTCCAATGGGTTATATTTTAAAAAGCATGTGGGTTAGCATATAACCCAGAGACTCAATACATGTTGGTCAATGTTCGAAAGACTAGTATAATGGTTCATACAGCAGCAGAATGAGAGTTGCAGAGATGAGAATGCTAGATTCCCAGGTCAGCTTTCCTGTGTATTTGTAATGGAAAGACTATCTATTTCTTTCTTGGCACTCCAGAGAACTTCCCACAGCTCAGCCACTCTATGATGATGAGAAGCCCAAACAGCCAAGTCTCAACCAGGAGTGCTCCATCCTAAATAAAAGGCAGTCAGGGATGGGCAGGAAAGGGGACTGTACACACAGAGTTCACAACACTACTCAGGACCTGACTCTCCAGCATAATAGAACTATGCTCCCCAAATGTTTACACTCTTGGAGGTTATACAAAATAATTTATACACTTAATAAGAGCAAGTCAAAAGTCATTTGTTCAAAGGCTGGTGCCTTAGAAGACAAGGCAAGGCCAGTAGAAAGTGCCTGTAGTTACCAGCAACTGGGGAACCAATTGGCAGGGGTGGTCTTCTGTCATTAAACTATAGCACAAGTGGCTTGGGAAACAGGTAAACATGAAGTCTATTCCTACCACCCAGAATGGATCATTTTTATCACTGATGTTCGATCTTGTGTTAGGAAAAATAGGAGACCAGGCACGAGATTGAGCAAGTGAGAAAGAATGTTTCCTTATACAGTTATATAACAATTAAGCAATAAGTTCAATTTTAAACAACTATATTAAGAGAAGAAAATCCACATTTAACTTGAAGGATATTTATCATATTTTGATCTTTAATAGGAAAAACAAATAAGGAAAGATATAATTCAGGGTAGTAAGGTTTATAGATGGAGAAGCTGAGGTCGTCTAGCAGTTTAAAAGATTTCTAAAACGCACAAGGCAAGACACAGAACAAGATATTGTGCTGAAGCATGTGTCATAAGCATGGCAATGTCCAAAGCTGAAGAACATTTTACCACTAACACAGATTCTGCATAAAGCTAGAGAAAGAAGTTCATTCACAACTGAGTGTAGTGGTGAACCCCAGAAATCCCGTCATTTAGGAGATAAGGGCAGGAGAGTATAGAGTTCAAGACAAACCTGACCTATGTAGGGAAATCCTCTTTCAAAACCTAACAAAGAAAACAAATGGACTCACTTTACTAAAAAGAATATTCAAGAATAACTAAGTTTTGAGTCTTTGTCATTGTTTAATTCTTTGTATTTATATTTTGTCCTGCCACATTTAGACTACTGAGCTACACTGTTAATGCAGATCCCAGTCAATCTAGCCCCCTGTGAAAACTGGTTCATAAAGTGGAAACTGGGCTGGCATAGCATTAGCCATTATGTGTGAGGCTCAGGGTTGGTTCCCTAACATCAGAACCCCCAAATAAAAATCCATCACTGCTCCTGACAATGTATTATAGTCTCCAGAAGGTAATAACAAAGCTTGGCGCTTCACTTTAGTAAAGTAGGCCAGAGCAGAGGGCACAGTGTGACTCAGAAGACCTTTACAATTTTTCTACTGATTCTTTAAAAGACTCTAAAGATGACCACCTTCATTGGAATGGAACAAAACTATTTCCAAAAGGAGGTTAGCTTTGTGAGTTCCTGGGAACTTACCACTAGCATTCCACTGTAGTCATTTCTAACTCTCTACTTTTCTAACTCAAAGCCAAGCTGATCCAATTTCCTCTTCACACAAGCAACAAGGAGATGAGCCATGGGTACTTGATTTATGAACCTTGACATATGGCCTTGCTGATCAACCCTCATGTACGCTTTTCACCTTATGTCCTCTCTGTTCTTCTCGGAGGCTTCTGTTGTAAACAGGCCTTATGGCAGCTTAATAGATGAAGAAACGATGATGGACTTGGTGATGACGGGGGGGGGGGGGAGGTAACAACTTTACACTCACTAAAACCCAGGAGAGGAGAGTAAAGCCAACTTAGCATGAATGACACTGGAGGGCAGACAAGGACACACTGACCTTTGAGCGATGAACCCGAAGGGATTTCTCTA
Source organism: Mus pahari (assembly GCF_900095145.1). Classification (NCBI taxonomy): domain Eukaryota; kingdom Metazoa; phylum Chordata; class Mammalia; order Rodentia; family Muridae; genus Mus; species Mus pahari. Next base: position 147,529,836 of record NC_034594.1, read on the forward strand.
ATGGTAAGAAAACTACAGAAACAAAGAGCATGCCACAAGAAATTAGGCTCTTTCTTTTTCTTTCCCTTGAGACAACAATCCATTGTGAAGGCAGTGCATAAATAGGAATGATACTCATTTATCTGTTAGGGGATTAGTGGAAAGAACAGAGGGGTCTGTTAGGAATGATAGGTTTAAAGTAAGCAAATTTTGCTTCCAGTCTTAGCTCCAAGGCTCAGCAGTGAGTGAGTGATGTCAGGAAGAGGCCTTACAGGGAAAGCAGGATAACATCTGTCCAGAGGTACCCTGGGATGATGCTGAAGCTACCATGCAAGACTAGCTGCTGCTGTAAGGGTGGTCCTCTAGTGTGCTGGTGGGGCACAAAGGTAGCTCAGACAATAGCGATGTTCCCTTAGTTTTAGTTTTAGTTTTAGTTTAAGTTTTAGTTTTAGGGAAATGCTGGCTACAAAAACATTGATTCTGGGCTGAAAAAACAAACAAACAAACAAACAAACGAAGAGTGATACCACTCTTATCACGTAGGCTGTAAATGTGCCATATGGAAACACTGAACTAAATGAAGTTAAATGCCCTAAGATCAGCACTGACCAGGACTGGATATGAGTTGAAAAGGAGGCTGCGACTGGGTGGCAGATAGAAAATAAGGTTTTGGTCATAGGTAGCTCCTTCACTCTATGATTTTGGGAAAATCATATTCCTTGAAGATGCAACTCCCCATTATTTTTTCACTTATAAGATAGATGAATAAATATGCACAATAACTCCCACGTTGCAGGGTCAGATAAGTTTATAGAACATAATGTGCCCAGTGAAAAACCTGTTGCGTGGCAGGTATTCAATAATGGGTGCTGCCATCTCATTTCCCCCAAGTTCACAGTGAGATCTGTTGATGTGTGACTTCTCTGCTCCATTTCTGCCTTTGATACTATCCACCATGTAGCCCCCTACACCTAGGAACTCATTTAAATGCTATGCAAACTCTACCTTTCTCCTACTAAGTCTCTATCTTAAAAATCACGTCTCTTATCCTTGTATTTGTATTGAAAATTATTTCATCGATCCTATAATGGTTTCTTATAAAACTTATTCTTATGAGTCCCAGTGCAGCTGCTGAACCTGAGCTCACTCTGTACATTCAGGGAGCTTTTCAGATTTCCTTAATGATTTCTTCACAGTAACCCCAAAACAGAATCTTCAATAAAAAAAAAAAAAATCCATGTTTTATTTTCTCCGATGGAAGGTGATTAATGCTATGTGAGGGATATCTAAAAGTAATTAGTATGGTTTGAGTGTATGTGTGTGTATGATGTGTGTGTGCATGTGTGCGTGGGTGTCTGTGTGTGTGTGTGCATGTGTGTGTGTGTGTGTGTGCATGTGTGTGTGTGAGAGTGAGAGACAGACACACACACAGAGAGAGAGAGAGAAAGAGAGAGAGAGAGAGAGAG
>NC_034594.1:147531315-147552172 GCF_900095145.1 Mus pahari
GAGAGAGAGAGAGAGAGAGAGAGAGAGAGAGAGAGAGAGAGAGAGAGAGAGAGAGAGAGAGAGAGACAAAGAGAAAGAGAGTTTAACTTTTGTCTTCAGCCTTTTTGGCCTCCCTCTCCTTCCATTTTATAGAGGGTTTGGCACTTCTTGACTACTGAAGTCCTATAACAGTTAATGTCATTCCTACTGAGGGTCCTTTAACTACCCAGAATCCCATCTTTTTCCTAGCACCAAGAAGAAGGAGTTCATTTTTCTCCTTACATACTGACATCTTGTTTAACCAGTAGGCACCTTTGAGCCAAACTTTCCTTCCACAGATTCCTGGGATGAAGTACTGTGTTTGCATCTTAGCCAGTAACTCTGTGATTTTTTTGGTTGAAGGGGGAGCAAATGGATCAAGGCCAGCTTCCCCTTGTTCTTTATTGATTTTTTTTTTTTAAGGTTCCCAGTGTGGACCAGGTAATACTATTTCAGAAGAGTAGAAACGGGTCAGCTGTGGATTGGAGCTGGAGAGAAAATGCTATACTTCTCCCTTCTGCCTTCTCCAAGTCATATTACTATTTTAAATTTGAACAGAAATTTCCATTGTGATTTAAAAAAACAATACAATTTCCACATTCTAGTAGAGAAGGATTAATTTGAAATAGTTCTTCAGCAGTACAGAGTACCTTATGATATATTGTGGCTTCTTTTCCTAATAAAAATCTTAGAGAGATATTTTGACATTATCTTTTTCCATTGTGACTTGTGCGATACTTTAAAAAGAAACTCTACATTCAAGGAAAGAGACTCCAACAGAACTAGCCAAAAGTTTGTGAAGTTTTTAGTGTGATTAAATTATTGGAATCTTTTATTCTCTACCCTTTTAATTGATGCAATCACATTGACTGTTCAAAGTCTGCGTAGCTGTTTAAAGTCTTTCAAATACTCTGTGCAGCCATGGCAGCTGTAAAGTGGACTGGTATTTCCCACTGCGTGGTGAACCTTTGAAGGAAACTGAAACAAACGTTAAGTTTGTTGACCTCAGGTTGCTTATATCTCAGCACACATAACTCCACTTAAGTTGACCATCACAACAAAAGCAACAGCACACCCACATACACACACAAAGAGCAGCATGGAGCTAACCACACGACTCCACAGATGATGCAGACAAACTTGAAGTAGAAACCAAGATTCTTCTACCTCTTTTCATAACAGGTTAGTGCTGGCCCTCAGTGTTGGTGTACAGTTTTTATGGCATGGGAAAATAGGGATGTTTCTGCCCTATAAAAATAAATGTGTTGAAGTCTTTAGTTTGAGCTTACACAAGGTCAGAAAGTTCCAAAGGTACTGGCACAGTACAAAAAAGAAAATCAATAAAAAAAATAACAAGAGAATCCAACGAACAAATATATATCACCGAAACACATGGCGAGAGGCTACAAACATTCTGGGAGGAAAGTTACTGGTTTCTTAGATTAGTGTGACAATTTCCAACACCTTTGAAGAAAATAGAGAATAAGAGCCAAAATAGAGAATAAAAGCCAGTGGGTCCTTTTAAAAGTAGGGAGCTCAGCTTCTACCATATCCACTTGGCTTTGAAATGCTCATTTGATCATTTTCTCCATTCAAAGGCTGAAAGCACAGAACTTTCATTGTCTTAATCTTTTAAACATAACGAAGAGTTGAGGTAAGAGCAAAAATTGCATGCAGCTATTGTTAATAAGGAAAAGGATACATGGAACACAGACACAAAGAGGAATGTATTTCTTCATTGTCTACACCATGTTATACACTTCTTTCCAAACCTTAGTTCAGCTCATGCGGTTGTCCCTGCATGGCAGCTGTATTTCTACTCTCTAAAGGGTTGGGGAGAAAGATAAGTACTAGGCAGCAAGATTATGGGTTTCAATAGAGACAATACTTTTGGTGTCAAGGAATACAGGGTGGGAAATGGGACTAAAAATAGGGAAATTTTCATCGAAGATAACAACTTGAAATTCCTTAAAAAAAGAAAAACTTACCACATTCTGTGCAAATTTCTCAAGAGATGTTCTGCGGTCCATTGAGTTTCCAGACTTAAACGTATGGGAGAAGTGAAGGGAGTAGGGTGAAGGGAAACAAAGGGAATTTAAAAAAAAAAAAATAAGGCAAGAAAAATAGAACAGAAAAAGACAGGATGGTAAGCCCACATATGAAACCCACGCCCACATGGCAAAGGGATTGCCAAGGGATGTGTCTCATCACTGAATCCAAGTTCTTTGTCCATGAGTGATTTTTATCATAAAAACAACAACAACAACAACAACAACAAACATATACTTGAGCAAACAAAACAGTGTAATTTAAAGCTAAATCAAGGTAAGCAGAAATGTGGTAGATGTGACAAGCTTTTATGCTGGCATTTGCAAAGCCGAAAGAGCTGAAAATCTAGTAGGGCTTCTTTAGACTTGATTCCTAATATTCTCAGGAGGTTGGATTTCTGTTGATATAATTGATTTGATAATAAATTGGCTACAGGTTAGATATTGCTCAAAGGATGGAAATCTCACTTGATTCTGTCTCTTATTAAAGCCGGTAGCTGTGATAAGTGAGCACTTGATATTTGACTGTCACACTGAGCAGTATAGCCACTTGGAACTATTTTGATTTGTAAAGGCAATGGTCTATGAAAAAAATAATCATCACTCTAGTGATAAGAGAACTGTAGCTTAATCTCAGAGATTTAAGAATATATGTTGTGTTAACATTAAAAAACAATGAATTATGTTGATTTTTCTCTACCGGTTTTCTATTTTCTGTTACACTGGTCATATAAGAGATTTATGGACAGTGAGACTGATTATAAGATTAATTCATTAATGAAGTCTACTACAACTCTTCCCAAATGTGCTCACCTACCATCTTTGTTTGAAATAGGTTATCAAGATACTAAGTAAATTGGATATATGTCAAATGAAAATATTTATCTGCCAATATGATGACACCTCATTGGTGATCCCTGAAAAAAGTAATTTTATGTTTTGCTTGGTTTGTAAGTAAACAAAATCTGCTTCAAGTATCAGCACCCTATTCTTTTATACTGGAGTTTTCCATTTCCTTTTACTAGGAATGCTCAGGATTAACATTAAACATGAGAAGAGTGTCTAATAGCCTTTGTAAAACATGAGCAACTGGAAAAAAACAAATGAAAAATTATACACAGAGCAAAAACGCAAACAGAAACAAAGCCAACTTAAATGGCCCTTGGAGAAGGATGGGTTTGGGGAAAGGTCTTGGAGAATGCATACTTACCATTCAACTGAAACCCTGGCCCAGCAGATGTGTTTAGTCTGGTTAATTATAACTAGGAATTGAGGTCAACAGAGGTCACAAACAACCAGTACCTTTCTCTTTGCCTGTAGAAGTTCCTGGTAGGCACTAGATCTTATAAAGCGGGGGTATGAATCACTCTTCATCAGCTTGTAAATATGCTCCTGAAAAGAGATAATGTGTGAGGGGCTCCTCTAACCAGTTTAATGGAAGAATAAAACCCTACAATGAGAATGCTCAGGTGGCTGGAGAACAAATGGGAAAGTAGCTTAAAATAGCAACCGTGATCCTGATAAGAGCATCTATGTGTACAGGACATTTTGTATCTTTCAGTCCATTATTTCTTTCCCAGAGCAATGTTTACATTGGGCTAGGAGCTACTGAGGAGGAAGTAAAAAAAAAAATCTGTGGTTATTTTCAAAATGGAATTTCATCAAGGGGACATTTGAAATAACTTCAAATCAATGTGACAGTTTATGTGAAACATATGAGACTAGAAATAAATCTGCTTTCTTGAAAAATGACTCCAAGCCCAAAGTGGATAATGTGACATTGGATCTGCACAGTCATTTGGGAGGCTCTACATACCTACATCTGCTGGGAGAATTGCTCTTGGGGACAATTCTATGATATATTATCTTCCATGCTTACTTTGGCTCAGGTCTCATGCATGGAATTAGTTGTTGGGTTAGTGTAAGCGACAAATCTCTAACCCCTCTCCCTTTTATTTTTCTTGTATGGTGTCATGTTTGTCATCTGTTCCTAAAATGTCTGTAGACTTTTTTCCCTCCCTCTTTCTTACCCTTTGGACTGAGAGCAAGCCTCATGCCTTCCAGATACTTACCCTACAGAAGAGCTACACCCTAGCCTCTCTTGTCTGATGAATGCTGATGGGCAAGGAAGTCAAGCCAAGAAAAGAACACATTCATTTAACTCAAACTCAATCTCACTCTGGCAGTTTCTGCTCTGGCCGCTTAGGGAAACTTACATATTCCTCTGTCTTCCAAGTCTAATGAAGCATCAGTTAGTTGTACAGTACCACGCGATGTGAGAGTAACCTGAATGGCCCTTCTCATTCTCACACACAAACACTAAATTTATGTTTTCTAAAATTCCTAGGGTCATAAAAGATGATTTACTTTGAAATGTCTTTGTCCTCTCCTCAGTCAGTAAAACTTATTTTTATGTTCTGTTACACGAACTTTAAACACTGCAGAGTATGGTTGGCCTTGTGGCGGCTCTGAGAGCTTAGACCATGTACTGACCTGTGCATCTTCAAATGTGTATCGTCCTGGTTCCTTCACATTCTGTGTGGTCTTGTCATAACTCTTAGAATCCAAGTTAATGGCACTTGGGGCCCCAGGAGCCAGAAATTCTTGCCATATTTCCTGCACTCTCGAGGGGACCTCTCGGATAGGCCTTCTCTTCAGGTCCTCCACTGCCAACCAGAACCTGCAAAACACCACAGCACCTGAGTGCTCTGACGTTGCCCCTGGACATTCTTGTTATGTTCACTCACTGCATTAGCAAGCTCACTTTCTCTTGAGATTCCAATATTAGGCCCTCACCAGGTTTCTTTTTTCTCAATAGTCATATTCAAAGACATAAAAGTTATTTTTTAATTGTTTTATTGTTTACTATTTTAATATAGTGTTTCATGTAGTCCAGGCTGGTCTTGAACTTCTTATGTTGCTAGAGATGACCTTGAACTCTTGATTTTCATGCTTCTTCCTCCCCAGTATTCAAAAATCCTTTAGTAGAAAAGATTGAAAATCGCTGGTGTTCACTGGCTTTTATTGAAACCAGATGTGCCAGAGCCCTGATCCTGTCTAGTCTCAATTTCACTGAAGCAACGCAGGAAGGGCTTTCTGCAAGCAGAGCATTAACAGAGAAAACCACCCACACTGAGTCAGCTGCAATGCTAGGAAGAACACTGGGGTTTCTGTAGGTAGTACACACGAGACAGTCTGAGAATGTTGAGCCAAGAAGAGTCCTGATGCAGTGGTATGAGGATGGAAAAATGGTGTCCAGGGGAAGTGCTTCTACCTGTGCTGACATCAGAAATTAAATGGACCTGGAAATCAGGAAGGGTAAAGGAGGCAGTCGTTGAGGTGCTAATGTGAGCACATACAGGCATATGTATGCAGTTACTATTTGTGATAACTATAACCCCCCGTAATGTGAGGTACTCCCCACTTTAGAGAACAGGGAATTGAAGATTAGATGGTTTATTGAAGGCTGGCCCTGTAGGTCTGGAGGAGGTGGCATTCTCACAAGCCCTCCTTCCCACTGATTTCCTAGCAACAGCATCACCTTCTGTATTTTCATCACTATCATTGGCACAGCTGGCTTACCTCAGTAAAATGGAGAGGGTACTAGTTTTAATCTCACTCTTCTCTTAATAGCAGCTGGATTCTAAGAGTGCCCTGACATCCCTGCATCTCCATTTCCTCATTAATATAATGGCGTGAAAAAGCCCATCTCCAAGCCCATATCCTAGTTCCTAGAGAACTAGTGACTAGTTCAGTGATGTAGGTTACATAAATAACATCTTAAAGTGCCCGACACAACTCTATGTGCTTAGTGATAAAATTCATGCTATTACCACATTGATTTCACAAAAAGTTGGCAACAGAAGACAGAGGGTGTGTTTGAAGAGCAAGCAGAGGTGGATAAGCAGCATCTCTTCATTTCTCCCATCGTGATGAGTAAAGAGAGTAACACGGCCCCTCAATAGGAGACCCTCTAGAGCTCAGAGTCTAGACTGCTGCTGCTTGGATAACGATGTCCTGAGAGCTATTGAACTGCAACTTACAGCCCTGCTTGTGAGTTGAATCACTGTGTCTTTATTGTGGGACACGGATATTTATGTGGAAGCCAGGGTATGGTCTGGACTTGGGAAAATATGGGCAGTAGATTCATACTGGTTCATAGGAAACACAAATGCCACTTCATGCATGTGACCTTGCACAAAATGCTGACCTGATTCACACATGTCCTGATTATCTATGAAATAAGGTACAGATATTTACAATGTATATTTTTATTATTAGATTCATATCTGTCAGAAATAATGAAGGCCAAATACTATAGTATACTCAAAGAAGTATTCATAAAACATAGTATACATTGGGAATTCAAAATGCTTTCCACAGCTGTGTCTTTCTATCATTTATCTAAAGTTAATAAAGAACATGATAGGCATATAACAGACAACTCAAGGAATACATATACATATGTATGTACACATGTAAGACACATTTAATATTTATGTGTACATGTTTCTGTATATGATATCCACTTTATGTTTATATTTTTATTATCAGTATGAGTATGTACATGTGTGGTATAGGTATGTATGTGGTTTGTTTGTGTGGTGTGTGTATGTGGTATGTATATTGTGTGTGTATGGTGTATATGTGTGTGGTGTGTTTATGTGTAAGTGTGGTATTATGTCTGTGTGGTGTATGTATGTGTATGTGTGGTGTGCTGTATCTGTGTGTATTTTGTGTTTATGTGCATGTGTGTGTATCATGTGTTAATATAATGTGCTATGGGTGTTGTTCCTTTCTTTTCTCTGTGGGTCTCAGGGATTAAACTGCCAGGCTTACAAAGGAATCATTTCTACTTTTTTAATTATATCAATAATCCAATCCAAGTACCAGGGGTTAAACCTAGGGTCTCACCCACACTACACTAGCCCTATGATTAAAATATGAACCATTACACTCAGATTTTTTTCACATGGGTTCTGGGGATCAAATGTAGATTCTAATGCTTGAAAAAGAAGAAGGAGAAGGAGGGGGAGGGGAGGGAGAGGGAGGAGAAGGAGAAGAAGGAGGAGAAGGAGAAGGAGAGAGGAGACAGGGGGAAGAGAGAGAGAGAAAAAAAAAGAAAGGAATACTCATCCTGCCATATACGCTATACTGAAATGTTCAAAATATGGTTTCTTTGAGTTATTCATAACGCATTCTTATTCTTCATCATTGATGATGTTGGCTCAGTTTAGAAAAGTTTCATTAGTAGCCAACCCCCAGATCCCTAGGACTCTCCGGACAAGAAGAAAGCACACACACAAATCTAAGACAGACATAACGACAGCTGGACCACAGTCAAAGCTAGAATCATTTCCTAAAGAAATGCAACAGTTCTTGGTCTAGCCTAGCTCCCATGAAAAGCAATAAATGCCAATGAGATGATCGAAAACATTGTTTATGCTATCTTAAGCAGAGCTATGAACACTCACTGTAATGCATCATATTTTAGAAAGCTTTTTCTAGGTGCCCCTTGAGGTAGAGAATACTAGAACAGATCAGAATGATGTCTAGGAATGGTGGGCAAGACAAGTACCCTGGTCTCTCTCTTCTCCAGGCACAACTAGTCTCTACAGCTCTGCATTTGAAGGCACACATTAAAAAACAAAAAACAAAAAAACAAAAAACAAACAAAAAAACTGCCTTTAGACTTTTGGTCGAAGATCTTTAACTGAGTTGTTCACTCTCTTTCTTACTGAAAAAGTGAGATTAGAAGTTTATATTGATAAGTAGGTGCTGATGCTTAAAATAACTGTACAAATACTATTGCCTGTTGTTGTGATTCAACTCTCCCCAAAGACCCATGTCTTCGTTACTATGGTGTGTATGTACTATAGTACATATGGTACTACACACACACACACACACACACACACACACACAATCTTATATGTGTATGTGTAAGACATATCTAATATTTGTGTGTGTGTGCTCTCTGCTTCCAAGAACACATACTTCCCCTGCCCACTGCCATGACCTGAATTGCTCTGTCCTGCTTTTCCACCATGAAGGAGTAAAGTTTCCTCAAATTGTGAGCCAAAATACGCCTTTCCTCCCTTGTTTCTGTTGGGCATTATGACATAAACACTGACTAATACAGACATTTTCTATTTTGTCAAAATATCAGTTTGAGAGCTCTAAATTATGGAGTCAAGTTTTAAAGTTCTAAATTTATATAGCCAACAAATTCGGAGGCAGTACAAAAATAAACAATGAAAAGGAAGATGATAATGCCAGATAGCTTTTGTCTTGCTAGTCTTTCTTCCATCTTTAAGTGGCAGAGATGAAATTTGTTGACACCATTGTGATACTATGAGAGTGACAGGTGCCTTCCGTCTAAAATAACTAGACACAACAGTGTCTCTTTGGCTCACAATAACAAAACGTGACTTACCTTAAGTTCTCTGAGCTGAATTCTGATTCTAGAAACTTAAGGAACTGCTCTCTCCCAACTGGGTCTTTCAATGCCTCATCCATACCAAAACCCCATCGTTTTACCCTCTGTTGACTTGGTTCTTTGCTGTGAAAGAGAAAATAAGGCTAAATATATTCCTTTTATTACAATTGCCATTTTGCTGGGGATGGGTAAGGTAGGGCAGGCTTTTGGAGATGTAGCTCTGGTTTGCTTACAACTCACTGTGTAGCCCAGGATGGCCTTGGACTCACCAATATCCACGGATCCCAAGTGCTAGCATTAAAGATAGGTCTCACCATGCCTGGGCCAATTCCTATTTTCTTTATTATATATACCTTGTAAGAATGCCCATATTTAACTTTTTTTCTGTAACAGTAGTATGTAACCGACTGACTATTCTTCATGAACTCACAATGAGGTATGAGTTAGATTAATAATACTATCTAACCCCCATGAATTATCTGTCACTAATAGCCTGGATGGAATCTTAGTAACTTTATGAGACTAGTATCCTGCCTCTCACTTTATAGACAAAGCTACTATATAAATAGTTATAAGTTAATGCCATGTCATACAAGGAGTAAGGGACAAAAATCTAGCCACTGTTACCCAGTGCCCCATTTCAACCACTATATAGTCCAGTCTGTGGTGTATATAGGTCATCCTTGAAATGATACATTGTTGCCTGTAGGGCCTCATTACTACATATGATTATACTGCAATTAAATATAAACCATATTTAATCATAGATTTGGGGGTTCTAGCTTTCTGATATATGCATATATGTATATACAAACATATATGTGGATATATATATATATATATATATATACATGTATGTGTGTGTTTGTGTATATTTTTGTATGCATGTGTGTTTATGAATATATGTATAAAACCTGTGGCTGAAGACTTCTGAGTTGTAGATGTTTAAGATACATGGCTAGATACAAGAGAAGTGGCCCAGAAATATAAGCTGGATCCCTGTGTAGTATCACAAGTGTGTAATCCCAGTCTAGGAGGTCGAGGTGGAAGGACAAGGAGCTGGGTGTCATCCTTTGCTTTCTAATGAGTTGATAGCCAACAGGGGCTACAGGAGACTCTGCCTAAGACCAATCAAAACAGAAGTGCTCTGCAATACTAACGCCGTCTTTGTACAGAGACATGCAATCACCCCTGAAGGAGCTTCACCACTGATGCCACAATGCCCCACACAGCTCACCAAAGAAACCTGGGCTTCTACCTTGTGCTTGGGTTTTTAAAAGTCAGTTTTCCTGTGTTTATGGTAAGTTCATTTGGTTTTAAAATGGAATTTATATAGGCATGTTTGCACTGGGCTTAAAGAAGTGTGGACTCACCATTGATTTTGGCTGAACACAGGCCCGAGTGACTATATAAATTTTCAAATGATTTAATAGCAAGGAACTGAATTTGGAAAACTGAAGATCTGATTTTGACTAACTCATATTTAAAATATCACCCCTAATTTTGGGCCAGTTCATTCAGCAATGTAAATTTGTTTCTAGAATTAAATTTATATTTTGAAATCTATAAAAACCCATACATATTTATATTGAATTTGATTATATATAGCATGTACATTTTTCAAGTACACGATACATAGATATCAGCTTCCATCCTACTGTCCAACAGCACACCAGGACTTCTAAAGCCAATGGGACTGTTTTTTAATGTCCATTGAGCATGATCTCCTTACTTTTCCCAGCCTCTGTGGACCACTACCACTCTCAGTTTAATCATTTTTATATTTTTGTAAGAGCATGTGGTTCTCTTCTTTCAATGTCCCACTTATTTTATTGAACATAGTGCCTTACGGCTCCATCTACATCTCCATGACTGGATTCCACCCTTTCTCATGGCCAAACAGCACTCTAGCAACAGGGCAAATCTAACTGTGCACCTAAAAATCTCTTTTTGATCAACAATGCTAAATCATGGAAAATATAATATAGAGCAGAGCAATATCATCTTTCCAAGGACTCAGCTCTTGATTATGCAATTTATTTCGTGCACATTCTTAAATTGCTGACACAGTCAGAAGGAAGTAACTATAGTCTTTACCTTGCTTCAAGTTCCCAGAAAGTCGTATCATCTGAGAGCCATGGATTGGAAGGGTCAGGCGGCACAAGAAACGGGTCATACTCTACATACTGTTCCGTATAGCTTAGTAGACTAGGGAGGACACAGAGGAGGAAAAAGCAAAAACAAAAACATCTCCGGCTTAATTTTTTACTCTGAAGTTATTTCTGGTTCAAAGTTAGGGAAACAAAATGAAAATGATGGGCTGGGGAATCCACAACCAGGACATTGGAAAGGAATCCAATGGTAACTTCAATATTTCCCCAATCTACATGCAACAAGTCCATGGTTCCTGCAGGCAGACTAGGAATCTACCTCCCAGCTTGAGTATGGAAGTGAGTGAGCTCCTATAAAAATTGTATGGTTAGGCCTGCCTGAGCAGGGACTATGGAGAGTCATTCCAGTCCTGGCTAGCCAGAACATTCATAGCCAGGTTGGAGAAAGGACTGGAAAACATTTTTGTCTCAAATACAAACAGAAATCACTGGCTAAAATTATTATTTTTTGATACCAAAAAAAGGAAAGAAGAGAGGCATAACACTGGAGAGGAAAAGCTTGGTAGACTCCGTAAGCCAACAGCACACGTTTTTTATTAAGAATAGACTTTTCTTTTCTAAATCAATTCCTCTATGGAAAGATAGGGAACCTAAGGATGCTCATAACATCCATGTTTTGCTTAATTTGTTAGAATCCATATTGGAAAGAAATAAGTCATTGGAAGTTTTAAAGTTCATTGAAATTTGATGTTTTATTTTCACAAACAAAAAATTTTTAATTAAGAAAATACCAATCTAAAATCTGAGTTTAATTCAAAATCTTAGCATTTACAAAGAGAGCAGATTATGAATGTTAAAAATGAATTTACAGAGTTACTAGGTTGCCAAATAGGAGTCAGTTAAGTTAAAAGATTCTTTTCTTCCACCAGAAGTGAGAAGATGCCACTCTGATGAACCTGATTCTTGGTTCCACAAGGACTGGACTTCTACAACATAATGTTGTCTTTCAATTATGACAAAAGACTTCTATAGCAGTTTGTTCATGGGCAACAACTTATTCTACTCTCCTCCAATCAATTGCTTTCCATTTATAACACAGTTGTCATATGATGCTTGCAATTTATAGCATAGGGCTGGAAAGATGGCTCAGTGGTTAAGAGTACTGGATGCTCTTAGAGTGCCTGGGTTTGATTCCCACCACCCATGGTGGCTAATTCCAGGGGACTGCAATGCCCTCTTCTGGCCTCTAGGGGCATCAGTACATGCATGTATAGTCACACGGACAAAACACAAATGCACATAAAATAAAAATAAATACATCTTTGAAAATAAAAATTTATGTTGATACCTTGAAATACTTACCTATCAGCAACTTTTGACATTTTTAACCGATGTCTATCTAACTGTATTTGCCAGTATTTTATCTGAAAGAGAGAGTTGACCACATTTTTACATAAAAAATAGCATCTCAATTCTCTAAGTTTTAATCTTTGCTTGAGTACATTCTAGGAAGAACAGTTAAAGATAGAAAAACATTAAAGCAGAGAGCTATGAAAAGGGTAAAAAAAGTGTGATCTATTTGAATATAAACATAACTAGTATAACTTTAGAACAATAATACATTTGAATACAATGCTTGCTTCAAGAAAACATAACTTTATTTGAAATGTGCTATGGTAATTGTAAATAGTCATGATATATCTACATTCAAAATCCCATTACTCCACAAATGTTTAACTCATAAAATGAATATATCTTTACTGGTTTCTATGATTTTTAAAGTAAATTTTACATCTTTTTATTATCCCAAGAAAGATTTCTTAAAAATTTCTTTATTAATCATTTTATTCATTTTTCTTATTAATCATATTAATCATTTTATTTGTTCCCAAGAAAGGCTTAATGTTACAAATTTTGAAAGTAATCTTATCAACCCATGACACATGTTTTTATAAATATACAATCAAACTAATTTATAAAGGAAGTCCCTGAACAACTTTCTTCTTATAAATTATAAGGAAATTATAAATATCGTATACAAGTTAACATTGACTTATTGATAAATCACAGTGCAGTGAAATATTAGTGCAAACAAATGAGGGGAGACGCATCCCTCTGATTAAGCCAACCAAGAGAGGCAGCTGCGGCTTGTTATGAGACTTTGGCATTTACTTTGAACTATTTCTTGGAGACAAACTGACTTTTAAAAGGGGCACTATAGATCATGATGACACACCAGTGTTGATAATGACAAACTTCAAAAGGTTAGAGATATCAGTGCTACAGAAACAAGACTGCCCACACTGCTGTGGTGATCATGTCAACAGACACGTGGCAAATTCGACTCTGTCTCCAACCTGCTGTCTTCTTTAAGACAAGGATTTGGGGCTCAAAATAACTCTTTATGACCAAGACACCTCTAAGTCAGGTGTTGGTTTCCAAAAACTGTCCGGAGGCAAAGAGGGGATAAATTAGTGAAGAATTGTGAGAAGCATGTCCATATATTATATATGTCGAGTCATGTCTTAGAATCAGACCAGGGCACACATGCACACATACACACATGCACACATATGCACACATGCAGTACGACTGTAAACTGACCCCCAAGGTCTTCCATAGGCCAAGCAAATGTACTACCAACTGAGCTACACTCCTGCCCCTTTAGTTAAAGTTTTGTTTTTGAGAAAGTCTGTGCTTAAAGCCAACTCTCCAAGAACATTTGATCCTCCTGTCTTCAGCTACTTAGAGTTGGAATTACAGGCATGTGCTCCCATGCCTGGCTTTCATTACCTTTTAGTTGTAAATCTCTAGGAAGCATTTGACCATGCAAATGATCTTCTCAAACCCTTGTGTGAATGTTCACTCTCCTCCCTGCAGTCGTTGACCCATGCATCCTAGCTGATCATTTCACAGGAAGACCCACCTGTTGGTGCAGCTCCTCTTCTGTAGGAGGCTTGGTTTCTGGTGTAGGTGTGTGCGTGGGACTGTGACTTCGGATGTCGTTTTGTAAACCATAGACAGACTACATTAAAAGAAGAAAAGAGTCAGGACAAAATAGCCCTTGTAGCTGTAGACCTTCTAAAAAGCAAATTCTATCGTACGTGAACAATCACAAAGCACATTTGATGATGTTTCTTACCAAAATCTAAAGGAGCAGGAGGGCAGTAGAGAAGAAGAGGGAAGAGGGGTAAATATTACCAAGAATGCTTGAAAAGTACATAGGGAGTCACTACATCTCCTTCTCTCCCTCTTTCGCCTTTCCTCCTTCCCTCCCTCTCTTGCTTTCTCTCTCTCTCTGTCTCTATCTCTCTCTCCCTCACCCTCTCCCTCTCCCCCATCTCTCTCTCCCTCTCCCCCCTCTCTCTCTTCCCCTCCCTCCCTTCCTCCCTCCCCCCCCTCTCTCTCACACACACACACACACAGAGACACACACAGAGTGAAGTGCTGACACACATTGATTCTTTTTACAGTACTTCATTGCATGCCACCTCAGGCTTCTGCCACAGTTGATGGTGTGTGGAGAGTTGATGGTGTGAGGATGATGGAGTGTGAAGAGCTCTCCTGTTAACAAAAGCTCTCTGGGATTTCTGGGAGGAAGCCCTTGGAAGCCCTGGCTCAGATATCAACATGGAATCTAGTGCCTACAAGATGATTCGTGATCACTTCAGCACACCCACTTTCCACCCATTTACTCCTGTGCTGTCTTCTCCCAGTTTGAGCCCCTGTCAGTCAGCCACAGGAGGGATTTTGAATAATTCTGGCTGGAGAGGGGACACGCTGCATTTGTTGGAGAGCTGACTTTTGGATCCTGTTCGGCTCCACTGGTGGGTGAACTGAGGTTCCGCTGGGAGCAGGAGAAAGGAACTTGGAGCCTCTATAAACCTAGGCTTGCTGTGGGCTGCCTTGGCTCTTGGGCTCAGAGAATCAAGCCCTAAAGGCAAGATGTTTGTTCATTTCATCTAAAGGGATTCATAACTCCTCCTGGGGGTTCTCATCTCCACATTATGAGAAACTTCCTCAAACAAAACAAAACAAAACAAAACACCCCCACAACCAAAAACCAAACCAAAAAAAAAAAAAAAAACCCAAATAATTAAAAAACAAAAAATTTGGATCATATGGGAATCATTGAAGGAAGAAAAAAATAACATAAAATAAGGTTCATGAACCCACAAACATCTTAGTTTTAGTTCATCTTCATGTATGAACATTCACTTTAGAAGAATGCTGGGGTTACATGAAGTTCCCACCAAAAGTGGTTTTTGTTAATGATGTATGACATCCTCTGGGTTACTCTGAGAGTGACTTGTGCTGGACCTGGGTGTGGTAGACACACACACACACACACACACACACACACGCACGCACACAAATGAGAAAGAATTCCTCCTTCACAGGGGCTGGGTATGTTGTTCAGTGGCATTGTTCCTGCCTAGCATCTGCATCACTGTATACAACTGGATATGGTGGTCCCTGTCTGTGATCTTAGCACTCAGAAAGTGAAGGAAGAAGGATCAGAAGTTCAAGGCTACCCTCTACTGCATAGTGAGTTCACGGTAACCCTGGGACCCTTGAGACCCTGTCACATAGCAGTAAACAAAAGCAGACATCCAGCCCTCCAGTAGCTTTAGACTGTGACTTTGTGAGCCCTTTCCCCAGCTGTGCTGGGTCTGTGGCTGACTTGATCTTGCACAGGCCCCGTGCACGCTGTCACAGCCTCGCAGTGAGTTCTTGTGTGCAGTGTCCCTCTCCTGTCTGGAAAACTGTTTCACAGCAACCTTTCACAACCTCTGGCTCCTACAATCTTTCCGCTCCTCTTCCATGATACTTCTTGAGCCTCGGTAACAGTAAGGGTTAAACAGATGCCACCTGTAGGGCTGAGCATTCTACACTCTCTTACTTACCTCAATACTGTGCCCAAGGACTAAGTCTCTGTATCAATTCCTATCTATGGAAAGGAGTTGAAGAGGACAGGAACGGAGTTGAAGAGGAAAGAGTCTGGGGTAGATTTGATCTAAACATACTATGCACATATATGCATTTAAGAAACCCTCAAACAATACATTTAAAATGTAAAAACATACAAATTCTTTTAATCCTGTGATGGAAATGAAGCATTCCCGCTCTCTTCGATCACAGTCCCATGGTGCCATCCTTCTATCTCCAAATGTGTTGGAGAAACGAGGTTCTCCAGAAAACCAGAGACCATTTACATCATCTCAGTGGTGGCTGCTTGTGAGAGACCATGACCATGGGCCTACTGACTATTGAGTTCCCTCAGAGAAAGAGGGGGTAAGGAGGATACCTGGACCCTCATCTGAGATTACCTCCTGTACTCCTTCGTCATGTGCAAGCAATTCTTCCCTAACTGCATTCAGACTAGGAGCTTGGAAGGTACTGGAATATAAAGCCTGGGGAAGTTAACTGAGAGGGACCTCTGTCTGTATAGCCATGAGAAAGCTGATATCCACACTGTGTGGAGGACTTTCCAATGCAGCTATTTTGATGGTCCCTTATTCTCCTGTGAATAGCTTCTCATCCTGGTTCTATAAAGAAGCCCAAAAGATTCACTGGCTCCCCAGGGCAAATGTTGGTGGAATGCCCTTTGGCTTGTCCTTTGGTTCTTCTGAGGAGAGGTAGATGTTTATTTATTTCACTCCAGAGAAGGAATTCTCAGGACAGAACCCCAGAGTGGAGTATGTCTGCAACACTCAGAGATGGATAGTCTAAAAGTAGACACTTCTGCAAGACCAGGGGACACATATCCATTTACCTTGCGTGTTTTGTGTGGGTTTCTCATCCGGGATGATTTCTTAATGTCCACCTCTGTAGTATTTACACATCCAGGCTGGGGGGAGAAAAAGAGTAAAGAAATCTTAGGTATGCCACATCTAGCAGGATCGTCACTAGTGAATTGCTTCACAGAGCCTGAGCAAACCAGCAGCTTCCAAGATGACCTGGCCCATCCCAGCACTGACCAGTAATGAACTTCACTGAGGCTTTCTCCGTCCGATATGATATTGCTAAAACCTCAAACAATTTCCAGAGACATCATGGAAAAAGGACTCAGGCTTGGTATGGGAAGCAGGTCTCTGCAATGGCTCAGATTGAATAGTCCCAACAAGGATTCCGGGAAGAATGGCGTGATGCTGATGTCCACACAGAGCTTGCCACAGGGCATGCATACCTTATGTATGCTGCTTTTATGTGGTACTCACTTTTTCCCAATGTGCACAACTACCATGGTGTTCGGTTGAGACAGCACAAACACTGAATCATTTTTACAGTGATTGAGAAATCTGGTGCCTGGGAACATTGATTTTCCTCAGACAGAAGGCACATGGAAATCCTGGTCCTCATGGAGGCGGTAAGGATGGAAACAGGAACCCGTATACTGTAGTTTTCCTATAGGTTTCTGACTTTCTTTTTCCTTTCCCTCAGGTATGTAAATTCCTCCAAAATAGGAAGTTGAAAGAAATGTGGGCCATCTGTTGCTGGCTTCCTGACAGCCCCCGGAGTTTTATTTTGCCAGAATTACTGTCCAGTTGCTCAGAAACAAATAGATGTGAACTTTTGAATTTGGAGGATGAGAGGGGAGGTGGGAGGGAAGAAAAGAAGAGAGAGCAGAGAGAGGAACAGATGGAATATGAATCAGGATTGCTCTCCCCAAACAACGAAGGGCAGTCTCAGGCACAGAGGAAGAGGGAGTGGAGAAGAAAGGACTGTCAGAAATGCAGAGACTCAGACCTGGGCAAGAAGTTGTCTCCTTAGGTGGGTTGTGTTTCGACTTCTTGCAGTCTGAGGTACAGTATCTAGGGAGATCTGTTATTAATTTAAAAACCATCAAGTTGTACATCTCTGGCCATTTTTTTCAGGTTTTTATTCTATCACAAGCTTTAAATGTCTGTGACAGTGTCCCCAGGGATGTGACTGTGGTGTTTGGATGGGGTAAGCAGAAAGGACTGCACTGTTGCCCATTACCTGTAAGCAGGAGGATTCACTCTGAGTAACCAGGGGGGGGGGGCACGAGTCATTCTTAGAAAGTCCCTAACAGCTCAGACATTGTGACCAAACCTACCACAATGCAGCAAATCATAAGGAAGTTAAGGAAGAAAATATTTTGTATTTTTTTTCAGAAAGCTTACATTAAACTTAGGACAAACATACCCACATATAACACTAAGAACACTGAATGAAATACGTATTCCCTCCCCCTACATGGGATAAATATTTACTTCAGAATAGAAATTTAAAGGTTGGGGGTCAGTGAGTGAGGTGTGTTAATGGTAAAGGTGCATGCTCCCAAGGATTATGACACAAGTTCAATTCCCTGTAACTCACATGATGGAAGGAGAGATCTGACATCTTGCAAATTGTTCTCTCACCTCCATATGTGTGCACTAGCATAGGTTAACGAGCGAGCATGAGCCCCCGCCTCACTCACTCACTCACTCACTCACTCACTCACTCACTCACTCACTCACTCACCAGCCTAGGAAAAGAAAGAGCATTGTATTGGCTCTATGGGACTAATTTATAGACACTGAGAAATTTGCTCAAGCTATTCCCAGCACCAGGCTTAGCAGTATCCAGTATTTTTATTTATTCTTTCTGCAGTATGCAAACATTAACTTTAAAAACAAAAGAACCCTTGGATTTTTAACAATTTTAATATAGGTAGAGTTCACAACCATTGATCTACTTGTAAACAAGATGCTAAGAAATATCAAAGCATTGTATTTTCATTTCCCATTCAATCTCTAGTATGTTATGGTCATCCTTCCCCAGGCCGAGTCATTAGAGAATGGGTGGAAAAACTCTTTAGTGCCGGAGAGATGGCTCAGTGGTTAAGAGCACCGACTGCTCTTCCTCAGGTCCTGAGTTCAAATCCCAGCAACCACATGGTGGTTTAAAAAAAAAATGAGGTCGATCTCATATTTAAGCTGGGTGTGGTAGTGCACGCCTTTAATCCCAGCACTCGGGAGGCAGAGGCAGGAGGATTTCTGAGTTCGAGGCCAGCCTGGTCTACGGAGTGAGTTCCAGGATGGCCAGGGCTTTACAAAGAAACTCTGTCTCGAAAAACAAAACAAAACAAAACAAAAAACAAACAAACAAAACAAAACAACTCATTAAACTTATATTGATATACTGATATTGATTAATCAAGAGCCAGCATTTCCAAGGCGATCATAGACATTTCTTTAGGTTATGTGCTAGCAATAATAACACATGCTGGTGTTTCGCTTCTATGGGAAAGGAATCTAAAAAGAGTATAAGGCAGCATAGACATGCCCAAACAAGTGTACTTTGCATGAAGCAGTTTGTCCCATGACCCCAGCAGGAACCTTATAAGGAACACAGTCCACATGAATATTTGTGTCATATGAGCATTAGCAAGAAAGGGGAGCTGAGACTGGAGAGATGGCTAAGTGGTTAAGAGCATGCACTAATCTTATGGAGAACAGAGTTCTGCTCTCAGCATCCATGATGGGTGGCACACAGTTCCCTGTGACTCTAGCTCTAAGAAGATCTGATGCTTTTGTCTCCTCTGGGGGAGCACCTGCACTCATATGTATATACCCGACATCATACTCCACATATACACCTAATTAAAATAATTACGTTTTAGAACTTAAATCACAATTTAAAAATGTTTAATAATAATTAAAATTTATAATTTATTTATTTAATTAAAATAAATAAATATATAATTTATTTTAATTGAAATCAATTAAAAAAAAAACAGGGAAAGGAGCCTATGGCAGTGTTTTCTTGAGCTCACATGTAATAGACCTTCAGAACAAAAACCATAGAGATGCTGAGGCTGACAGGTGGACAAGAAGTTGAAGTTGGAACCAAGACATAGTATACATGGATTATACACTCAGAGCAAATGTCTGGAGGAAAAACCCTGTCATTGAGGACCAGGTGATGAGCTGGACTCTGTGTGGTCTGGCATTCTGTCCCAAGCAGGATTCCAGCAGGTTCTAGAAAGTTTCCTGCTGCTGCTTGGCCTCATTCTCCCTGTGTGAGATCATACAGAGAAAACCCTGACTCAGATCTCCCTTTAAAACCACTGTGGGTAGCAGCAGGGAAAGCCAAGGAAACAGAAACTGATTATCTCCGCAAACAGTCCAGTTAGCCACACCTGCACGTTAAATACAGCAGAGCCCAGGCTCCACCTCCATGTCTAAACCTGTCCCTCCAAAGGGCCTCTGAGGAAACACGAGCGTAAAAGAAGAGATGCTTATTTTAAACATGTGCCCAGTCTGAGTTAATTGAATGATACAATTCCTTCCATTGAAAGCCAGGACTCTAAGTCAATTTGACTCCACATCAAGTGGGATAATTAACAAACGGCCACAGAAAGTGTGTCAGCCAATGAAGGCGTCAAGTGGAAAGCCCTTCTTCCCACAGGCTCAGATCTGACTGGCAGTCCCAAAGAGAAATAAAATTTACCTCCTCAGATTTCAAAGATTATGATCTCTTGAGTTTGATTAATGAACCACTAATAGACTTCCAAAAGTCCTACTTGAGTTGATTGTTAAAATACTAACGGATCAGTAAGAAATACTGATTGCAAAAGCAAACATTGTTAGAGGCCAAATCCTGGGATGGATATGTGTTTTATAACCTAGCTCTCATGTAAGGAAAATGAAGTCAATCTGCCTATTCAAAATTTATCATTAACAGCTAAATGGTTAACATGATAAATTGACCAGAAAGACCTAGGATGCGTGTCCCCATGAGCTCTGCAAGCTCCTGGAATTTCACATGTCCCCTCTCCTTTTGCGCAGCTGAAGGTGAAAGTGATTCTTGCAAAGTTGTCTAGGACTCTTCCAAATCCATAAGGCCATAACTGTACGCTGAGCACCTCTGAGTAGCTATTTTTCAGAAGTTAGGCACCAGAGTAAATAGAACAGAGAAAAGAACTTTTGCCATTCTTTCATTTACTCAGAGACTATTTTTTTGCAGCTAATTATATATCAGATTATGATTATAAATGGTCAGGCACAGAAATAGCAGCATGATCAATTTTCCATTAACATCTTCACAAATTCGAAAGACATGAATCATCACCCTACGGAAGTATAATGCCTATGTTGATACAGCAGATGACAAAGCAGAATATTTCTCATGTCATTCTTATGCCCTTTCTGTTGGTTTGTCCTAATAGAGCACACATGGACGTGCTCACACACACACACACACACACACACACACACACACACACACAC
>NC_034594.1:147552237-147555147 GCF_900095145.1 Mus pahari
AGAGAGAGAGAGAGAGAGAGAGAGAGAGAGAGAGAGAGAGAGAGAGAGAGAGACTAAGCAAGCAATTTTGATTAACATGAACGTGATGATTATTGCTGATATTTGAAAAGTAAAATCCTAGCCTGGAGAGATGATTCAGTAGGGGATAGCACTTACCATGGAAACAGGCTGACCTTAGTTTGGATCGCAGCACCCACTAACCATCAGGGCTTGATCATGTACACCTGTACCTCCAGTAGTGCAGGATGGAGAAACAGAAGCACCATTAGGCTTGCTGGTGCCAAACTAACTCTAGGTCCTGTAGGAGATTATTTCAAAGGAATAAGGCAAGCCGGGCGTGGTGGTACACGCCTTTAATCCCAGCACTCAGGAGGCAGAGGCAGGCGGATTTCTGAGCTCGAGGCCAGCTTGGTCTACAGAGTGAGTTCCAGGACAGCCAGAGCTATACAGAGAAACCCTATCTAGAAAACAAACAAACAAAAGGAAAAAGGCAGAGAATGACAGAGCAGGACACTGGATGTTCTCTTCAAGTTTCTGCAAATACACCCACAGGTGCACACATGCCACAGATTACCATACCACACACATAAATAGAAAGAAAACACAGAAATATAAAACAACAAGATAATACATAAATAGAAAAGGCCCTAAAATTAAGTTTTTGAAGCTTATTTTTAATAGGTGCCAGGAGCAGGCTGCAGATCCAAATGATATATTATTCATAAATTGTTTTCCTTCAGAACCATATGTATTTTCCCATTAAGATCAGAATAACATTATTATTATTATTACTAAGTGGGCATGCCATCAAAGTATTCAAATATGTATCATTTGCTTGAAATAATTCAATGCATAATGTTTTGGGATTTGAGGAATAATAATGTGCTATTTACATTAGCCTAGCACAATATCCTAAATCAATTCCAATGAAGGAAAAGTGAATTTATTTTCAAAATAACTGAACTGTATGTACTAATACTGTAATGTTATTTATTAGAAGGTATTTATTAGAAGTTTATGCTTCGGAATCCACCCCCCAAACTGCAAATGAGATCACTAAGAAATATCACCCTCTCCAGTGGGTATGATTCCCATGAGATGCAAAAGAGGAGCAGCAATTCTTAGCTCCATTACTGATATTTCATTTAAGAGACTCTAAACTCCATTGAGTTCTATAGTTCCTTTCAGGATCTACTACATTTATTTAGTTTTTTGTTTATTTATTGTGGCAGTAGAAATGGAACCCAGTGCCTTACTCTGGTTATACACATGTTCCACCATAGAGCTAGATCTGCAGTGCAAATGATAAATGAAGTTTTGTTAGCTATGCTAAAATACAGTATCTTGGGAGAACTCAGAACAGTCTATGTTGGTGATTGACGGTGAAAGACAATGGAAGGAATGGAAGAATAACTCTCTTCAGATTCCCTTCCTGGGGGCTGTTGTACAATGAACAACCAGTGCTCTAAATGAACGTTGAGTGGATCAGTGGTTTTGAAGGGGGTGGCAGTGAAAAGAGGGATAACCGTACAGGTTTAGGGCAGTGGAACATCTTTGCTTGATACCAAATGGCAAATGCATGCCATTGTGTGTTAGTCAAAGCTCACAGAAGATACATCTACAAGAGGCGCTTGAATTTGAACTGTGGATCTTTGGAGATGATTTATCAACATGTGCCCATTGGATCTAGTCCCTCTCTGGTGGGGCATATGATAATGTGGGGTGTCATATACATGTAGGGGTGGGAGTAACATAGGAACTCTTTGCATTTTCTTTTAAATTTTACTATGAACCTAAAACCTTTCTAAAAACTAACTCTGTTTTATAACAACAAGATATAATAAAGAGAACACCCAGCCTGGAGTGGTAGTGTTTGCCTGTAATTGTGGAAGAAGGACTGAGAGTTCAATACCAGCCTCTCACACTTGGTTTGCCAAGCACGCTCATGACCAATCACCTTCCATTTCTATCTTTCTTTTCATTTCATTTCTTCTCTTTTAATATAAAAGTTTTCCTTCTTGGTTAAAAAAGAATCATAGGTTTTCAAGTGAAAGAAGAAAGTGGTCTCCTTTAGATCAGGGACTTAAAATGTGTCTCAATTTACCCTGCATCCTGGAACAGCATATGAGACTCTCAGACACCATTGAATTGTGTCTTGATTTACTTTCTCTGGTCCATTGTATCAGTTAAAACATGGGGAGTAGCCATGTAGGATTTTAAAAGTTTTGGTCCATGGACTGTTAAGGCCTATATATTCTCCTAGTCAGTTGTCACCTTCTGCTGATCTTCCTGGCCTGGCCTGCACTTTCAATCGTCTTCTACCATTTGTCACTTGGCCTCTGATACAAGTCAGGAAACAGAATATGTATGCTAACACAGATCTCATTCATCCAGGTTAGCATGTCGGAGTCCTACCAACTGCTTTGATGAAGGCTTTCCAAGCTTACTTGATCCTCAGCTAATTTTGAACAGAATTCGATTTGCTCTGTTTGAGGTAGAAAACATGAAGCTTTCAGCAGCAGCATGTGGATGAGTTTTCATGATATCTTTTAGGTCTGCCAGGACACAGACATGATGAGCTAGATGCTCTCAAATAAGTATCAGGACTTACAAGATGGAAGGTAGTATAATACTTGGGAGCTGGAACTGTTTTACATTCCCTGAAATGAGTGATCTTCAAACCACAATTAAACTGGGTGACTTTCAGTGTTTGCAGTGTTGTTTACCTCTACCAATAAGGTAGAATTCTATCATTGTCCAGAGAACCGTCCTTGCTCAGCACAAAATAGTGGACTTCCTTTACTGACAGGGCATCTCCTTCTATGACTTTGTCTAGGGAGTTCAACACCCCGGGCCAACACACACACACACACACACACACACACACACACACACACACACACACACACA
>NC_034594.1:147555191-147575191 GCF_900095145.1 Mus pahari
AGAGAGAGAGGGGGGAGGGGGAGAGAGAGAGAGGGTGGGGGGAGAGAGAGACCAACAGACAGACACTAGATCTGAGGAATATCATGTATCTTGAATTAGATTACAGGTTCAGCTTCTTTTATTCCAAAAAAGAACCTATTCAGCAAGTACCAGATATTTTCTGGAGTGCATCCCCATGCTAATTAGGCATCTCAGTACCTTAGCTTTCAGTCAGTGACCTTTGCCCACCCTGGATATCTCTACCCCCTTTCCCAAAACTATACAACCCTTGATTCACCTCTAGTAGAGTTGATCTATCTTCCTGGAATGTGTCATTTCTGTAAGTACCCACAGGTCATCCAAAACCCTGATCATCAACTCTGCTCTCTTCCTTCTATCTCATAGGCTGGTAGCCAATGACCCCAGGGAGAAGGGAGACCAACACACTGTCATGCTTAGGATGGGATCCCAGGAATGTGAGGCCTTGTGACTCATGGGCAGGCCTCTGTCTCTCTCCATCCCAACATTCCCCTTTTCTTTTCTTGCTCCAGTCTTCCTAAAGCCCTCTCTGCTCATTGTTGGGCCCTAGTTCTTTGCCTTGTATGAGCTGTTATAGATTTTCTCAATGTTGTAGGCTCCATTAGTAGGCTTCATGTCGTCTAATTCTCAACACTCCATTCCATCAGAGTATTACTCTCCTGTTGGCCATATTGTAGACTGAAGATTAAACCTCCTTCTAAACAATATGACTTGAATAGAAAATAATACAAATAAACATAAGCAGTACTGGTACAGCAGAGAGTGTTTTGATATCCTCTGTGCCTGCAGAGTTATATGTCAACATAAAAGTTAAAGACAACTGAGAGAAAGGACCATTAAGAAAATTCCTCCATAAGTCTAGGCTGTAGGCAAGCCTGTGGGGNATTTTCTTAGTTAGTGATTGATGTGAGAGGGCCCAGTGCACTGTGCATAGTGCCATCCCTGGCCTGGTGGTCCTGGGTTCTATAAGAGAAGAGACTGAGTAAAGTACCCCTCCACAGCCTCTGCATCAGCCCGTGCCTCCAAGTTCCTGCCCCCTTTGAGTTCTTGTCCTGACTTCCTTGGATGATGAACAGTGATGTGGAAGCAAAGATGCTTTTGGTCATGGTATTCATCACAGAAACTAAGACATCCTCCAAACACTCTATTGCTCAATTTGATTTTCATAAGTATTCTACTAAGTATACAGACCAACCAAATCTAATTTCCCTGAAGCATAATATCAAGTACTTACACACTGGACTTGAAAGGAGATATTAGCTGCTCAGGCTTAGTTTCTAGTTATGGTTTCTTTTGATAACTCCCCAAATGAGATTCATCTAACCTGGACCTAAATGCTTGCTATAAACCTCCCTTTAAAATTTGCTCCATCTGTCACATAGTTAAGGATATAGAGAACTTTTGAATAAGTCACTTTTTAAATGACTGTATGACTTTTTAAGATTTTTGTGAGGGTAATTTTAATTGCCAGCTTGACATAGTCTAGAGTCACCTGGGAAGAAAGTCTCAGTGAGGGACTGTCTGCATTGAGCTGGCCTATAGGCTTGTCTATGGAAGAGCGAGAAGACTAACCAGTATGGGGAGCTCCATTCCCTAGACGTGCAAGACTGGAGAAACTGCAAGTCAGCAAGCAAGCAAGAAAATGAGCGCTGTCCACTTCTCCCTGATCCTGACTCAACGGGATGTAACCTGTGGAGTTCCTACAACCTTATCTACCCTCTGCTAATAGGCACTCAAAAGCTAAATCAAAAGCTAAAATAAACTCTCTCTTAAGTTGCTTTAGGTTAGGATAGTTTATCATAGCAATATAAATGAAACTAGAACAATGTCAGTAATTATATATGAAACACACACAGAGAACCATGACTACAAAAAAGTAACAGTGCTTGGAAGAACTGGCTTCTTATCTAGGTACAGGAACAGTAACAGCAACATACTTTCTATATGAAGTGAGGTGCTAAGTGTAGTCAGCACAGTTTTGGAGTAACAGTTTTCACCATTTCCCGACCCAAACTCTACTAATCATCTTTCTCCTCTTCGTAATCCATGCAATTTAAAGAGTCAACAAGTTGAGCAAAAGCCTGAGGTAAGAAAAGAGCCAGAATGCAAAGTTCAATTCCAATCAATGCTCTTCATCGTACCTCAGAGATGCAGCGTTAGACAGTGAACACTCACGTTTCTTCCCACCCACCCACCCCCACTTTTTTTTTGCCATGGTGTGTGTGCACAAGTGCGCTTGTGCGCGCGCGCGCGCGCGCGCGCACGCGCACACACACACACACACACACACCTTTGCCACTAATTACTTGCTTTCAAAGGTTATTAGAACAGTCAGCACCCTGGGAAGGGAAATGTGGGAAGTTCTAGGAGAAAGAGGAGGAAATGTAACCACTGAGTGTGGGGTTTGTGACTTGGTGATGGAGTAGCTGTCTAAGGAGCTGTGCAAGGAGCCGAGTTAGATTTTTACCATGGCATTCTTTTCTTCCCTCCTTTAAAAAGAAGATAACAATTTGGACATGGAAGGGCTAGTGTAAATGAACTGGAGAAAAAAAATCTAGGCCCCAATCCTAACTGCTCCCCATGTAATCGGAGTCACACTGACTCTGTTGGGCCATCAACACAGAGAGCTGCTGTTCTTGCTCAGCCTTCCCTGTTGAGACTATGTTTCTTAGCCTAAGTGCATGTACATGTTTTTAAATCTTTGAAATGATTTTGGAAATAGTTGCAACGTTGTACAATGGAATCTCATGAACTCTTTCATCTCAATTCTTGAGTTATTTATGTTTAACAACCTAGGTATTCTTTTTGTCTATATTTAAGAGACTCTCTATGGACACTTTTTCTGCTAGCAAACAGATCTTACTGTGGCTGTATATAGTCGGACTGGTCCAGGGGACTGGCTTCCAAAGAGTATATTATAGCTAAGAGGCCACCCTTCCCAAATGCTTAGACCCCAAGCTCTGCAGAACAACACTGATACTTAAGGCCAGTGTTTTCCTCTACAACCCTCCCTAGGAGTTAGCTGTTAACCATTAGGGTCTTCTACCAAACATAGCCCCAACCACTATTCACATTCTTGCCCTTTCAGAAGAAGCGGGGTAGAAATCTGTGCATATCGTCTTGAAAAGTTGCCAATTTGCAGGCTAGAGAGACAGGACTAATAACAGGGAAGTGGTTTTTATTCTCACTCTACCCATGGCTCACATAAATAGCATCAGATATTACATAATAATAGGACACCGTATCTTGATATCTATTCAGGGATAGAACAAGCACACAAGATAAAAGAGCTGGGGAGAGAGAGAGAGAGAAAGAACAATTTCACTCATAAAGGGTCCTGATAGCCATGCTGTCAAAATATTTTTTCAATCCAAAAGAACAGATGTGAATAATAGAAGGGCTGTTCCTTTTCCACAGCACAAAAGAAAGATTAAAGTTTGGAGTAACAGATCTTTAGGTTTTCTCCAACAGCTGAAGATATTAAGAATGAGACCGTGGGTCATGGAGAGAAAAGCCCCCTGGGACAATTTGGCCATTAAGGACGGAGCACCTCATTATTTCTGTCCTCTTCAACCTGAATTGGCTCCCATGGATGCTGCAAAAACCGACATAGGAAAGGTTATAATGGGAATGCTGCTGAGCAAGTTGCATGGAGACACCAAAGTTGTGCCTGTAAATTTCAAATGAGCACTCGAAGCTGTGTGCCTAAATGGTACCTAACACATAGGAGTAAAAGAAACCTGAGATCTATGGAGTATTGCGTTTGCCAATTCAAGTCCAGGAGTAGTCATGGAGGTTTTCAGGAAATATTTATGCCTGTCACTTGCACCTGTCACATTACACATCCTATAACTCTTTCCCAACATCTCAGCTTGGCTGGTGAAGTTTTCAGCCTCTCAGAGATGTGGCAGCTGGTAGGTATTGCCCTCCGCTGGGGAGGAAGCTGACTTCCAAGATACAGGGACCATGCAAGGGATGCAAACCTCAACTATTCAGAGGTGAATCACCTTGTGAGGTCAAACTTCAGTCCATTGCACTGATCGAAAATAAAAGCTAGATGTGCACAGAGGCAAGCCTGGCGAGAGTCTGAAACTTCTCAGTGGAGGTTGCATGAGTGTGGGAGCAAAGATCAAGGGTTTTAACTAGGGTGATGACTCGCTCTTAGCTCTACAACAGCCATCTCAGGAGTCTTGCTTTCTCTTGTTGGTAAATTAAGGACAACTGTCACCCAACATGGTCACAGTGAAGAATGGGTGATATAACAGTTATAAAAAGCGCTTATTGCTAGAAACTGCTCACAGAATCCAATGTACATTACAGGCAAGGCTAGGCACCTGGAGGCACAGTTGGTCTTATGGATTTTGCAGAGAGAAAATTCAGGACACACACACATGCATCTTACACGCGGTTCAGTTGAATGACATGTAGTGAACTAGAGAATGTTCTAACCTGCTGACTTGTGCCAAATCCAACAACTTTTAGGATAGTTTGTTGACTCTAAACTGGCCACTGAAATCTGGGTTGGTTCAAAAACAAGAGCATGAGACAAATATAGATATGTGTGTTTTCCTACATTTATATATGTATGTATGTATGTATTTGTTTACTTATATTTGTTTGTATAGGGGTATGTGCATGCTGTGGCATGTGTATGGATGTCAGAAGACAGTTTGGGAGAAATCAGTTCTCTCATTTTGCCATGTAGGTCTTGAATATTGAACTCAGGTCATCAAGCTTGGTAGCCCATACTTTGACCCACTGAGCCATCTTACCAGCCACTGTGTGTGCCTTTCAATTTCCCTTACTATGCATGTTTATTATCATCCCAAGGGAGCTTGTGGGAATGAAGGAGAAAGCATGATTAATTCACTTATCAGCTCAGAATGTGTCCCGTGAGTGTGCCAGCAGTGGTCAGGGCCTGAATAAGGACCACTGAGGCAGTCTGTCCGTTAAGGGATAGTCACCAACCTGTGTCCATCATTTCAATATCAAGGGCCCTTGTGGTCACCTTGTGAGTTGGGTTTCTCTCCATTTTATGAGAGGAACTGCTCGCTCTGCTTTGAAGTCATTCCCACTAACACCTAGAAGCCATGAACAGCTGTCTCAGCACTACAGTGTGCAGTGGCAAGAGAAGAATCCTCCACACCCTTCTGAGGATGTGCAGAGAAATCACCACGCCCAGTTGTGGCAAGCTCACAGCTCCTCCCCCCACCTCCACAGACTCCTCTTCCTCCTCCTGCTGAGGAAGGCAACCCCACCGCCAGTGTTTGCATACAGAAAGAGGTGTGCACAAAGTTTCTGCTCATGGAAAACTAGAATTTTCCTTCCCTACTGAATGTTCAAGTTCTTTGCCTGTGGTACAATCAGTGGTACAACACTTGCCTAATACATGCTGTGTCCCAGCTAAGCACAGCTAATAATGAAAAAAGAAAAAAAAAAAAGACGTTAAAAGTTATCAAAATTAGCCATTATATTTTAAGGACCAGAGCAGCTCTGGTCCTTAATGGCTTCATCCTGCCAGAACCCACATCACACTTGTGTTAGTCAATGTCGTTCAGAGGCAGAGGAAGACATCTTACCACGCCATGTCTGAGATTAGCTTGAGTCGAGTTAGGTTTCACACATGTGGCTGATTATTTGGAGAAGATGTGGGGCATCTGGGACTTTTTTATATGAAGGTCTCTGTGATCATCTTTTTGCAATCCCCATCAATTCAAGACTATAATTTCTGGTGACTTTGTCACCTCAGGTAACTTGATGGAAGGGTCACGAGAGGTCTTCAACCAGAACCACCTAAGAAACCACTTCCTAACTCCTGCTTCTCAGAAAGTGACAGCTAAGTTCATGTTTGCTCTTTCATACTGCTGTGCTTCGGAGTGATTTTTTTTTTTATGCAGCAGTAGATTGATGACACGCTTACTCCAGCTCCAAAGGTTGACTCCAGCTTTTCTGATTTCCAAAAACCTTTCCTGAAGACACTGTGTCATTTACATCTGAGAACTTTTCTATACCACTTGACACCTCCCCCTACCCCCCCCCCCCATTTTCTCATCTTTTCTCAAAAGCATTATTACTGACTGGGGGCGGGGAGGATGGCTCAGTGTGTATCATGGTGACTTTTCTCGTTGCTGAGATAAAAGGCTCAATAAAGACAGAAGCGGTTACTCTGTCTCACAGTCAGTAAGCATAGCTCCTCACCGTGGGGAAGCCTGAGCAGCAGGAATTTGAAGCTGCTGGTCACTGGACCTTGGCATTCAGGAGCAGGGAAGTGATGCATGCTGCTGCTCAGGTCTTGTGAAGTGGTGCCTCTCACATGTTCACTAGCTCTGCTTCCATCCTGTCAGTTAGTCAAGATGATCCCTCACAGGCATTCCCAGGAATCAACCTAATCTAAATGACTTCTCAAGGGCGCGTGACTCTAGGCTTGTCCCCTAGGTGACTTCATATCCTGTCAAGCTGGAATTCAACACTAGTCACCACAGGGGGGGAAAGTGCCTGCAGCACACGTGTGAGGACCTGAGTTTGCATCCCTGTGCCCACATAAAAGCTGAGCATGGCGGCACACGTCTGTAATTCAGTGTAGAAATAGACAGATCTTAGAGGCTCATTGGATGTTTACTTTATCCAAAAAAAAAAAAAAAAAAAGCAACTAGCAAGTTCCTCCAAGAAACCCTTTTTCAAAACACACAAGGCAGAGGGCAATATAGGACGGCATCCAGTGTTGATCTCTAGCATTCACTCAGATATGCTTGGGAGAGCATATTGGCACACACACATGTGTATGCATACATGCATCACACACACAGAATGAATGAATGATTAAATATATAAAAGAATTATAGCTAAGCAACTTTAGCTTCTACTTACAGCACAATGCCTATGTGCCAAGTAAATATCAAACTGTCACTGCTATATGCTCTCAGGGTCCTGGAAGGCAGTTATTATTATCTATATTTCAAATGGTGAGATTTGGAAGCTTTTAGCAAAATTTCTTCAAAGAAGAGAATTGGCTATGGAGCCAACCCTTTTTAGCTATAGTTGCCTGGACCGAACAGTGTCCTATATAAAATAATCATGGTGGCACTTGTTCTCCGCCAGTTTTAGTCTTTGTGAGAGGGAAAGTAGAGAGGAAGATAAACTACCATGTGGCATGTTCGCTTGTGGGAGGGGTGGGAGGAGAAGTGAGAATTTTTATTCAGTGCATGATTTGAGCATTTAGCTCATGAGAAAATGTTACTCTCTCCTTCCTTGTCTTACATCTCTACATTAAGGAAATAAAATATAAATTCTTTTTGGGGGTTTTCTTTCCCCTTCCTCCTTTATTCCATTTCTAAACCCTCCCTCCCTTCTCTTCTTCCTTCTCTTTGTTTCCTTCTTCCACTCCAACATCCTTCTCCTCCATTTTGGAAGAGAGGTTTTAGTTAGTGCCTTACTATATATATAGCACAGGCATTCTCCTGCCTCAGCCTCCCAAGTTCAGAACTCATGGGCATGCACTGCCACACTGGCCAATGGTAGCCCAAAATCCAGTTACTTCCATATTTTATAGTAAAGCTGTGGATACTGATGCCAAATACAGATAAGCATATCTAAACACTAAATCAATATGAAGAAAAAAGTGATACAGAGGAAATTTCAATACGTTCTTTAGAGTTTCTGTAGGAAAGTAGGAGAAAAATCTGTGACCTTCCAAATGGAAAACGTTTCTCACCTACCCTCAGGCTTTCCTACCCATCCCAAGAATTTCCACCTTCACTGTAATGAGTTTCAAAATTAATTCTGTATGCCAAACAGGCTTCCAACTCAGGCCCCATTGCTTCCGTTACTGTCAAGGTCTCTGGTTTTTACATTTGATTTGCCATGGCCTCATAGCCAGTCAGTTCCAAAGTGAATTCACTTTCCAGTTCTTGACAAAGCCCTTTGCCAATTGTGCATTTCCATCATTTTTCTTAATTACTCAGACTCAAAATTTCCACTAACTTGGTCCTACAAATGATGAATTTCGTCTGATGAAGTTTTTAAAATAAGTGCTGTGCAGAATGTCAATGAAGGCAGCATGAAAAGCAGGCGCGACTTAACAAGCATTAGACCCAGAAAGTGTATGGCAACAGACTCTTGTCACTGCTTTGCAGTTAGAATTTGTTAAACTTCAATTCAGGAAGTACTCAGTGCATGTTGTTTTTAGTCTGATTAGTAAAGTGACATATATTTCTGCTTTTTAGCACTCTTAAAGAGTCTTTGCTAGCCGGGCATGGTGGCACATACCTTTAATCCCAGCACTCAGGAGGCAGAGGCAGGCGGATTTCTGAGTTCAAGGCCAGCCTGGTCTACAGAGTGAGTTCCAGGACAGCCAAGGTTACACAGAGAAACCCTGTCTTGAAAAACCAAAAAAAAAAAAAAAAAGTCTTTGCTGACATTCAGCTATCAACTAACTAATAACTAGTCACACATCAGCTGATTCACACTAGGTCAGTGCTAGAAGGAAGTCTCAAAACGTCCAGGCTTTTTCATTAGTCATTGATCTCTTTCTTTCACTGCATTTCTGAGTGGCATTTCTAATGCATGCCTCTCACTTCATAGAACTTTGAGTATTGGGGGAGTTTTATTATCCTGTAAATTTCACATTGCTCATATGGAATCCACCTTGAAGAAAAAGAATGACCCCCAAATCCCAGCATCAAGATCCTGGCTGGGCTTGGGGCTTGGAGGTGTGTGTGTGTGTGTGTGTGTGTGTGTGTGTGTGTGTGTGTGTGTGTGCATACTTGTTTTGTTGCCTTCTCATTCATCCACTTATCACAAATCCAATCCCACCACACAAAGCATTAGGTTTGGAACTTTTCAGAGAACTTGAAAATAGATTTTTCTTCAACATTTTAATTTTAATAAATACTCTTTAAATTTTTGACTTTACTATATGCTAACCTATCAATAGTAATTTTTAACACGTTAGTGCTTTGATAGCCTGGGGTTATAGCTCAGTGATAAGGAGCATGCCGAGCATGGCAAGGCCCTGGGTCTAAGCACTGGAACTGCAAAAAATAGAATAAAGTTCCATGTATCATTAGCTATACAGGAAAGAAGCCAAATTCCACATTGTCTTGAATATAACACAGTCTGATCTGATGCTTCCACTGTGAGCTGTTTCTGGGAATTGTCTGGAATCTTTGGCAAGTGAAGAGTCCATCTCTTTGATTAGACCTCAATTTGTTTTTTACCAGAATAAACACTAACAAATTTAGAAAAGCTAATCTTATTCCATACAGACCTTAAGTATTAGAGGCAGATTATGTTTTCTAATCTGAATTAAAGATGACCTCATAGTTTTAAAAACTCATATATAAGTCCTATTAAATGTATTTCCTATGTCTCTAGTTTTTAATTCACGTGCCATGTCATCACATCACATGAGGCTGGCTTTAACTGTGGAGATGCTGAGCTGCTGCCCTTGCTCATTGCTCACTGTGTTCTTGATTAAATAAATTGAACCAGATCGAAACAAGACCAGGCAGGCACAACTCAAGCAGCAAGTCCCCCTGTTGGGGGAAAAACAGCTTTCTCCATATTGATGCTAGGTAGATAATCAATTTTGGGTCATTAAAAATAAAGATATTTTACATGTTTATAAATGTAGATCATTCCAGAAAATATAATTGTTTAACTTGTAATTAAAAGTTATTTTTAATTTATATTTATTATGATCATAGTATTATTTATTGTATTATATTTATTGTGTCTTAGTACTGTGAAGTAATGAGTATAGGGCCATTTAATGTAATAGTAATGCATATTATCTCTATGCTTTTCAAGACCTAGTGATTTTATCATGGATTTTTACTTTTGCTTTGCTTCTTTATCATATATATATATATATATATATATATATATATATATATATATATATATATATATATATATCTGAAACAGAATCTCATGTTGTCAGGAGTGACTGTGTAGCAGTGGATGACCTTGAGCATTGGTTCTCCTGTTTCCACTTCCCTAATTCTGAGATTGCAGGCATGTACTGCCAGTCATGGCTTCTCATTCTTGGAATACAACCTATGGCTTGCTAGGCAAGCACTGTCCAGAGAGAACTACACTTATAGTCTGTGTCATGGCTTTTCATTCGCTTTTCTAAAAACTATAATTAGGGTGGACAAGGTGGCATACACTTTTAATCCTAGAAGTCTAGAGCAAAGGTAGATGGATGGATCTCAGTGAGTTTGGGGCCAACCTGGGCTATACAAAAGGTCCAAGGCCATCCTAGCTCCATGTATCCATTCTTTCAAAAAGAAAGAGGCATAGGAAGACAGCAAGATACCAGATGATAGAAGTCAAATGTGTCCCACTGTGGTATTTATTTACTGCTGTCAATACCCTTCTTTTCATTCTTTTTGTAATTATGAAAAAGCCACAGCCATCCCATGACACAAACTTCTGAGAAGGGCTAAAACACTGTGTCAATCCCTAAAATTGAGTGTCATGTCTGTTGCAATTAACACTAAGGTAGTATGATAAGACAGAACTCTGTATCCCAGGCTTGATCCAAATAGATATTCCAATGGCCACACTGCCCCTTCATTTTGTCACAAGCAGAAGAACTGGAGAGAGGTAATGTATATGCTAGACATTTCTTGGTTGAAGACATGCCTTTAGAGATGTAAGTACATCATTTATAAAATGCCATGGTGAGGTGAAGAATTAATGAAATTAGGCATAGAGAGGCAGCTTGCATCTCATTTTGTATGTGGAGAGTAAAAACTGTCATGTCTTCACCATGAAGTGAATCAGGAAGAGATGCCTATAAACATACAAGAAGCTTATAGAACACAAATTAGACTAGACCGGAAAAGAAAGTTCTCTTACCACATAATCATCAAAACACAAAAATCTACAGAACAAAGAAAGAATATTAAAACCAGCAAGGGAAAAAGGCCAGGTAACATACAAAGGCGGACCTATCAAAATTATACCTGAGTTCGCGCGAGAGATCCTAAAATCTAGAAGGGCTGGACAGATCTCTTGCAACCTCTAGAAAACCACAAATGCTTACCTAGACTACTGTACCCAGCCGAACTCTAGATCACCAGAGATAGAGACAATAAGGCATTTCAAGACAAATCCATATTCAAACAATATCTATCCACAAATCCAGTCCTACAGAAAACACTAGAAGGAAAACTCCAACCCAAGGAGGTAATTCCATACCAATGAAAACAATAAAACACACACACACACACACACACACACACACACACACACACACACACACTAATCCCGCTAACATAAAAATAAAGGAAATAAAAACCAGTGGTCATTAACATCTCTCAACATCAATGGATTCAGTTCTCCAATAAAAAAAAAAAAAAACCACAGGCTAACAGAATTTATGCAAAACCAGGATTCATCATTCTGCTGCATACAAGAAACATACCTCAGCAATGTAGATAGACATTACCTCAGGTATAGGGTTGGATAAAAGTTTTCCAAGAAAACAGACCCAAGAAGTAACCTGGAGTAGCCATCCTAATATCTAGTAAAATAGATTTCAACCAAAATTAATCAAAAGATAAAGGGAAGAACACTTTGTACTCATCAAAGGAAAAATCTACCAGGAAGATATCTCAATTCTGCATATCTATGGCCCAAATGTGAAGAAACCCACATTTGTAAAAGAAACATTGCTAAAGCTTATATCACACATCAAACCCCACACACTAGGAGTGGGAGACTTCAACACCCCACTCTCTCCAACTGACAGGTCATCTGGACAAAAACTAAACAGAAAAATAATGAAACTAACACACATTACCAATTAAATGTACCTAACAGACATCTATAGAACATTTCACCCAAACACAAAAACATACCTTCTTCTCAGCACCTCATGCATCCTTCTCCAAAACTGACCATATAGGTGGTCACAAAACAAGCCTCAATAGATATAAGAAAATTGAAATAATGCCTTATATCTTATCAGACCACCATGGATTAACACTAGGCCCAACTATTTTCATAGCAGCTTTACTCATAATAGCCAGGAAATGGAAACAACCTTCAGTCCCTCAACTGAAGTATGGATAAAGGACATGTGGTACATCTACATAATGGAATATTATTCAGCAATGAAAAACACAAAGACATCATGAGTTTTGCAGGCAAATGGATGGAACTTTAGAATATCATCCTAAGTCAGGTTACCCAGTCCTAAAAGAACATGCATGGTATGTACTCACTTATAAGTGGATATTAACCATAAAATATAGGATACTCATGCTACATTCCCCAGACCAGAAAAGCTAAACAAGAAGGAAGGCACAAGTGAGAATATTTGAATCTCACTTAGAAGGAGGACTAAAATCATCATAGGAGGCAGATGGAGGGAGGGATCTGGGTAATGAAGGAAGATGAACAATTGAATAGTATTAGACCTCAGGGATGTGGTACATTTTATCTATCCACCCATCAGCTGAGAAACATTTTTTCATTTTGAATATCATGAATAACAATGCAACATTTGTGTGCAAGAACTGTGTTAGGCTCTATTTTGATTGTGTGGATAGTGACAAACACTGCTCATTCTCCACTTACTTGTGAAAAAAAAAAACAGAAAATTAGTTTTCAGCCATGAAAGAAATAGTTTTATTGGTTGAATTTCCTGTGTTATGATTGTGTTCCCTGGTATATGAACACTAATACTATTCAACTGTAAAAACAAAAATATTGATTTATGCCACAACATGTATAAACCTAATAAACATAAGTGAAAAAATTAATTAAAAACAAACTTTAAATGCTAGTAATTAATCACCTCTCAGTCAGGTGTGGCCAACCCTTAGCCACACACAGATATGGATAGCTAAGAGTCTGTCTAAACACTAAATCATACCCAACAACAACAAAATCAGAAATGTACTTAAAACATTACATAATTTGTAACTTGATGGCACAGTCCTCAGCTCTAAACTTTGTAGATGACAACATTATGGTATTGGCATGTCTGAAAATTGGACATGCGTACAAGTTATGCATAGACCTGTAACATGGGGGCAGTAAATAATTGAAAAGAGAGTTGATTTAGGTGAACACCACTCTCCAAAGCACAAGGACAACCTAAGTCTAATCTTCTTTAGAAAACATACACCAGAGATTTGTCTTTGTTGGGAGGAGGTGGAGCTTCAGGGTAGTGTAAAGAAAGTGAATCAGAGAAGCATAATAAATCATGAGATTATGTTCCATTATGCAGTAACTATTGGAATCAACACCTTCTGCAGGCTCAGGATTTCAATTTGTTTCCAGCAGGTGGTGCTGTTTTTGGGAAGTTGTGGAAACCACAGGAGGTGTGGTCCAGCTGGAAGAAGTAGGTGACCAGGAGAAGGTCCTTAACAGAGTATTTTATTCCTGGCCACGTCTTCCTGTGTGTGTTTCCAGGCCCACCACTAAATGACTCATGCTCTTGTGCCCTGTCTTCTTCACCATGATGGAATGAATCCTTTGAGACCATGACTCCCTCCTCCATTATTGGCTCTATGGAAATGTGGACTTAGTAATGGAAGACAGCTAACCCAGCAAGGCATCTCCAGCTTCCCGAGGCTGCTTGAAGAAAGCAGAGATTCTGCTTTGTAGCCTTGTGATGTTTACAAGCGTGCTCTCACAATTCCTTCTTCACCACAGATAATAAAACTCCAAATGTCTATTCTATTTCGAACAGAAAAGCCAGGTAACACAAATGACAACAAATTCAAAGTAAAACTTGACAAGTGCATGGCTGTCTGATTTGAAATACATACATATGAAAATAGATCTCTAGATTCTATTTTGGTTTGACTCAGAAGACAGTTGAAAGGAAATCCTTAAGGTATCTATAAGTCATTTGCCATGATTTCTGTCTCTTGCTGTGCACCTGTTATTTATTCTAGCAATGCCTATATAAATACTCTCTACTGGCCTGTCTTTATTAAAAGAAATGAATAAAAGAGAAAGATATCTTTTCAAAACAAAAATGAGGTTAGACATGCACATATACATACTACACACACACACACACACACACACATACACATACACACACACAAGAAGTAATTTCTGCAGAGGCCAGAGACCAGAAGAGGGTATTAGATACCCAGAGGATGGAACTGTAGGTAGCTGTGAGTCACCTACCACGATTAGCTGAACCCAAGTCCTGTGCTAAACAGTAGTAGGCACGGAGCCATTTCTGTAGTCCCTTATTTGTTTCTTTAGAGACCAGCCTGTTATGTATTCTAGGCAGGCTTTAGGCTCAATCCTACTGCCTCAACCTCCTGAGTACTAGCATTGCATTCTCGTTGTCCCATGCAAAGCAGCTATGTGGGGACGTTCAACCATGGTTAAATATCTTCCACAAAGTTTTCTGGTATTAAGAACATTCAGTATTTGTTATATTGAGGCACATAGTTTGACAGAGAGAAGAGCTAAATTCATAGACTTTAAGTGGTATCATTAAAAGTATGAATTGACAGGATGGTGAGTGTAAAGGCCTTTACCACCAAGTTCAATCCCAGGAGTCCACATAAAGAGAAAGTACTCCCACGATTTGTTCTTTGACTACTACACATGCCCCATCCCTCATATATAAAATAAATAAGCAAATGTAAAAAAAAAAAAAAAAAGATAGGAAACATGAACTGATTTAAATGTGATGACACTCTAACTTTCAAAGGACACATTAGGCATTAATAAGCTCTAAGAAGAAAATGAAGGCACGTGATAACATAATTCTGTTTCTAGAATGCCAAAAAAGGAGACATAAGCAAAAAATTGATGTTATATTTGGAGTGTTTTCCCCCCTTTAAAGTGCTAATGAATTAGGCCGTGCAAATGTCCAGTGAGAGCTGGCTAGCCACACAAGGGAAAAACATCCTTTTTATAAATACACATTGCATTAAGTCTCATCTTATAGAAAGGTGACAATCTTTGCTTAACATATTCACCCAGACACCTGGACATACTATGAAGGGAACAGAGTCTTTTCTAGGGCACTGTTTTTTCATCTAAACCTAAGACTTGAGTTCCTGGAAACACACCTTCAAACGTACTTACCACAGGCCTGTGGACATCCCAGAATGCTCTCTCTTGACTATCGAGGATCTTCCTTTCAATTTTGTCTCTCTTCTTGTCCACTCTGTGAAAACGGTAAGGATGAAGAGTTAGAAGGGGGTAAGGGTTCCACCTCTGTACAGAAGGCCACATTTGAACAAAGCTTCCCAAAGACTCACAAGGACTCACTTAGCTTGTGCTTCTGCTTGCATAAAAATGAACTCCCACTTCCGGGCAAATGCTCTCTGCAGTCTGGCCAGGCTCTCCTGAAAAACATGGAAGAGCTGAGGGCATTCTAGCATTCCTTTTAAAGTTTCTAAAGTTTTACAATGCACTCTGAATCTGAATCAACTCTGCTCTCGGAACTCAACTCATCATGGGCCTCATGGGCCCTGGCTAGCCTCTAACT
Organism: Mus pahari; assembly: GCF_900095145.1. Taxonomy (NCBI): domain Eukaryota; kingdom Metazoa; phylum Chordata; class Mammalia; order Rodentia; family Muridae; genus Mus; species Mus pahari. Next base: position 147,570,691 of record NC_034594.1, read on the forward strand.
CGCTATGTAGCTGGGATGACCTTGAGCTTCCCATCCTCCCATCTCTGCCTTCCCAGTGAGGGCATTGTTGATAGCTGACAACGTGCCCAGTTTATACAGTGCTAGGGATAGAAAACAGAACTTTGTGCATACTAGGCAAACATCCTACCTACTAAGGGACAGCCCAAAGCATTGACCAATATCACTTTTGTTACAGGAAACCCAGTATAAGCCCTGAATATCACTTTGTTTGAGAAAAGTGCTGGAGACAAATTCACTGGATCTTTCTGTGCACAGGAAAGCAATGTCTTCCCACTGCTGTTCCAATCGGTTTATTCAGGTCCTGAAAATAGCTATCAGCCTGTGGTAGCCCAGTATCTTGTACTGCACAATGCTCCAAGTTAGTTATCACAGCACAGCAATTGCTTGGACATATTACACTAGACTGCCCGTATCTCATGCTGGTGATCAGTCTGAAGGTTCTGCTAAATTGGTCCCCAGTGTCAAAGGTTTTCAATCCTTAGAGTTTGAACATTATCAATACAGTATTTATCTGAAATCTTTATAGTTAAGTAAGTTTAAAATAAGATGGGCTTCTCCTTATACATTGAGTTTATAGGTTTAAAATTGTACTCTCCTTAATGTGTGGAGAGACAGGAGGCAGACAAAGAAGGGTTTGTTAAACCACTGGGCTGTAAGATTCAAAGCAGCCTTGTCCTTATGATTCATCAATGCTGAAAGGAACACAGTACTCAGACATGGCCAAGGGCCTGATTTCTCCTCATTTTCTACCACTGCGTGAGCATCCATGGTACTTACGGCTTCATAATCGGCCAGCTCTAGCCTTGCCTTGTTTTGCATTGTTCTCTTGCAGAGGTAAACAGCTGAAAGGAAAAATACCATCATTTCTTGGCTGCTCATTAACACTGAAACACTAAATATAGAAATAGCACTAAGTGTCAAGATACTTGTCACTGACTCTCAAGGTTAATCTTCTGTTGTCATCCTTTTTAGACAAAAATAAATAATGATGAAAGCACAAGGTTTAGTATTAAAATACTGGCACTATAAAATCGCAAATGGGTAGAATGTTAAGAGATGGTAAACATTCATTGGTATTAAATGGCTTCCATAATTTTATTACCAACAAATACGGAAAAGTAAAAATTTTTAAAGAGATTAAATCAGTCTAAAAATCTAGATAAATAAAAATCATTTTGTAAAATGTAATTGCGTGAAAGTGTATCCCACTTGTCCATTTTGAAATCTTTCTAGGTTGTATTGTCAACTGCAAGGATGTATCATCTACGTTCAAGGGATCTTAGCATCTTTCTTGCTTAATTTCACAAGAGTCACTCATTAGTCAGTTGCTCTTGCTAGGAAAACAGAGTCACTTACATACAGTGTGCCTCCCATCTCTGCCACTTTCCTTGGTCTGCTTGATCAGCATCCAAGTTTGCCATGGCAGCGGAGTTATAGAACTGTGAGAGGGGCAGCAGAGGCTGTGGTAGCAGAAGTGCAAATCTTCTCATGTTTAAAATTATCCTGATGGCTCTCAGGCACATACTAAGACAACAAGATTTATAGATAGAATTCCAATTCCCAGACAATCTTCTGGCTTAGCTTTTCATTAAGTGTGAAACTTGGATTCCATGAAGCCCAAGACTAATTAATTATATGGGTCTACATGTCAAATGAGATCACTGGGTGAGGCTCATTGAATATTCTTTTTCATAAGGCTACCCCTGTGGTGATGTCTTAGAAATATGATCTTTGCATTGAGCTATATTTGCCTTCATTTGAGATAAGGAAAACACAGCAGCTGCTATCGATCAGTATGGCCTTACTGGCTAAGCGTAGTGGAGGCAAGAATGTGGAGTTCATGGGAACTAGAAATTCAAAGGCTAAAATTGTACATGGGCAAAGTATAACATATAACTCAGGTATGCGTGTGTGCATGTGTGTGTGTATGTGTGTTTGTTACTGGGGATTGAAACACAGGCTTTATATGTGCCAGGGAAGTGTTCTACCACTGAGCTATATTCCAGCCCCCAAAAGGCAGTATATTTTTCTGAATTAACTTCCTTGAAAATTATGTGAGGCAATCTTAATGATGCCGTGGCATAAGACCAACAAGCAGTTGACAGGAGGCTCTACCATTCAAATGGTAGCTGAATAGTAAAGACTAGGATTTGGTCCAAATGCATCTTGACAAATGAGGGTTGAGAAGCCCAAGTTCCTGAAGCAGGTTTCTGAATGAGGACTCAGTAGAAAGGGAATGGCAAAGGAGATTATTTCTCTTCATTCTGGAACTCTCCACAAGGTGAGGCAGTCTCTTGCATAATAAACACTGATGTCTGTGACAAAACTGTTTAGAGTCACACCCCACAGATGGCAGGAGCATCAGTTGCTATGACCCCTCTAGCTAAGAATGAAGACAAGAATGTTTACTTCATAAGGACTAAAAGTGCAAATGGCCATATATGTACTTGGAAAATGTACAACACAGACGCTGAATAGTGCAAGTCAAACATACGGTCAGGAGGCAGCTCTGTTTCTTTTAAAATAGTCTTTGAATGTTTATTTTTTGTGGACTAACTTTTTTCCTACTCTTGAATTAAAAATAAAATCAGATCGTTCCTGTAGCCTTGTTTCTTAAGCTTGAGTAATACAGGGAGTATTGAGTTAGTGACAATTTCCATCTCCAGTTACAAAGTCCATGCAAGTCTCCTAGATTGGGTTAAAGTTGAAGTTATCTTCATGACCTCAGCTTGTGCATAAAAGGAGTGTATGGGACATTCTCTAGAACATCTTCCTCTTTGATACCAGTAGTCTGTGACACAGCCTCTAATCCAGTAGTTCTCAGCCTGTGGTATGACCCCTTTGCAGGTCACACATCAAATATCTTGCATATTAGATATTTATATTACAATTGATAGCCTAGTAAAATTACACTTATAAAGTAGCATGAAATGATGTTATGATTGGGGATTAACACAACATGAGGAACTTAGAAGATTACAGCATTTCGGAGCTGGTCAACTTCTTGTCTTGGAAATATTTGTGCAGGCACTTGCTCACTATTTAACTGAGTTATTTGCTTTCTTGCTTAACTGACACAACTGGGCCAATTCAGCTACTCTCTGGACTTGACTGAGGTTTGAAGCACATATTTAATTCATGTTGCTTCTGTGGATTTTGGAAAGTGTTCCCTATCCCGTCTGTAACAGTTATTGATAGGTCTTCATGCTTAGCAAAAGCTGCCACAGAGGAGATGTTGAACATCTTCGACATCTATGTGCTCAGTGGCAGCATCATGATTTATTGACCTTTTGAGGTTCCGTTTACTTGCTTGCTTGCTTGTCTTGTGATGATTCGGCTGATTATTATATTAGGGAATGTGCCTTTTCCCTGTTAGATTTAACACCCATTTGTATGCTAGAGATAAAAAATGTACATTCATTACATATGCAAGAAGTCCATTTCCCCCTTAGGCTTCTGTGGAGAAGGTTAATTAACAATAAATGTGATGTCTAGCATATTAATTATAGGTTATGTATGTGAACATGCACATATACAGATAATATGCATCAGCACCACATGCATTTCAATTTGCTTTTCTGTATTAAACATAATGACCAAAATTTACTGTGTTGTTTTATATAGGTACAGCTAGTCTTCTATAACAACTGTAGCATGTCCTATGAATGAAGAGATATAGATATAGAGATGATAGATAGATAGATAGATAGATAGATAGATAGATAGATAGATAGATAGAGACAGATGTTTGTTTAACTATATTTCATCATTTTTGGCTATATATACAATGATCCAATAAAGGTTTTTCCTTCACACATATATGAAGTCTGTGTTAAATAGCACAGTTTGAATTTTACAATATTGCCACATTTTCATACATAAAACTCTTCTCTCAAATAATGATGGAATTTTCCCTCCTTTGGATTTTTCTAGTCTGATTTGAGAGAGATGTGTTAAAGCCCAGTGTTCTCATTATCTTTCTGTAACTGTTTTATTATATTTCCAACAATTTTAATATTATATATTTTTACTATAAAATATTCCAATGGATTGTTATTTTCACTAGGTAAATGACATTACATTTACTATCTTTCAGTTGATCAATATTACAATTGCTAGTTTAGTTTTCTTCTTGTATTGTATTTGCCTGTCACACCTTGGCCCACCATTTTATTTGTTTAGTTATTTAATTAGTTTTTCAGACAAGGTCTTTCTATGTAACCCAGCTTGGCCTTAAACTCTCTATGTAAACCAAGACTCAGAGATCTGCCTGCCTCTGCCTCTGGAGAAGTAGGATTAAAGGTGTGTGCTACCATACCTACCTTGCCATCATCTGTTTAAACTGACTTACTTTGTTTTACTCCAAAACCAATGAAAATACTTGTTCTTTTGGTAGACAAATGTAAATATTTTTATTCTTAATTGCAATTTATGTGCATGCGTATTTTGTCTGCATGTGTGTCTATGCACCTCATACATA
>NC_034594.1:147580191-147611995 GCF_900095145.1 Mus pahari
GGCAATACCATGAAGTTGCAAGGAGGGTTCCATCAATCTTCCCAGAGAATGCTTTACTTGGAAGATTCATCGGGACTTGGTTATGGTTTTCATAGAACAATGATTGTGACTTTAAATTGAAAAGCATTGCTCATTTCATGTCAATTAAGTTTGGTATAAATTCATTGATTGACTGTACAGAATACAATGAACCATGTCTGTATAAATGGAATTGCTGAACTGTAAACTTCTAGTAAGCTCACAAATGAACAGGGCCATGTTAGCGTTCAGATGTGAGTCCCCACATTCTCACTGTGAAGCAGATTCATCTTGGGTAAGTTTCTGTACCCAGCCCCTCCTTTTTTTTGCAGTCATTGCCTTTTCTATCTAAAATTTAAGGGTAAGGCCCTGAACTAAATAGTGTTTTGATTGACACAAACATGTCATATTGCAAAGAGTTTGAAACTTAGTTCTAAATGAAGTTATGGAGAGAAAAATGTCATCTGCACAGACTGCCAGTTAGGAATCTTTGTGCTCATTCCTCCCTTATTCTGAGCAAGAAGCTAAGCAGGTGTGCTAAGTGTATGTGCTTTCTTGCTCTCTTCTGAGATGCTTATTCACTGAGTGTTCATCTATCTTTATATGGGATGGAATGGTATCTTTTAGGAATTAACTCCTACCCCCTTAATTCTACCACCCACTTATTTATTCTTTCTTTTCTTCTTCTTCCTTTTGTGTTTTTCATTTGGTTGACAAATATTGGGAAATGAGTTCAAGCTTATTGTTGCCTTGTTCCTTTTACTTACAACTCCTCCAAAATTCCATCTCCCTAAATTTCTCATCCACTCCACATGGGTGTGCAATCTAGCTGAGAAACATTCTGGCCCAGTGAAGCATGAGTAGAAGGCATGTCTGATGGAGTGGGGTAAGCAGAACCCCTGGATTGGAATTCTGGTCCTGTCCTTTATATTACCATCAGGGGAACAGATCTACACATTTGACCCTTAGTTTTCCTTCATCTGTAGAGCATGGTTAGTAACATTTTGAAGATTTTCTGTAAGGGATAAAAATTAGATAATGTTTATAAATGTCCAATGAATGTTGCTCAGAAATATTCAAGCTCCTGCTATTCTATTAGTTAAAATAATGCTAGAAAATTAGAAGTAACCAGTTAAAAATTACATAAAATAATAAAACATGAGAAATGGGAAATTATATTATTTCCATGAATTCAAATAGTTTCTGGCTTTCCACCTTTAACGTACATCTTGAAGAGTTTACTTATAATGTTTATCAGTATCATAAGTTAGAGTCCTAGTCTCAACTGGTTGGGAAAAATGCCATGAATTTATATTTAAAATCACTCTTATTGATATGGAAAAATCATAACTATACTGAGAGAATAGTTAATCCCCATCACACACCCATTATATTTACATATGAATATTTATGGTTCCAATGATGGAATACTATTTTCTTGTTTAACGTAGAAATTAATAATGATGAGAAGACAAAAGTAATATAGATACTAGTTAGATATTTAAGAACTGAATGTATATTACTATAAAATAGAAAATATATTTCTTTCTCTTTTCGTAGCTTTGCAGATATTTTGAAGTAAAAGGTATACTCATCAAGAAAGTAAGTAAAGAGCCCAGTAAGGTAGGTCATTATCTATTGTCCTGCCCAAGTCAGTGGGCTGCTTTCTGATACAGAGAAATGTTCCTAAGCTTTTAATAGACCTGAATGCATCTCTAGAGATCGAATTATGAACTAGGAGCACATTCCAAACATGATGGGATTTAAATGTTTATGTGGCTGAACAAGATATTTGAATAAGACAGTGAACCATATGCTTAAATATTTGCAAAATAAAACCCTAAAAGTTAGACTATTTTGCAACTAAAAATTTCATCAAAGGGTTTAATGAAATGTCAAAAGCGTCTGTTAAGAAGAATTTACAAGCATAATTTACATGCTTCAGATGGCATAAATATTTTAGTTCCTTTTAATAAATAGTCCTGATAATGAATCAACTTATATTATTATAATACTATGCTGCATTTTCTTTTTAAGTATGTAGCTTGTTATATTTTTTCATACTTGAATACAGTTTATTAGCTCATGATGAATATTTATTTTATAAAATGAATTATAATGTTAATATTACCTTAAAAGAATGCAATAATGAAGGTTTTACTTCATATGAAGAGAGACATAGACAGCTCATTCTTTTCACAAATTAGAAGATTACCCTACTACACGTTTCCAAAATCAAGTATATTTTAAAGTTGCCTAGGTTACTTGAAAGCTACTTGTATTGCAAACACTGATTCTGCATTTGAGTTGTGATGTCTGACACTAGACTGAGATGAGAAAGCATGCCTCCTCTATCTGTATGCTGTGAGAAGGCATGGCTCATCTGTCTGTATGGCATGTCTTCCTCATTACTGACCATAGCCTTAGGTCAAGATTTTAGTCTGCATTGACTATGGATCTGTTGCTCACTGAGGAATGCTCTAGAATAGCAAAATAGAGTTACTTTTACCTAGACTAGCCTAGTCTCTTTGTTAAGCTCAAGACATTTGCCAGCCACCAAAAAGGGACACAGTGGATCATGGAAGGAGCAGAAGGAAAGCTGTGGAAGATCCCTATGTTGTCCCAGCAGAGGCACAGATATTGGTCCTCCTTCATAAGCTGCTGCCTGCTCTCATTTTCCCCATGTCATAACTATATCCCATCACTCAAGAGTCGAGAACCTGGTTAATCATTTTGGTCAGTGAATAAAGCTTTAAGTTTCCTCTTCAGCGTTTGTCCTTTGGAATTTTCCCCCCAAAAGATTCACTTCTACACATGGTTTTAGTAGCAATGTCAATCTTCTTGATGGTAATGGTTAAGTTTCAGAAAATTTCCAACCATGGTAGGAAAGTAAAATACTGAAAAAAGAAACAACCCACTTCCTTTCCTCTCAAATATTAGAGAGCAACCTCATGATGAAATAAAAAGAGACAGAAAAATGAAAAAGTACAAAAAGGGAAAAATAAAACCCACAAAATTCTTAGTCATACTTTTTCCTTTATAAAATTCTGTAATCTAACATTGGGTATGCAGGTGGGGAGCTTAGAAGTCATCTCTCCCTTCTACCTTCACAGTATAAAAAGGATGAACAAAGAGGCAAAACAGTTTCTACCTCTCTCAAAGATTGGTGTCAGAAGACAATCCATCTGCCCTGCGCCTGGAGAAACAGACAGGTCTATCCTGAGAATTGTGACTTAAAATGGCAGCCTGGGGACAGTAGTTAGGAGACAGGAATTCTTAAGTTGCAACTCTAATAGCTAGAGACCCATTCTGGGCAAATCAGAGTCTCATGCTCCATTTAAGGTCAGGGAGAAATTTCAAGGCAGCTAATAATATCTTTCTAACTTTTACCCCCAAGAATTATACCAGGTTCTGCAACACGTGGATACTTCATTCCTCCCTAAAATAGGGAATAAAATACCCATGAAAGAAGTGGCAGAGACAAAGTTTGGAGCTAAGACGAAAGGATGGACCACCCAGAGACTGCCCCACCCGGGGATCCATCCCATAATCAGCCACCAAACGCAGACACTATTGCATATGCCAGCAAGATCTTGCTGAAAGGACACTGATATAGCTATCTCTGTGATTCTATGCCAATGCCTGGCAAATATAGAAGTGGATGCCCACAGTCATCTATAGGAGAGAACACAGAGACCCCAATGGAGGAGCTAGAGAAATTACCCAAGGAACTGAAGGGGTCTGCAACCCAATAGGTGAAACAACAATATGAACTAATCAGTACCCCCAGAGCTTGTGTCTCTAGCTGCATATATATCAGAAGATGGCCTAGTAAGCCATCGTTGGGAAGAGATGCCCCTTGCTCTTGCAAACTTTATATGCCTCATACAGGGGAACACCAGGGCCAAGAAGTGGGAGTGGGTGGGCAGGGGAGCAGGGTGGGGGGATGGTATAGGGGACATTCAGGATAGCATTTGAAATGTAAATGAAGAAAATATCTAATAAAATAAGTTAAAAAAAAAAAGAATTCTTCCAGGTTCTGTGATTGATGAAGGAAGAGGAGAAAAACTCCTCACACTGTTAACAAAGGGAGAGGGAAAGTTCCCATTCTGCCTTTAACAAGGTACGACTTGTTAAATGCCAGTGGTATAGTGAGGAGATGTCAAACCCTTCTGGGATCTAGTCTTCTTAGTACACACAAATGTAAAGATATTTCAAAAATCCCAAATTGTGAAGATCATTTGCCAACATCACAGTAAGGTTGAGTCCTAATAGTATAAAGATAGTGTAGTTTTAAACCTTGCACCTCATCAAGTATCAATAGGCCTGTTACATAAAAACATGGGAATATGACTGAAAGAAAAACACATGTAAGATTCTGTTTAAGAAGGAAAACTTCATAGACTCTCTGGGGTTCCCCACCCTAGGTCTCTGACAAGTCCTGGAGATGCCTTTCCTCACCCATCCCTGTTGCCTCCCTTCAGCTTTGAAGCAGGCTGGTTGCACAGGACCACCTGGGGTGGTCCCTTCGACCTGCCAAGCCGGCTCTATTGTTTGCACCTGCCACTGTTCTTCAAAACAGTCGCCTCTCAAAGCAGTTGCCACTGCCTGCTGAGAAGACTTTCAGATGTTCCAGAGACAACATTCTCAAGATCCGCCTACAGGCTCTCACCTGTAGGAGAGGCCCCAAGAACCGGGTGGTGGGGGGATGGACTTTTCCCCTCTTTATAAACTCTGAACTTTATTAAACTTGTGGGCTTTGATCAGAAAACTTTGTCTTAGCCACATTTCCTTTTTCGCCGTCTATTCTCTTTCAGCCCCAGCTCGCCTTTCAGGAGGATCCCGGTTCGGGTGGGGCCGCGGGCGGTCCCACTCACATCCCCAACCCCCTGACAGCTGGCTGCTCTAGTTGAGACTTCTAGCAGTGGGGAATATAGGGTCTGAAACAAACACCTCCTGTAGATAGGCAGGTCTGCCAGGAAAGCATAAGGACAGCAAACCACTGACAAAACCTTCAACCCAAAATTTGTCCTGTCTATAAGGAGTGAAAGGAGAAAGATGGAGCAGAGACTGAAGGAATAGCCAACCAATGATCCACCTGACTTGAGACCCATCTCATGGGAAAGAATCGATCCCTGTTACTATTAATGATACTCTGTTATACTTGCAGACAGAAGCATAGCATAAATGTCTTCTGAGAAGCACCATCCAGCAGCTTCCTGGAACAGATGTGGAGACCACAGCTAAACAGTAGACTGAGCTTGAGGAGTCTTATGAAAGAGTTGGAAGGATTGAAGGACCCATAGGGAACAGGAATTCCATAGGAAGACTAACAGAGTCAACTAACATGGACCCTTGGGGGTTTCAAGAAACTGAACTACCAACCAAAAAGCATACATGGGCTGTACCTCCTGTCCCCAACACCCATACATTTCTAGAATATATGCAGCTTGGTCTTCACGTGGCCCCCACCCCAAAAAATTGGAGTGAGGGCTGTTCATGACTGTGTTGTCTGCCTGTGAATCTTGTTACCCTAATTGGGCTTCCTTCTCTGGCCTCACTGGGAGAGGATGTACCCAGTTCTACAGTGACTTGATGTGTTAGGTTGGTGCCCAGGGTCTTCTCCCTACTAGAAGGAGTAAGGGGGCTGTGTGAGGGAGGACTGGAAGGAGAGAGGGGCCTCAATCGGGATGCAAAGTGAAAGAAATTAATGGAAAAGAAGGAGGAAAAAGAGAAAGAGGAGGAAGAGGAGGAAGAGGAGGAGGAGGAGGGAGAGGAGGAAGAAATCCAAGAAAGCAAAAGAGAGACAGTCAAAACAAGAACCAAGGGTCCAATCTACAAAACCCACAGCTGTAGAAAACAGAAAAATAATTGCTAAGCCAGAAAGCATACTCTTCATACTGCAGATGTATTGATTTGTCGTCATTTCTACCAGTCAGCACAACATGTTCTGTTTTCAATAGCAAATCCCAAAGCATGCTGAAGGACAGATTAGGTTGAATACTCTGTGTGAATGTTATTCAAGTGCAGAAGTGTTGATAAATTTTAAGACAAAAACCTAAAAAGAACTATGGTTAAAATACAGTTATATTCATAGAAAAAGCAAGTAGTGTGAAGTAGTATGTAAGAACAGGTGAGATCTGCAATCATGGAGGTGAACATCCTAACAAAATAGATAGATAGATAGATAGATAGATAGATAGATAGATAGATAGATGATAGATAGATAAACAAATAGAAAAAAAAATCAAGAAATTTGAGACCAGTATACTAGTTGATATGCCAATGGGGATGGGGGAAATCTGACATTGCCCATAGCATAAATAAATACATAAACAAACAAAAATCTGTGTATCTACATATAATCTACATATAATAACAAATTAAATATGAGATCATGCATTAAGGAGTGAGAAAAAGAGAGAGTTGGAATCAGAAGAGGCAGGAGCAAGAGTGCACACAGTGATAAATCTACCTTGTAAAAATAACTAATAAAAATTTTTAATTTTTTTAAATTAAAACTATGGGTTTATCAGTAGACTGGAGATGACTGATAAGTCAGCAAACTTTAAAATAATAAATGAAACAAATTCAAATGACTAAAATTATCAAAAATCTAAATATGAGCTGTAACATAAAGAGAAGAAAAAAAAACATACAAAAAAATTACTTTAAAGTAAAGACTAAACATAAGTCGTCTTCTCAAACACATGTTGTGAACCTCTACCTTACAGTAACATCGTGGTTTGACTGTTTTAGGAGATAAGGCCACTAAAGTAACAAGGCTCGAGTCCTAATACAAGATGACGTGTGTTTTTGTAGGAAGAGTAGAGTTACCAGAGATGCACCTGTTTAGGGAGCCAGCCTGGTGAGATATAGTAAGAAGTCAGATTTCTGAAAACTGAACAGATTCAGGAGAAACCAACCCTTCAGGAACTTGCTTTTTAATTTCTCTGTAGAAGGTTCCTGCCATGTATTTATGAGAACCAGTCATGTTGCTCAACCCACACAGGCTGTGACATCTTTTTATGGATACCCTAGAAACTAACACAGCAAGCCACAGAACCAGGAAATGTAGAGAGCATCAAAGGGGACAAACATAGTCACATGTTCTAAACTCTATACTTAGACATAGTCTAATTCCAGAAAATCAGTTTCAGAGTTCTGTAAGGTTTAAGGAAAAGTTGAGTAGGATTTACAGAGTTTCATATTACGTAATGTCATTGCATCTGCCCTGGTAATAAACATCGTATGATAGTATGGTACATTGGTTAAGTTAGAGCCACTCTCCATACATTAATTAATAATGTGTGAATCTGTAATTGGCACAATGGTTCATTTGCTGGGTTGAACAAGTGAATACCCACAAGTATAGAGTTACATTTATCCCGTGTTCTATTCTCATAAAGACAGTTTGCTGTCCTAAAAATCTTCTGTATTTTACCCATTCTTCCTCTTGGCCTGGAATTAATTTTTCCACTAGAGTATTTGAATAAAAATCCCTATAGGCTCCTGTATTTGAATGCTTAGTTATCAGAGAGTGTGGCATTATTTAAGAAGGACTAGAAGATGTGACCTTGTTGGAAGAAATGCATCCTTGGGAGTGGGCTTTGAGGTTTCAAAACTTCATGTTAGTCCCAGTTCTCTCTCTCTCTCTTGGCCTATGGATCAGGATGTAACTTTCAGCTACTGATCCAGCACCATAATACTGCCATACTCCTGGCCATGATAACAATGGACTAACCCCCTGAAAATATAAGAAAGTCTCCAATTCAATATTTTCTTTCATATGAATTGCCTTGGTCATGTGGTCTCTTCACAGCAATAGAATACTGACTAAGACATCAACTGTAGATTTATTTCAACTACAGTGACATGGCATCTATTACTTTACCTTTAATCTCTCTGTGTCTTCATACTTAAAAGTAATACTCAGTTATTATCCTTTTAAAATCCATTGGATCAGTAGTGACTGAAGCCTACTAATTTTTAAAATTCTGCTCACTAGAATACAGTTATAGGAAGCACTAACACCTAATTTTCTAAGCACACAGAGCAGTGATAGATATTAAAAGCAAATAAATGCCCATGGATTTAGGTAGCGGACTATAAAATAGAATGGTGGATGATCTCTTAGAGCACTTCTAAAATGAGAATTGTTATATAATAAATATCAGTTGATGTCACATTGAAAAAAACATTATTTTTGGTAAATGGATAGAGCTATTTGAAAGAATTGTAATGTGCTACACCAAGAATAAATAATTTTCCAGTTTTAAAAAAAATAGAATTATTTCCCTTTCCCCAGCATCTTGAGCTCTCAGCATCTCAATACTACATATAATGAAGTTATTAATATATTCATATATCTCAGGCATTGTTGACAGCTATTCAAGTTTTGATCCAGTTTTGAAACCTTATAAACTATCAACTTGATTTTGCTTTTCTGCCTGTTTTCAGATTCTTTCACATCACTCCCTGAGCTTCCAGCCATCCCTCTCTCAAATGCAAATGTTTAGACATAGTAAGCTTTCTGCCAATGGTAACTGATCGGTTTTGAACCAGTTCCTTAAGGGAAAACAATCTTGCTTAATGCAAAGTCTTGCTGCCATGCTATGCCGGAGAGAACGCTTTGTTTTCCCTGGCTCCCTATTACCATCTAAGAAGAACACCTCAGCTCCCAGTTTGTCTTATGCCACTTTAGCACGGTTTTGGAAAGTGGAAATTAGTCTTGTAAAGTTACTTAGTGCCCTCAAGCATAATATTTCTCTGTGTAGATCTGAAAGGCTCCATGGCATCTTGGAGCAATTGACAGGACTTTACTGAATATTTACTGGGACACACAAGTCATTGCCCTCTCTGGTAATCATAATGTAGGGCTCGGAACAGTTTTTTATTGGCAGATGGGCCTTATAAGAGAATTCAATGTTTCTTTTTCTAGGGCCATGTATTGATTTCAGAAGCACCCTACAAAGTTCTCTCCTCTATACATCATAGTACTTACGTACTAAATCTTCACTGTTTTCCTTCTAGTTGTATAGTTCTCAGTTCTTTCAACTCAGGCTGTGGGTACCATACTCATCCACATGGTCAAGTATGCCTTCAACGATGGCCCAAGGACCAAATGCATCATCAGCTTCATTAACATCACCAGAGAAAACATAGTTCTCAGTAATCAAGATCAACAATGTTTGAATATACTATTTAAAAATATTATTTAAAAGTCCACAATGAATATTATATCAAAATAATGTACCAAAAATTAAAGGCAAGACCGGAATTTGAATGGCCTAATGGAAAGGAGGCAACTGGGGTCTCTTGTCCTTACGGGAAAGTTCTATTTCTTCAGCATAAAATTCTATATAGATGGATATAATGGTACATGCATATTATTCTAAAAATCAGAAGGCTTAAGCAGGTAGATCTCCAAATTGAGGCTAGATACAATAACTTAGGCCCCATCGAGATTTTGAAGCTTCAAAATATAGGTCTTGTCTAAATAGAATGAAAACAAAATATCCTGTCTGGACATTGGATATTCATTAAAATTCATTTTCTGGACTCCTTACGTTCAACTCATGCAAACAGATATGGCAGAAAAACCCCTGTCTTTGTTATCTGCTTCTGTTTGCCATCACTGACGTTGTCTACTTCTTTACCAAAGTTGTCTTGTGCTTCGTCTTGCATTGACCTCTAGTCCTCCCTGCAAGCCCAGATCTCCCAGAACGATTCAAATATATCCGTAGAAACACATTCTTAATTCTGCTTTAATGAGTCTGGATAGCAAATGTTTTTCTTTTTTGTATTGCCACAAACAATATGCAAATTACCCACCTTCATTTTCTAACAATAGAATCCATACAGATGTGTTCCATATTGTGTTATTTTAGTTGCTAAACACAATGTAGTACCAAGATCATTGTGAAAGTGTATTTTTCCATATGGTCTGATCTTTAGAGGTTTGTGTTCTATACAGCAAATAGGACAAGCTAAAGTTTGGAGATGGAAAAAAAGCTCTAGGTGTCAAGACAATGAAAAATACTTTTTAAAACTTTCTTCATAGTTTCACATAGCTTTTAGTTTCACCGTTCAGAGCTAAGGCAGGTGGACTGTAAGTCTGAGGTCAGCTTGGACTATTTAGACTCTATCTAAAACAATAAAGTTAAAATAAACTAAAGCAACCACTTTATTTGCTCCTCAGCCCTGAAATTGTCCCAGCTTAAGTAGTAACTATACTTTAGACTTCACAGCCCAAGTATGTTATATCATGTGTATTCTTTTAAAGAAAGATTTTTTAACAGAATATTTTAAACAAATACCAGTGGAAAATTAAAAAAAAAAATGGAATCATTCAAATTGGTGGTATAATTTATTTGCACCTAAGAATATAAACCATGGATCACTGAACAGCCTTACGGTGATCCAAATAAGCCAATTATAAAATCAATGAGAATATGAATTATCAGGGAAAGGCAAATAGGATAATTTAACAATATGGTGATAGTCAGTTTACAAAGAGGCTAGAAGAGTTCTGGGAAACAGTTCAGGACATGATCCCCTCTGATGTTGACACCAGTAAGAGTCAGTGTAGAGCTGAAAGACGTGATGGATGACAGCTATGAAGCATGTTCTGTAAGGGGTTTGCTGTGGAGACCATGGCTTTGCCCCAGGCACTCAATGGATATAAATCTACTGCCACACCATCAGACACGGACTGCAGTTGTGAGCACTCAGCAGTCATATGAAAGAGACAAAGGTCAGGGAAAGAGAAACACTAAGAATAAGAACTTTCTTTACAACAGGGAACAGAGTATATGATGGCCGTTTCATAAGGTGATCAACAACAAAGGGCAAAAGTCACTAGTTTGTTTTAGGGAGACTGGAGCCGGAACAACAGCAGTCTCCTTCCGTATATTAGGACAAACAACTCCGATCATGTCCCAAAGTCAAGAGCACTGTTCTCATTTGAGAAGCAGCTACCTGAGACTCAGAAGTGTGTTCCACTTCCCTCAAAGGTATTTATTAGTCCTTCTGTCATAACCATTGGATCTAGGTCTTTCTCTGGGAGGTACTTCCCCTACTAGAATGGCACATACCCTGTGATTAGGCCGACTCTGCCATCCTCTGCTACATATGCAACTAGCATCATCTTAATTCGTGAATGATGCAGGAGGGCCCAGTCCATTGTGGGGCTCCATGGCCTCTATATTAGCTTGTGCCTCTAGACCCTTCAGCCCTATTTGATTTCCTTTTAAAACTTTAACCAGTGAGAAAACAAGATACAGAAGTATAAGTAATGTAAACCCCATGTTCCCCAAGTTGCTTTGGACCATGCTGTTTCATCACAGCAGTAGAAACTGTAAGACACTTCCTGTATCATCACCACAGATAGTGGTTAGAATGAGAATGGCCCCCATAGAACCATATGATTGAATGCTTATTCCCCAGCTGGTAGAACTGTTCAGAACAATTCAGCCATGTGACCTTGATGGAGGACTTGTTCTGCTAGGGGTGGACTCTGAGGGGTCAAAAGCCCAGACCAGGCCCAATCCTGTTCTCTCACTGTCTGCTGCCTATGGATCAGGGAATAAGTTCTTAGTTACTGTGCCAGATCCAAGCAGTTGCCAGTTGCCATGTTCCTCATCATGATGACTATAAACTAACGCTCTGAAACTGCAAGCAAGCTCCTACTTAAATGCCTTCCATTATAAGTTGCCTTGGTCATAGTGTTTCTTTGAAGCAAAATAACAGTGTCTAAGACACCACACAGATCTCCTCTTCATACTCTTAAATCTGTCTCAGATGTTACCAGTTCTTTTGTAAAATCATCCTGAGATACCACCCATCACCACCACACTAAGTCAATCTTTTATTCTTTTAAACTTCCATATCATTCTGCACACATCAAATTCATATTAACATGGCAATTTACAAGAATTCTTTTTGTAAGATTCTACTCTCTTGTCTATTCTATGAGCTACTGAATGCTTTCAATAAACTGTTGATTCCTAGCATCATCTACTACAAGGCATGGGAATGGTTTTCAATGCACATTTGTAGACACAGCATTTAAAATTTGTACAATCTTACTTCAGGAAAACATTACCTACAGGAAAATATATGAAGATGAACATTGTCTAGGGGTAAGTTTTTTCCTTATAAAACTTAGTTGAAATCTTCAGTGACTGAGCTTTGGTTATGCCGAGGTCACTAAATTTTATTTGTTAGGTTTAAATTTGCTATGGTACATTTTTTTTTTTTTTTGGCTTATCCGTGGCCTTTCTATGTTTAACATAACCTTCTGGTGTAGAATCACAAGATATCTCGATAACATCAAGCAAAGTACAGGTTTGGCGAGTCTGGGGGAGCTGAAGGAGAACTAGGTAGAACGCTGGCTCTCTGGAAAGCATTTGTCACTCTCCCTAGTTACCTGGGATGCTATAAAAAACTAACCACAACCATTTGATGATTATTTATATCACCCCTATGCAAGTAGGGGCTCTTCTTTAACAGATGCAGGGAACACTTTCCTGTAGAAGAAGTTTCCATACATTAGTTGAGTGTTATCAACATTGATCCATAACTAGAAATGCGGCTTCCTTTCTCATTAATAAAAGCAACAGAATTCAAGTGCTTGTTATACAGACCCATTAGTGGTTAAAGCCAATAAGCAAAGCAAAGCAAAGCAAAGCAAAGCAAAGCAAAGCAAAGCAAAGCAAAGCAAAGCAAAGCAAAACAAAAAACCAAAAAACCGGAGTATTATACTGACCATAGTCTGTGTTTTCTGGCTCCCAACAATTTGACGGCCAAAAATACGGTGTCTATGGAGAAAAAAAAAAGAGGAATCTTGGTTAGACACATAAATATTTAGTAGACTTTCTGTTTTGCAGTCTATCTTTTACTGTTTATCTTCAGTGGCTATGTTATAACATATATTTTAAAGCAAGAGAAAGCTCTCAGAAACGCATTACAAGGTCCTCATCTAGATATACTGACAAATTTCAAAGCCTTCAGACCTGCCAAATGTCATCAGGGCTGAAAAGTGGTGTTCATTTTCCTGTATCTCACCAATGGACACAAAGTTAAAGAATATGATTGCATTATTCCAACAAAAGTTTCTGTTTCAGCCTCAGAGGGGGGCTGAAAGCAGA
The DNA here is from genome assembly GCF_900095145.1 of Mus pahari. Taxonomy (NCBI): domain Eukaryota; kingdom Metazoa; phylum Chordata; class Mammalia; order Rodentia; family Muridae; genus Mus; species Mus pahari. Next base: position 147,593,361 of record NC_034594.1, read on the forward strand.
ATATTATGTTCAGCAAGGTTTGGAATGAACAATGTTCACATATAATGACTTCTTTCTATGCATCATATCTCATTACTGCTTTCCATAGATTCAAAAACTTTAGCTGACAGAGTCATTCCCTGGGATTTGTCAATTATCTGCAGGAGTCTGTTAATTATGTAATATAGCTTTCAACATTAGTCAACTAGATGACCTTTGACCTTTTCTTAGAAAATCGTTGTTTCATAAAGGCATTTATTGCTGTAAACTTTTAAAATGCATAAACCAGAAATCATTTTTTAAACTAATAATATCTTTGATATGATTAACAATAGCCAGAAAGAATTCTGACTCTGTAAAGTTCTGGAAATACATTGAGTGAAATAAAAAAGAAAGTTTGATCCGGAATAAAACCTTAAGATAATTAAAATGGTATGTTTTAAGGATTTTTCTAAGCCTGCTAGCTGAACTTAGCCCTAAGATTCATGGTGACCAGAGATCAGCATCAGCAACTCCATTTCCCAGACGGGGATGATGCAAGGATGATGCAAGGATCAGTGGCTGTAGATGCACGTGCGGTGGGTTGATTATATATATCAACTAATTATACTGATCATTTATGAGCAATGAGCATATTTTGGGCAATTTCTGATTGTCTGATAATTTTCCTCTTTAGCAGAGTGACTCTTAACGATGTAGAAAGGGATGCTGTGAAGAACTGATTGAGTTCTTTAGGAAGGGCTCTTTTCCAACTGGTCTGACACCACCAGAGGATCTTGACTTACCCTCTACTTCTTTGAAATTACTTCAGTCCAATAAAGAAGGCTACTAATAGTAGTTCTCTGCACATATGAACAAAATCACAGTAGGAATTTGGAAGGAAAAAAAGATTAAACCCCTAGGTTAAGAGGGATGGGAAGACATATATGGAACACTCTCATCCCCTCCAATCTCACTTAACTCTGTGGGAGAGAGAACTTTGAAGAATTGATTTCTTAGAAATGAAATTGGACCAGGATTCCAGTAAAGCCATAAGGAATGAAGTAGCTAAAGACTTCTTTCACGCAAGTCTCCCACTTTTGCAAAACCTTTCAGAATGAACATTAAATTGTTGGTGTTGCTTTGTGTGTGTGTGTGTGTGTGTGTGTGTGTGTGCACGTGCGTGCACGCGCATGTGCCCACATGAACACACATGTATCTATAAGCATCGTGATTAACTGGCTTTAGATTATATTATTCTAGACATCTGGTCAGATAAACACTTTGTGTTCTCGTCTCTACTCTTAAAAACATTCTCTTTATTCTCTTATCGTGTATTCAGTGAGAATCTTATGAGTAGAAAAATAGAATTTTATCTGCAGAACTTATAGGAAAATGCCACAAAACCAACATTTTCCATTAAAATTGGAAACTTTTTCTCAGGAAGAAAGTTTTGACTTATAATAAAAAGCTATAAGAGAATAACAAGCCATTATAGTTTGTTATTTATTACCTATGCCTGCGGACATTTCAGACCTTAGGATGTTTGAATGCATGCATGTTTCTTTTCCAGAGCTAGCCACCTTTGCTTCTAACAGAACTCACTCCAGTTCCTGGTCATTACTCCCTAGCCTTTGGCTGCATAGTCCATGCACCAACTCCACGAGGGAGATGAGAGTTTTTCCTGGGGAATCATGTCAGGTCTCACTTCCAGTTAACAAAGAGAGTGACTACATAATTTAAAGCTTGCAGTAAACCTAAGATAAAAAAAAAACACATTTCTAAAATGTACTAAGACTATTACACACGCTTATTGAATCACAGCAATAAAACTAAGCTCTGGTTCTGGCTTTCATTCTGGTTACCTCAAATACATGTCCTACATCTTCTTTATGTTCTTAACGATGTTTGGAATCTACATGGTTCACCGAAGGCATTAAGAACTTAACCCATTGTTTTTAAATTGCTTCCAAGGTGGTGAATTTCAATTCAATGTAAGACATGTCTGCCGCTTTGAACCATCATGAAAATGGAAAGAACACTGGAAACCCTCATGTCTTTTTTCCTCTTAGAGCTGTTCAAACAGAGACTGACACTTGTTACTTTACAGGTAGATATTTAATTCACTCTGACCCTGTTCTTGATTACTTTAGCATTGTTATAGGAGTCACTAACAACCAGATTTGCTAACCTGTCATATTTATATCTTATTGCAAAGGTAGATAGATTTTTAAAAATATGGGTCATATGATAATCAATATTAATAATATAATTTTAATAGATTTGCATAAGACATATCTAATAGCATATTGAACTTGATAACCTATTCCTAAATTTTGTAGTTATGTGATAAATATGCCACTTCCTCCCATGCCTCCCTTACTGTACACTAAAACTTTAAAATTTTCTTCCTTCTCTGGATGTGCAGTGGTGCATTGAACCTTCATTCATGACTCACAAGCATGATTAAAACATTCAAACCAATTTTGTTCTGGGAAGGTTGAGAACAGAGACATGGATTTTAGATTGTGGCTAATTCAATACATTATCACTAACCTAGGGCTATGGCTGAACTCTTTTCTTTCTTGATAAAAATGTTAAGCTGGATAATTCTCAAGTGAGCAGCCATATTCAGTATTTCCATTCTGAACAAGATTTCTTTTTGTTTTTGTTTGTTTGTTTTTGTTTTGTACATTAGAATTTTTATTTATCCTATTGGTGGACATTTTTTGTAAGCATAAAGCAATCATTTCTTCAAAATTTGTGAGAATTTGTTAGTCTACTTATAGCTTCTATGTGAAAAACTTCTAAAAATTAGAACTGCATAAAAATGTAATCCTGTAATAATAAATGCTGTCTCTTAAAATCAAGAAGAGTTAGACACATATAGACAATTGCCTTGTTAATAATTAATATTATATATTCAGGGAGCTTGCTGGGACAGAAGGTAGTAATGGATCACAGCTGGGAATATAAATTTAGTTAGATCTCTCAACATCCTACTGGCTAGATGTGATTTATAACTGATGTCTTCCCTATTTCTCTTGATTCCAGTAAGTCACCACCTGAAATTTCTTTAAGGTCTCTTATGTTGAAATATAACTTTAGTCTTTACACAATTCAGTTTCCACAGTTTCCCACTGGTATGCGACGGTTGATTCTGACACTTTCATCTGAACATTAATTACTTTCTGAGTAGCTTAAGAAAACTATGTAATAGTTTCCCAAAGGTCTATAAACACATAGAAATAAAGTTCACGCATTCTGATTTGCTGTGAAAGAGTGTCCCTGTTTCCACTTACTTGAAACCGGTAGAAGGTGCCATCATCCTTGAGTGTGAGGACATGATCTGAGATGGGAAAGAAGTAGCCATGGGCAGCCATTAGCGTTCCCAAATGGAGAGCCTCCACTGTTCCAAGAAAGCAAAGCAAAATGAAAACAGCACTTGAACGCCCTTCAGGTTTGTGGGAATTTGTCATTGTTGATGATTACAAATGAGGAACATTTGTTTGGTTTCCTTTTAGCACATTCTTGTCCCAAACTTTTCATATCTTCCTCATCAAGTCCCTGTTGCATAGAATGATCTTTCTCTACAAAGCTGGGTGCCTGTGCATGCATGTGTGTGTCTGTGTCTCTCTGTGTGTATATGTCTCTCTATATGCATGTCTGCCCCTCTCTCTCTCTCTCTCTCTCTCTCTCTCTCTCTCTCTCTCTCTCTCTCTCTCTCTCTGTGTGTGTGTGTGTGTGTGTGTCTATCTGTGAGTATGTGCATATAACCTCTCATTTCAAAATTTAGAGCTTTCTGTTGAGCATCAACAAGTTTTATTAAAATTCTAGAGCTTGTGTTGGCATAGGAAACCAAAAACATTAGAGACACATATTGTAGCATGTTACATACACTCTCAGGACTTCTCACATTTGTTGTAAAGATAATAAACACATCTTGTGAGGTTCATATGAATGGTACATACTGATATATGCAATGATGTCAGACCAGGACCTATGCATAGTAGCTCCGGGATGTCTGGCACTATTATACTTTATGGCTTATACAGTGAATTATTTTTTCAACTTTTTAAGGGACTTCCCTGATGCTCTATTTCTCCATATTTGCCTCTGACAAGGCCAGTTGAGGGAGGCTGACTCTTCTCAGTGGTGACAGCTTTTCCCATACTCTCCTCATTATTTTGAACTTGGCCATCAAATGGAAATGTAAGAGGATCTTTGCGAACAGCTAAGCAATAATGATGACCAAGAGTCTACAGCTTTGGTCAAGTTCAGAGTCTTGCATGCTTTTGGCAACCAGCCCTGAGTTGTGAAATTTAAGGTGGGTCACTTATCTTCTTACAGTCATTTCTAGTCTTTGGTCTTAGAGTCTGTATGCTGGGAAATAGCATTAGTACACATAACCAGCCAAAGAAATTAAGTTACAGCACGTAAGGATGATTGCAGAGTACAGATAGAAGAACAGAAAACAGAGTGGTAGAGAAGGTGAGTAAATTACTTCCCAACTCTAAGCCTGGGAGATTGTGAGACTCAGAAAGCCAAACAAACCTCAAAAATAAAGAAACATGAAAGACAGTTAGGAGCTAATATCTTGATGAATCTTAGGAAAATGTAGTGAAAGTTAACACATGGAGCCCGCAGTCAGCAAAGCCCCAGGGCAGTGAGTGTCAGCTTGATTCTCTTCACTCAGTCAGATGCCAGGATCATTGCAGGCTATATTGGCATTTGCGTATTCTTCTTCATGTAGTGCTATCACATACAGGCCTTAATAAGGACTTTCTGTTAAAAACGCTATCGGTGAACTTCCACCTTCCCTTGAGGAACAATAGTATATTTTCATTTGATTTGACTGTATACAGTATCATTTTGCTCCCTGTTGAGGAATTCTCTAGATATGCTTGGTGCTGTAAAATTTGTCATGATCACTTGGTTATCATTCTTACATAGAATTCTATTGATGGGAATCCCCTATAAGAGATTATGAACTAGTTTCTTCCTCAGTGGTATGTACAACCCAGGTCAAGACAAAGTCAAACCTTTATCTTTAAATAGACTGATCTTCCAACGAGTCTTATAAAATAATTTCTAGGTCTTTAGTCAAATGCTAGGAAAGTCTGAGACTATAAACATCATTTCCACCATGAAGCCATTACATAATAAATGGATGAAAAATCCAGGGCAGCAAACTTTGTGTCTGACTTAGGACTTGGGAAAATGAACCTACATAACCAATATTGTGTGATAGGTTAAAAAAAAAAAAAACCTCCAAATATACAACACATCCCAAATAGGAGAAACACTGCTACATGGTAAAGGCCAAAATGGTTTTTGTTGTGATTATGAAAGTCTTGTTTGGTGTGTCTAAGTCAATATTAATGCTCACGTTGTCTTTTCAAAATACTTCTTTAAGGATCTGATATGAACTGTTGTGTAGTGGAGAAAAGCATATGTCAATACTATATGCATAAATGCTAGTAAGAGATCTTAGTGTTAGAATGCATGGTCTCAAGGTTTATTTCTTTACTTAACGGTAATCACAGAGCTACATGCTTCCATGATCCAACTGATCCTAAAATCCTATCATCACCTCAACTTAATAAGATCCAAGAAGAGCAGTAACAATGTGTAGATGGAGTAGTGGAAAAGTTTAATGAAGTTCAATCAGGATCACCCTCCCAACAATGGCCCAGCAGATGGCTCAGCATCCTCTGGCCACTCAGGAAACTAATCACTAATTAATTTCATGTATGAGTGTTATTTGCCTCTCCCCACACAGCTCAAGTGCAAAAACACACCAACCAAAACACCATAGTTTTTTCTTTCACCCATTTGGATACCCAAGTGATATGTGCACTGAGAAAGACATCCCCAGATTGTCACCATGTAAAGAGCCTGTAGCCACTGTGCCAAACTCAGGTTCTCAGCCCTTCCTCACCTCAAACTGGGAAGTGAAGATTAGCAGTATATATAAAAGCAGAGAGTTATAACAACTATTTTGTTTTCTATTTTTGCCATAGTACTTCAAATATTAAAAGGTGGACTAATGTTATAATCTTTTAGTTCTGTGTGAAGAGTTATTTATTTATAGCCCCAATTTCAAAATCAAGTATTATCCAAAGATGCAACACTGCAGCCTCCCAGAGATAGCAAATTATCTCACAAAGATAGAAGAAAAGTGTTGTGGCCAAGAAAACAATAACTGTGATTTTTTAACTGAATTCTATACATTTTAGTCAAAATCTTTTACTTAGATTTTATATAGATGTATTTTATGAAATACAACTCTGTGTATGTTTAAAAGGCTTGAAGGAGTTGTTAGGAGGGGTTGGAGGAAGGGTACATGGGGGAAAGTGATGTAATTCTATTCTATTTTAATTAAAAACATGTTTTAAAAGTAAAAACCAAATACATCTGTATATACTTTCACATGCATACACACATAACATATATTTATATTAAAAACAAATTCATGTGAGTCATTCCCAGAATATAGTTTAAATTTAATTAGAATTCATCCAGGTGTATATTAGAAGGAAGTCTAAAGAAAAGTTATGTTAGCTAGTGAGTAAATGGAAATATCACGATGTTTACAAAGGTAAGTTGCCTAACAGTAAACTAACAGGCACTCGTCAGAATGATTTCAAGTCAAAGAAGAAAGCTTTACTTGAAATAGGATATAGTCATGTCAGAAGTTCTTTGAAACATAATCTCTAAGATATGTTAAAACTTGCATTTGAAAGGGCAAAGTCAGGCATTTGTAGAAATTATACATACAAAACATTTTATACTCCAGCAAAGCCATATAGAAATGGACTATTCCTGAATTAGGACTTTGTAAAGCAGTTCTATTTTCTCAGGAGTAGAAGGTAGTGAATGAAATAACTTGGGGTTGCATCTTGGGTTTTTATTTCCCTTTTTTTTTTTTTTTGGTTTTTCAAGACAGGGTTTCTCTGTGTAGCCCTGGCTGTCCTGGAACTCACTCTGTAGACCAGGCTGGCCTTGAACTCAGAAATTTGCCTGTCTCTGCCTCCCAAGTGCTGGGATTGAAGGCATGCACCACCATGCCTGGCTTTCATCTTGTTTTAAACATCATTTCCACATTGAAAAAAATCCAAGTATTACTTGGTTTTTGCTGATTACAAAAATAGATTTTAAAAAATGTAAATAGCAAATGATAATAAAGGACAGATACTGGATGCAGCAAAGTAGATTCTGTTTAGGGGCTGAAGTTATGGTTCAGTGGGTAAATTGCTTGCTATGTAAGAGCAAAGACTGGAGATCAGGTCCCTAACACAAATGTAAACACCTTGAAGGTATCACAACTCACCTGTGGTCGAAGTGTTCAGAAGGTAGAGATCAAGGCTACCCAACACAAACTAGCTGACTAGAGTAGTCTGATTAGCAAGGGCTACATTTAAGTGAGAGACTCTTGTCATAAAGCATAAGCTAGAACAATCTCGGAAGACACCTCAAATCAACCTCCAGTCTCCACGTGCCGTCATAGGTGTGTGCTCCCACACATTTGAACACGTGCATACATATTTGAATACTATACACACTTTTTAAAATGGCTTCTGCTTGGAAGAAACAAAAACCAGAATCAAAAATGTAATCAGCACAGAGAAATATACCCAAGTTTTCAACCCATGCAAATAGTTTTTTTCTAAACGCAGTGGAGTCTGGAAGTTGTGCAATACAGTGTCTGACTTAAAATCCAGTTTTTAGAAGCTGTGTAACTCCAGCCAGAATCTTCTAGCCCCTGGGCATTCGTGTCCTCTGGAACATGAAGTAAATAAAATACCTCTGTTCTAAAGTTCACTGTGTGCAGTGCCCTTAGAACATCAGCACCACAAACAAGTGCTTTGTGATGCTAGTTGATAGAAAATGGCACAATCTATAGCACTTCATCTAGTCAAAAGGAGCTGGGAAGCTGGGATTAGACTAGACTTCCCCATCACAGCTAACCCTCCTAACCCGACTCTGGTTGGCTCATCCAGGTGATCAGCTCAGGTTCTTTTGGTGATGCCACGATGTGTGTGCACTAACATATGCCTGTTTCACACACACACACACACACACACACACACACACACACACTTCATATTTACAGAGATAACATATTATTCAAAGCATGATTGAAAGATGCCAACAAGAAAACCCCCTGGTAGGAAGGCCATGCTGAACCCAACTGTGTCAAGGACTAACACAACCAAAGAGAGCACCAAGAGAGTGAAAGCAGACATGCATACATGGCACCCAGTGTGTGTGTGTGTGTGTGTGTGTGTGTGTGTGTGTGTGTGTGTGTTGTTATTATCAGTTTCCTTGAGACAGTGTCTTCTATAACCCTGGAACTTACTATGTAGTCCAGACTGGCTATGAATACATGATTCTCACTTTAGCCTCCCAGTGTCAATGAATTATAGGTGCATACCTTCCCACTTGTTAGGACACAAGTTATTTTCCCAGGAACTTGCATGAAATTTCAGCTTAAAAGAGGATTCTGGAAACCAAGTCATGACTCTAATTTGATGGATATTATCTGATATCTCCTTTTAAAAACAATTGTCCAGACCAAACTTGAACTCTATACTCTCTTCTTAGTAATTTATGTAATATTTCAATCTCTTCAATGTTCAGTTGGCATAATCTTTTAATTTCTTTATCCATAGTTCTCTTTCATTTTATTCTGCTCTCTTTGGCTTATTGGTCACATGAGTTACGCGATAAGGCATTTGAGCATTGGAACTCAGACTTCTTCTAGAGAACGAGCTGAAATGGATTTAGAATGAAAATAAATTTCCAGACTAAGCTACTCCCTGTCCTCTTCCTCCAAGAGTTTGTTCCAGCAAAGAAAGAGAGAGGGGGCGCTAACTAGATCAACAGCTACAGTTTACACATTGGTCTAGTCGGAGTCACACAAATGATTTGTTTGACCTGTTTAACACACACACACACACACACACACACACACACACACACACACACAAGAGTCTCTAAAGACTCAAAAGTTTGGAGGACACAAATGGCAACAATTCAGAAACAGAAGAGGGGAAAGGGGGCAATGGAACTCAAGTGGTACCGGGGCAGGGATTCAGATATTAACAGTAAGAGGGGGAAGAAAGAAAGAAGGGAGAAGAAAGGGAAAAAAGAGGAATATTTCAGTCATTGTTTGATAACTTTGTGATCTGAGAAACTACTCACTAAACAAATTCATCAGATACCATTCTATATAGATGCTCTCAGGGATCTGTCTGATAGATGTGAGTTTACCAGGAAAAAAAAAATAATCTAAAATACCACAAACCCAGGAGTGTTCTGACATAGTTCCTGTGAAGCAAAAAGCAGCATGTGCCAGGGGCTATATTATGTGCTTTATAATAATCCTTTCTAATATTCACAAATATATGTTGGTTACTCCATATTGATTAAGAAATTAAAACAAAGTTTTCACATAGTCAGGCCACTGACAAATAGTGATAGAGTAGAGATTCACACATTTGTTTCAAAGTGTTGTAAACTATACTCTAAGTCCACATCCTTAATCACTTTAATTTCTATCTTTCCCGGCCTTTGCTGCTGAAATCATCACTTCCACTTCTATTTTCTGTCAAAATGACAGGTTTCAATTTCTTCTGCCTTTCTCTGCTGGCAAGACATAAATAATGGCAATCCCTCAAATTGTACTTTGTAGATTTGACGTATTATTGACTTGAATATACTCTTCTACTCAAAATATGCAAGACTTGGGATATACAGCTAATAGACATTTTATACAAAAGCCTACTCCAGAAAAGCCATGTCTTCTTAAATACCTCAATAAGTTAAAAATAATCAGTGCAGGTGTTCATTAACTGAACAATACCAAGATTCCACACAATCGTAATATGAATGAATATTCTTTACATGTACGATAGGGAAAGAGTTGGGTGCATAGTGAAACTTGTGGGAATGCTGTGCATTCTTCACTGTATCATGATTCAACAAACATTCACTCACTGAGGATCTTTGATGCTAGGATGATATAGTAGGGATTATTAAGGGAAAAGCATAAAAAGAAAATCTGAGAATCACATCAGGAAGGATGGGATGGAGAAATATAACCTGCCATTCCTATATTCAAGGTCCCTAGTGTTTTATACAGGATGTGCATGCCTGAGGGTGCTGATCAGTTGCTTGCCTCACAATATTTGTGTAGCCGAGAAGCTGCTATTGAGCTAAGTGGATCTGTATTCTGAGTGACCTTGTGTGTCTCACTGGCTCACGCATCTCTGAGTTCAGATTTCTGAAAATTCTGATATATTTGGCTAGAAGCATCTTCAGTACTAAGAGTAATAAGAAAGGTTTATGCCTTCTACATTACTTTGACATTCCACCTATAGGGCTGCAGACCCCTTCAGCTCCTTGGGTACTTTCTCTAGCTTCTCCATTGGGGCCCTGTGTTCCATCCTATAAATGACTGTGAGCATCCACTTCTGTATTTGCCAGGCACTGGCATAGGCTCATATGAGACAGCTATATCAGGATCCCTTCAGCAAAATCTTGCTGGTATATGCAATAGTGTCTGGGTTTGGTGGCTGATTATGGGATGGATCCCCAGGTGAGATAGTCTCTGGATAGTCTATCCTTTCGTCTTAGCTCCAAACTTTGTCTCTGTAATTCCTTTCATGGGTATTTTGTTCCCTATTCTAAGGAGGAATGAAGTATCCACATGTTGGTCTTCCTTCTTCTTGGTTTTCTTGTGTTTTGCAAATTGTATCTTGGGAATTTTAAATTTCGGGGCTAGTATCCACTTATCAGTGAGTGCATAAGACTGAAGTATAATTAAAATAATCACTACTAATGATGAATTAGAACATAGTATAATTATTTTGAATTGTATTTAAATATTATCTGGTTCACATTAAAGAATAAGAAAGTATAAACTTGAACCTAAGAAACCCCAAAATATGTCAAAACAAAAATTATAGGAAAACGTTAAAAATAATTGCAGACCTGGAAATGGTATATTTTGAGAAAACTTAAACTAAAAGTTTCTGTCTTGAAGAACCAGAGATTAGAAAATAAGTAGTCTTTAAACTAGGGAACCCAATTTCTAATTCTGAGATTGAGTGATTCAACAAATACAAACACATCAACAGTACTGGGCTCATTTGGTCAACATCATAGAACACTGGGGACTAAGCATTTGAGATCACTCCAGGAAATTTGTTACATGCCTAACTTCATTTATTCTAAAGCAATTTTGAATTTTATAACTCCTTTTGAGCGATATGAAGATCTGAAATCATGCCATTATCACATACCTGGTAAAGAAAGGGCCAAGACACAAAGACTCGGCAATACCAACCTTCAAGATTATCTTTTTTTTTCACCCATCACATTTCTCATGCTCCCATCACACTTGCATCATGTTTCTATCATGCTTGCATCACACTCCCATCACGCTCCCATCACGCTCCCATCACACTCACATCATGTTCTCATCATGGTCTCATCACACTCCCATCATGCTTGAAGAGGTTGAAATATTACATAAATTGCTATGAAGAGAGTATAGAGCTCAAATTTAGCTTGAACACTTGTTTTAAAAAGGAGGTATCAGGTGATATCCATAAAATTAGAGAGAGTCATGACTCATGCCCCAAAATATGTGGGTCGTAGAATTACACTTCTGAGCCAGTATTCTACTCACAACAGAATCCTAGCTTATGGCCAATACGGGGGCTGGATAACTATGTCCTTCCCAATCTCAGGTAAGTGACAGCTCTTAAGTGGAGATACAGCTTCAGACACCCAAACAGTCAAGGGCCCAAGGGTCTATCCTGACGCTAATGCAGAGCTTCTCAAACTTTCTAAGACTACAGCCTTTTAATACAGTTCCTCATGTTATAGTGATCCCTGACCATAAAATTATTTTATTGCTACTTTATAACTGTAATTTTGCTCCTATTATGAATTATAATGTAAATATCTAATATGCAAGGATATCTGATATATGACTCCCCAAAGGTGTTGTGGCACACAGGTTTAAGAATTGCTGTCATCATGGTATATAACATTATAGTTGAGAATATAGTCCCGGGGTCAGTGTTGTCTGCTTACAAGTATCACCTATCTATAAATAATAAAATAATACATTTATTTATTTATTAAAATTCTATGACTTCAATGATGTCATCAGTAAAATGACATTATGATGATACACTATAGGATGCTAATTAGTATAAAGAATGCTCTCTGTATACTTGTATTCAGTCATTAGCTGTATTGGGAAGCCAAGTTAAAAAAAAAAAAAAGTCCCAAAGATGAGGTTGGTATTTGTGAAGGGGAAAAAAAGCAGAGAAATTTGCAGGCAACCAGCATCCTACAAGGACCTCTGTCTGCTTCAGTGACAGTCATATCAGACTATTGGACCCCTGGTTGTCATTGTCCTTCAGTTGCTGACTGGGGAACTGGGAAATCCTAGTCTAGTGGGAAGACAGTCAGTGGCTCAGACTGAAAAGGGTGGAAGTTCCTATCCTTCAGAGTTCAGTTATTACCCTGCAGGGACTGCATTAGCACATGTCTTCCTGCAACTGTGCATCACATGAGACTCTTGTCCAGCTTCCTTCAGATGTATTTGGAGATAATTTGGATTATTAACCTTTGTAATATTTTTAACCTCTGTTTAAATGAGAAGCAAACATTTTTCTCACATGGGTTCACAGTGCTTTATTTCATAAAAAGTATTTTTAGATTGGACAATGAGCACACTTTAAATTCTTCATAAATAACATAATGGCAAAGAGTAAAAATTAGGTAATACAAGTAAACAGTTCAAGGTCAATCTGGTCTGCATAATTAGAGCTTTCCTTAAAATGAAAAAAAAAATATGGCCATTGTGACGCATCCTAGATGAATACTAACAGAGAAATACCCGAGAGCCATGAAGTGCTTGATGTAGAGTTAAGTTTTGGTCCCTGTCCATTCAGGAACATTTTATGGTTGATATTTTTTTTATGACCNCCCCCCCCCCCCATTCAGTGACATGACCTGATATGAGGTAATGACCTACATTTTAAGAACCGATGCCCTGAAATCTCTTTTCTCCCCTTCTCATTCTTGCTCTTTGTGTTTAATTTGTTTCCCAGGCTAATCTTGACAAAATGATCTCCTTGTTTCTTAGATATTCTTTGGTTTGGGTGGTACTAGGGCATGCTGGGCAATTATCCCACCCCTGAACCACCACCAGATCCTTCTTTTATTTGCTTTTGTAGTGATTCACCTGGGCTTTAATACTATATAAATCTCCATCTATTCACCTCTCCATACATCCATTTGCTTCATCTAGCAAATAACTCACTGTCTGTCTGCTTTAGGGTCTTGATGTTGACTCATGACAAAAATGATTGTGGCATCCTCTCTGCTTCTTAGAAGAGATTTGCAGTGAAGTGAAATGGAGTTTGTTTTAAGAAGCAAAAGGTGACTTCTAATTTCATCGGAGACATCAGAGAGGATCAGAGCAGTCAGCCTTGTCCTTGTAACCAGAAAAATCCGCTCAAGTGGAAAAATCAATTCCTTTGCATGGACCAGAAACTTAAGGCTATAGAGCCAACTCCTCCCAATATGCACAGAAAGTTTCATCAGAGACACTACCAAGAACTAGTTATTCGGAGCAGGAGCTGCTGGGTCCATAAACTAGGAGGGATGTGGGAGAACATGGGGAAGAAAGAGGTTCCAGAGGGATCATTACTGACATATGAGGATGTCTTAGTCAGGGTTTCTATTCCTGGAAAAACATCATGACCAAGAAGCAAGTTGGGGAGGAAAGGGTTTATTCAGCTTACATTTCCATACCGCTGTTGATCACCAAAGGATGCAAGACTGGAACTCAAGCAGGTCAGAAAGCAGGANNTGATGCAGAAGCCATGTAGGGATGTTCCTTACTGGCTTGCCTCCCCTGGCTTGCTCAGCTTGCTCTCTTATAGAACCCAAGACTACCAGCCCAGAGATGGCACCACCCACAAGGGGACCCCTCCCCCCTTGATCACTAATTGAGAAAAAGCCTTACAACTGGATCTCATGGAGGCATTTCCTCAACTGGAGCTCCTTTCTCAGTGATAACTCCAGCTGTGTCAAGTTGACACAAAGCTAGCCAGTACAGTTGACCCCTTGTCAACTTGACACACAAACACATCACTAGTAAGCCTCAACCCTTAGTTTCTTATTCATCCCCAAGATGTAAATAACTTTAAAAGCCCCAGAGTCTTTACATATTAAAAGTTCAAGCCTTTTTAAAATATCCAGTATTTTTTAAAATTCAAAGTACTTTAAAATTCAAAGTCTCTTAACTGTGGGCTTCACTGAAAAAACTTCCTTCAAGAGGGAAAAATATCAGGGCACAGTCACAATCAAAAGCAAAAATCAATCTTCAACCATCCAATGTCTGGGATCCAACTCACAATCTTCTGGGCTCCTCCAAGGGCTTGGGTCACTTCCCCAGCCCTGTCCTTTGTAGCACACAGCTTTGTCTTCTAGGTTCCAGCTACCTGTACTCCACTGCTGCTGCTGTTCTTGGTGGTCATCTCCTGGTATTGGCATCTCCAAAATGCTGCTGTCTTCCACTATAACTTGGCTTCATGGTGCCAAGCCTCAACTCCTTTGCATGACCCCTTCAGTCCTGGGCCATCAATTGCAACTGAGGCTGCACCTTCACCAATGGCCTTCCATGGCCTCTCACAGTGCTTCTATAGCCTCAGGTGCTCTGCATGACCCCTTCATGCCTTCAAAACCAGTACCACCTGAGTAACTCTTACACATTACCAAGTCCAGTCACAGCACAAGGTACAACCTTGGCTATCTCTGGAACACAGCCTCTGTGCTCTCAGAAAACACTTCCCAGAAGATGTAACCTCAGTGATGCTGGTCTCTTCTTAATCACCGCTAATTTCTTAGCTCCAGCTAACCAGCATCAATAGTCCCAGTACTACAAAGGTTTTGCTTTAGTAGTTCTGGTATCTTGTTAATCACAGCTGATTCTTCAGCCCCAGCTAACCAGAACCACAGAATCTTCACAAAGTAACAATGGCCCTGAAAAGAGTCTTTAATTTTCCCTCTGAAATTTCACAAGCCAGGCCTCCATCTTCTGCACTCTTCTCAAACATTATCTTCAGAGCTCCTACACAACATCGCAGAGTTCTTAACACCAAATGGATCTTATAGCCCAAAGTTCCAAAGTCCTTCCACAGTCCTCCCCAAAACATGGTTGGGTTGTCACAGGAATACCCCACTCCTGGTACCAATTTGTCTTAGTCAGGGTTTCTATTCCTGCACAAACATCATGACCAAGAAGCAAGTTNGGGAGGAAAGGGTTTATTNGGCTTACATTTCCATACTGCTGTTGATCACCAAAGGATGCAGGACTGGAACCCAAGCAGATCAGAAAGCAGGAGCTGAAGCAGAAGCCATGGAGGGATGTTCTTTACTGGCTTGCCTCCCCTGGCTTGTTCAGCTTGCTCTCTTATAGAACCCAAGACTACTGGCCCAGTGATGGTCCCACCCACAAGGGGCCTTTCCCCCTTGATCACTAATTGAGAAAATGCCCCGCAGCTGGATCTCATAGAGGCATTTCCCCAACTGAAGCTCCTTTCTCTGTGATAACTCCAGCTGTGTCAAGTTGACACAAAACTAGCCAGTCCGGAGGAGAAAAATCAATGGCAGAGAAAGATGGAAAGAAGACTTCCAAACATTGGAGAATATGGGGGGTGTGCAAATGACCTACAAAGGATCAAACACTCCTGTGGCCCTGGTCCTTTCAGCTTCAAAATATTCTCCCCTCTCTGGCTCATTCCTATCTCAAGCATGCCTTTCTAATTCTCAATAAGCAGTCCTTGTTTCTATCACTATTTTTGTGTCCAAGTTTTGTTTGGGACACAAGAACCTGGAGATCATAGCAGGTGGCTTCTAGACTCTAATCATGCATGTGACAGTAGGAACACTCATGAAATCATTGTTAAACAGCCCTGGACTGCATATGCTTTAGTATGAGACTAGAAAACTCAGTGGTGGGTGGTGGGCATACCTCCATGAGGTACACTTTCAGGACTCTCACCAGATGTTCAAGGATAAATCCTAGAAAATCAAGACTCTGGAAGGAGGAGAAATTAGAAAAGAGACATACTTGCCTGTTCGTTTGTTTCTTTGTTTGCTCTTTTTTGTTTAAGTTGGGGGTCTCTCTGTGCAGAACTTGCTCTCTTGGAACTCTCTATGTAGAAGAAGCTAACCTCAAACTCACAGAAATTTGTCTGCCTCTGCCTACCAAGTGCTAGAATTAAAGTTACTTGCAACCACACCCAGCTGAAATACTTTTTCTTTTATCGTTAAGAACATAAGCAACCTTCGGTCCAGGAGAAAATACTGTAGTCATTGTTACCCCATGAGTAGAAACTCACATTGTCTACAAGCTTATAAGCTCTAATAGGCTTGCTGTCTCCAGGAAGTGGGGCAAGAAAAACAACTAACAAGACAGTTTAGGAATATTATGTAGTCAACGTAGGAAGACTAAGGAAGAGGCACAATGCATTTATTCTTCTGGGAAGACAAGATCATTAGTACTCCAAGAGACAGTTCACAGACAATCAGAAGATTTAACTGTAATATCGTGGACACTGTTTATAACTAGCACCTATAACAGCACTTCTCTAACAACACCACATCTGTGGTTTGCAATGGATTATTGATTTTTAAAATATCTGTAAAACAGATTGTCTGAGGTTGAGTAGTTAGAGAAGTTCAAAGTCAAAGGGACATAGAAAAAAATCAAAGTTCTTGAGGATTTAGAATACTTGACTATCTTTATCCAAAGCAGCTTGCAACATGGAGTAACTATGGAGCAGTTACTCCACACTGAAGGCCTCACTTCTGAGACAAGACAGACGATGAACAATTTTAAGTAAAATAACCACAAGGCATGTGATTTTTTAATTAGAATCTCTAATGAGAATAAGGCAATACATGAAAATAGATGAATGGAGTAAGCAGAGGGTTCTGTAAAACATACTTGAAGAAAGAATCAAGATGAAATGGCATAGATAAAAATCACTGCAACAAAAATCACAAGCATCACACTGGGCTCATTAGTAGATTGTACAATCATAAGAAAGTTTGGGAGCTTGAAGACAAGTCATTGGAGAATTTCCATGCTGAAATTTAAGGAGAAAATTATAATGAAAGAGAAAAAAATAAAATGGTGTACTCTAGAGTTAATGGGTAGTAACAAAACTTGTAGAATACCTAGTTGAAATATCAGGAAGACCGAAAAGACGGTTTGGGAAAAGGAACATAAAAATAGCCAAGAACCTTCTAAAATACATGAGGTAAACCAAAGCACAGGCCTTCAAAGCTACTAGAATACCCCAAGGTAATCGATATTCAATGTCCAATGACAATGCTCTTCAGCACTTGAGGAGGAAATGCTTGTTCCAATGAATAGTGGAGGGAACACATAATTGTGGCCCTTTGTATGTATTCTGTTCTTCCAAATACTCTTCAGAGACATTATTGGGAGATTGGATCTTTGGGGGACATTTAGTTCACAAGGGTTCCACAAATGTGAATGAACTAATGTCATTATTCCTCCTTCCATGGGGTAAGGTGGCAGAAAGGTTCTGGCCAAACCCAGCCACTGAGTCTTAGAACTTTAAATCATTAAATTTTCATTTGCTCAGTTCCTGGCATTCTGTAACATATATAGCTACACAAAATGAACTAAGACAACCTACCTTCTTAAATTTATTAAAATCAGTCCTTCAGGGAGAAACATAAGAATTACAAATAAGAAACATGAATATTTAGAGAAATGAAAAATACCAGGGAAAGAAAATGTAAAGGTTAAAAACAGTCTTATCTAGTTATTCTTAAATTTTCTAAAATACAAATGTTAAAAGTTATAACACTTAAAAAATGTATAAGAGCAGTGGTTCTCAAGCTCAGTGTGGGCAGCTCTATTCACAGGATCACTAAGATCACTGGAAAACACAGATACTTATAATATGATTTATAACAGTAGCAAAATATAGATTTGAAGTAGCAATGAAAATAATTTTATGGTTGGTGGTCAACACAAACTGTATGAGAAACTGAAGTAAAGGGTCACAGTATTAGGAAGGTTGAGAACCACTGTGTTAGAACATTAGAAAATATCAGTAAATGAAATGGAAGAGATGAATTAGGAGTACCTTGGGGTATGGTCCCTAAAAGACTTGAGAAGGTAAATAGTGTGATGGGATAGTGTCATGTGAAGATGGAAGTAGATTAGGGAAGGTCTATGCTGCAAACCTCAGAGCAAGCAAACAATGTGTAAAGGAGAAATGGAACTGGTGGGCAGGAGATAAATGCAATCATTTAAATGACTGAGTTGAAATGAAAAGGGCAAGAAAAGAGAAGGGAGAGTCACAAGAGCAATGTTTGCAGATGTCAACCTCCTTATATCAATAAGCACCTTGAATTCAAGTGACCAGAAGACATCAACTCAAGGAAAGACCACCAAAAATTCAAAACAACATCCAAAAGATGGGACTATACTAGAAGGAAACTATTTAGATCTCTTCTCTTCTCTTCTCTTCTCTTCTCTTCTCTTCTCTTCTCTTCTCTTCTCTTCTCTTCTCTTCTCTTCTCTTCTCTTCTCTTCTCTC
>NC_034594.1:147612184-147653554 GCF_900095145.1 Mus pahari
CCCTCCCCTCCTCTCCTCTCCCCTCCCCTCCCCTCCTTTGTAAAAGTTGCTGTTGTTATGGTGTCTCTTCACAGCAATATAAACCCTGACTAAGGCAAAAGTGCCCTTTAAAAATAAAGATTTGAATGTATTAAAATCAAGAAGGAAATATGAATCATGTTCATCCAGGTCAAGGTTTTCATATACTAACAAAGAATTATAAAGTGGGGCTCATAACAAACAAGGACAGTATGAATGAGAGATGGCTTTGCATATGGTTTAAAGAGGTTCATTTAACAAGAAGAAAACCATGTAAATGTGTATGCACTTCAGAGTATGGAAGGCAAATTTGATAGAACTAGTGGAGAAGGGAACAAAGCCAGAGTTCCAGTTGGAAACACCCAAATATCTGTACTACTCTGACAGGAAGTGACAGGTCAGCTGGCACAAATGGCAGTAAGAATATCTTGATCTGAAGCTCACTATCAATGGCTTGATTAGAATTGTCTTTCCTCTCATATTCTTTACCCCAAACAGCAGTATTCTAAACTTTACACACAATATTCACCAAGAGAGAGCACATTTGGGTCATAAAGTGCATGTTAACAAATTTAGGAACATGACAGTTATTACAAGCTTATTCTAGAAATCAGTATCAAAAATAGCATTAAAACTTCAAGAATACCTATAAATTAGACAATGTATTTCATTAATAGTATGCAGCCAAAGAAGACAGGCTAATAAACAATTTATTCATTATTTTGAACTAATTTAATACTATCTATTGAAACACTGACTACAGAATAAACACCATATATGGGGATTTATAGCACTAAGTGTATACATTAGAAATGAAGATATGAATCAGATCAGCATGGGAACCTTGAGACAGAAAGAACTTGAAATCTAATACAAGTCAAAATAAACTCAAAACAAATGGCAAACCAGTGAAACAACAAAACCAAACTCCAGTTTTTAGCAAAGTGTCAGCAAAATTCATAAATATCTAGCCTGATAACTAGGAGAGAGAGGAAAACCCCACCCAAATTGCCAGTATCTGATATAAAACAGAGGTCATCATTAATCAGGTATAGCTGCTGTGCTATACACGAGAACCACTGTGAACAACATCACGCCTATAAATTGGACAACTTGATTGAAATGGACCATATATTTAAAGACACTATGAAAACTCACCTGAGGCAAAATGAAAAATTCAATAGTCCCATCTAGGCTAAAGGAATTGAATCAGCAATTAATAACCTCCAAAAGAGAAAGCAATGAATCTAGATGATTTTTTTGATGAATTCTCTCAGTTATTAAAAAAATCCAATTGCTCTATAATGTGTTTTTCAGAATGTTACAAAAGGAATACACCCTATTTTTGTAAAACCAACGTTATTTTAATGCTAAAGCTAGATTAAGACATTAGGAAAAAGAAAAATATCAGACCATTTATTTTTCTTATTGTATTAGAAACAGAAATCTTCAACAAAATAATATGAAATAACATTCAACACTTAAAAAAAAAAACCCTAGTAGGCATCTAGGGTGATAGTCCATTCACTGAAGTGTTTGCCTTGAGGTATGAAGGCCTATGATTAATAACCCAGAACCCAGGTTAAAAAGCTGAGTGAGGGGAACTCCTGTAAGTTTTCCACTAAAGGTACAGAGACCAGCAGATCACTAGGGCTTGCTATTAATCTGCAGAATCCCAGGATGAGAGTCTCTCCTTGCCACACAAAAACCAATGGAGACAGCAACAAAGAAAATTCTATCTTAGGTTGCCTTCTAACTCCTATATTCACACACACATACACACACACACACACACACACACACACACACACAGACACAAAGAGGCATGCACACATGCATGCTTGCACACAAGCACAAGAATTATGTGAGTGGATTGATCACAGGTAGGGAAGTTTAACTCAACACTTTAGAATCTGTTAATGTAATAAACTTTTGTTTACAATAAAATTACCATTTGTAAGCTTGTAAGTTTTGCAATTATATATAATTTCCCATCTTATTTTTTGAAGGTGAATAGAATCTGTGTGCAAGCATGTACATCTGATTCAGGCTGAGTCTTGGCTGTTGGGAACAGCCGTGTGATGACTGTGAACTGCAGCTAGCATCCCACAGCACAGTTTGAATGTATACCTAGTAGTGCAGTATTTAACATATGGAAGTTCCATTTTTAATGTTTTGAGGACTTCTTTTCTGTAGTGGCTATACTAAGCTACATCATTTGTGTGTCATTAACATTGAACATAAGCACAAAAGTTCTCTTAACCAGTAATATGCATTTCACAATGTAAGCACACCCATAGATGTTCTCAAAATGGAAAATGGATAAAACACCTGTTTATTTTTCACCCAGAAGTCTTTGACCCAGCTTTTAAAATCCAGATTAAAAGAAATCTCTGTAGACCTTCAGTTATATTGATGGACATCTGCAGTCCCAGCATTCCATAGGCCAAAGGACTGAAAGTTCAAGTGCTATGTAGGTTACACCAGGAAAGTCTGTCTCAAAATTCCAAGGACTAGGGACATGGCTTTATGGTAGAAAGCTTGTCTAAAGTGAGAAGTTCTGATCAAATCCACATCACGTGTAAGTAAAATAAAAAGCTGCAGTAGACTGATGATGTTAACTGAGAAAACTGGTTGGTTGAAGCTTGCCCATACCTCTCAGATGACAAACCTTGACCTATGCTGCCTTTTGCTGTGGGAATCAGTGTTATCGTTGCTACCCATGCCCTGAAATCCCATTTTAGAAGAAACTAACTGAAATAAATCTTTAAAGTAAGACAACTTAGAAAGCATCACAGCTTGAGATCCAATTATGCAGGGAAAACACAAGGATTTGTATTTCTTATATAAAATGTTATTAAAGGCTTTCAGTCTAATCACAACACAAGAATGGTAGCCCAAGGCCAATTATGAACAAAAGTGGGCTGGAGGCTGGAATCTACTTTACCTGAGCACTTGTCAGAGTTTGGGTTTGAATATGGAGATCTTTGCAATTGGGATAAAAAAAGACCAAATTTATGAATAAGCAGCAATCTATCCCAGAAATTTGTATTCAGATAATAAAACTAATTAATTATTTTAATGACACAGTCTTTGTTGATTCCGGTGGTGAAAGGAACTAAAAACAGTCTATCAAAGTGAGCATATAAATAAAGGTAGCTTGAACAGAATAAGAGCCACGTGGCTGGAAAAAAAATACTGGAAATTAAAGCACTGACTTTTATTTCAGAGAAATTGCATGCATTAGCAGGAAAAGACATTGTAATTGTGAGAACATCTCTCACCAGTGTTTGTTTCTTTTCATCTCTTTTACTCCATTCCCTCTCTTTCAGACAGTACAAACATAGCCTAAATGAATTAAGCAAGGTTGTATCTAAGCACACACCTGCTATACAACAGAAATTATCTATTATAAATCAGAAGTTCACTTAAGCTTTAAGTAGGTGATTTCAAAACTTACTAGCACTATCTTCATGTTTATGATCACTAACTACAAAAGAAACCTCCTGTCAAACTGGTGAGTGCCAAATATACAAGGAAAAGGCTAGCAATTCATTAGGGAATGTTCTACTCATTGGGATACTCTTATGTCTGAATTTGTCACACCCCTTGTGGCATTTGTAATGATGATAGTGGGATACAACTAACAAGACATTTCCCCTTGGTTGCCAGACTACTAAAACCAAGAAGGCAGAGGAGTTTGGATTTCTCCAAGAATCTCTTGGTGGAAAACAGGGAATTCATCCTTCTCTGTTAGACCCAGAGAAGAAACATGTCCTTCAGAAATAGATGTCATACAGTTTGAAAACTTACACACAACTTTGAAGAAGAGACTGGAGTTATGACAGCTCTGGATCAGCAATGGGTAGGACCAGCCTTGGACCAGGAAATCAGTTAAGCATATTTCTTATCCTCTATTAAATCTGTATCTCATGTTAGTGTGCCAAAGCTGCACTTGAGAGGAGGTCTCTGCACCTCTTTATTTCTCATCCCGATGTGGCCACACTGAGTAAATCTTTCTCAGATTTTGTCATTATTTATCTCTTTAATTAGCATATTCATAATATGTGGGCAAGCTTAGCTTGTTAGAATAATACATAGCTCACATTTGCTCCCTAAAAGCTCTAGTCATACCAATTCAACAGTCTTCGTGTTGTCTGCGTACATCATATCTTTAATTGATTATAGTGTCCAAATTTTTGTGTTACTAAAGGTCAGATAACAATACTTTTTCCTGCAAACTTGCCTGCCATCACTTAATTTTCTACTGAGAAAACAGAACACAGTTGACTTTCAACTCTGTCAGTCACTCTTTCCTCAACTAACTCACAAGTGACCTTTGCCTTTAATTGTTTGTCTCTAATTTCACAAGAAGCACAAGGAGTATTTGTCTTTATATCCAAGGGAATTTCATAGAGGATTTTAATGAGAGCATTTGCTCACTTGACAGTGTGATAAACTGTGTCACAAAAGTTCCTTCTGGAAAATTAAATTCTGTCTCCATGAAACTGCAGAGAGAAAGAGAAAGAGAAAAACACAGACACACAGACACATACACACTCAGAAACACAAACACGGGGGGAGAGAGAGAGAGAGAGAGAGAGAGAGAGAGAGAGAGAGAGAGAGAGAGAGAGAGANNNNAGAGAGAGAGAGAGAGAGAGAGAGAGAGAGAGAGAGAGAGAGAGAGAGAGAGAGAGAGATTTTATTGACTATGCTAAATTCCCAAGAATGTGTCCCCATTACACTTTGTCCCTTTCTTTCTCCGAGTTAGTACTTCATGGAAGAGTGCTTTTATTTATCTGTTTCCCTCATTTTGGATTCTCATTTCTTTATTCAGTTCATTATATTCTTGTCTTCTGTCCCCAAAAGTCTAACAAATCTTTTCTCTCAAAGATTACATGACTTCCTAGAAGAAAAATCCTATAGACGTTTCCCTGTAATCCTATCATCTGAGTTATCCTCTTCTTGGATGCTCAGATTTTCTCCACAACTCTCACTACCCTGCATCTTTCCTGCTGGTTCTTCACATTTCCCTTGGATGTCTCCAATGTGATCTGTTTCTTTGCCTTGTTCCTTACTGCTTTTTCTTTGTCAAGTATACATAATTTCAAATGTTTGATTACCCAATGTATAGCCCAGTCATCGTGCATTCAGTTTAAGGGAGAATGAAGGCTCTGATTTACAATTTATTTAATAGATGAAACCAGCAAATAAGTAGATAGCTAACCACAAAATCTAAGAAGAATTTCAACGATGATAAGTTCTATGTGCTCTAGAAAATACAGTAAAGAAATGTTTTTATCTAATCTTGGGAGCTTAGAAAAGTTTCCTAGTAGAGTTGGTATTTAATTCATGTCTTTAAACCTTCACCACCACTGCCACCACTGCCACCACCCCCACCACCATCAACAACACAAGAACAGGACTTACAAAGTAAGAAGTGGTTCCAAACAAGTATAGTAGCATATATATAATTGATGATAATCTCAGTGATTTCAGGAGATCAATGTGGATTACTATGAAAATAAATATGGATTTATTGTAACAGATTTTATGTGTTTGAAATCCAGAACATGATGCATTTATCCTTTAGAAACTTTTAGACTTTGTGGCTATGTGTTCATTCACTTGATGATTTTGCCTATACATTCCCCCAAGGCAGTGGGGGACCAATTAGAGGCATTGAGCTTTGGAAGGGGTATAATTAGATCTTTGTCTTGGAAAGCTATTATTATTATTGCTTCAGAGGTACTGATTTATTGGTATAGAACAAAAGAGGAAGGTACTATTGTCCCATGGTATTTATTAAGAGTTTGGTTGCAGGAATCCCTGAGGACACAGGATTAAAAGGATCTCCAAGTCTCAGACAAAACAGAATAATGTTTGCATGTAAGTTATGCACATCTTCCTAGGTATTCTAAATAATCTCTAAATTTCTCAAACACCTAACAAAATGTAAAGACTATGAATAGTTGACATACTGTTTTTTAAAGAAATAATTTCAAAAGAAATGTCTATATATGTTCAGTACAAATATGATTTTCTTTTTTAAAAAATTTTTATTTTATGTACATTGGTGTTTTGCCTGCATATATGTCTCTGTGAAGTCAGGTCCCCTAGTTCTGGAGTTACAGACAGTTGTGAGCTGCCATGTGGGTGCTGGAATTTGAGCCTGGGTCCTCTAGAAGAACAGCCAGTGCTCTTAACTACTGAGCTATCTCTCCAGCCAAAGGATTTTCTTATAATCATTTTAACCTATAACTTTATACATTCATCTATGGATACAGAACCTTGAATATGTGTGGATGACGGGGTATAAACTACAAATATGTGGTGGTTCTCAGTGAGATGTGACAGGAAGTAGAGAGACTGGTGCTTTGACTGGGGAACCATTTAGACGTAGCATCTATGCTAATTTATTTGAGAATAACATGATGAGGTCAGTTTTAGGATGTTGCATATAAGAAGCCTGTGACACATTCATGTTGAGAGCTGCAGTGGACTGTTGACACTGTCCATTAGAAGCTACAAAGGGAGTAATGGATGCACACTTGTATCAGGAGTCAAACTGAGGAAGTATAGGTGCGGAGAGCTGAAACACAAAGAATTTTTTGTCTAAGTCTCCAAGACCAGGAAAGTGACAACGGTTGCTATAAAGAATAATTATGTATCAGTGAATCAAACCATAGTGCAACAGGCAGTGAGGCAATGTGACCCAAGAAAACCAAATTACAGCAAAGGGTTCACATCCGAACCAAAAGGCATGATGATTGAACTGATTAACAAGAAGACATTAGTGAACATAGCAAATAAAGTTTCACCTTGTAAGGGTGGGATACAAACAATATTCCAATAAACTAAAATATAGAGTGAGATTGTGATTTAAAAATTCTACTGAGTTTATGAAATCAGGAGAGAATAGGAAACTAGCAAGAAAATACCCCAGAATCATATGGGAATGTTTTATAGTGAGAAAGAAATGTAGTGTGGAAGTCAATAAGCAGATCATAGGCTGGTATTGATTATTAAAAGGTAAAATATGAGGGATGGAATAGTAACCTGATGGTGATGTCAAAGAATAAGGTAAGCACAGACAAACTCAACAATGATAGAAAATGGGCAAGGTGGGTGTAGACAGAGGCAGAATATCATTTTCCTGCAGAAGGAGTTAGAATATACAAAGAAATTTTTTTCCTTACCTGCTATTTCCTCCCAAAGTTATAGTCCTGTTTTGACCACAGCAAGAGACTGAACTAAGGGACATATATAACACTTTCAATGATCATTCTCCTGAATAAGCAATAACTTTTACTAGGAAAACACAATGCCAAAAAGTCTTACAACCCTGAGGGGTTGGAAACCATTGGGCTTTAGTAGGAGTAATCTGTAACAGTGAGTGACCATTCAAAACCACTGTACATGATTTCAATAGACAGGCTACCATAGACAGGGTGAACCTGTATTTTACTTCTTACTGAAAGCACTGGGATAATAAGATGGAAGGACATTATTGGCCTCAGTGAGCAGACTTATCTAAATGTTTTGCTATCGGTGTATTGATTTCCCCCTGGCATGTCTTAAGTATTTGAATTGGCACTGTATCTCTGACACATGCAGATACAGGCACATTATATGAGTGCATCAATAACTGGTTAAACATTATGAGGGCCACCTGCAAATATTTTCTCTTTGGTTACAGGTAAGGGAGAGATTTTACATTGTTTATTTTATAGCAGAACAAAGAACTTTTTTATTCTTACATGAGTTATATTTCAATCATTAAAAAGACAACATAGCAAATTTATTTCTAAAGACCGCAGAAAAGAACATTCACTTGTCTAACAAGCACCCTATTAATTTGAAACACTTCACTTTCCAGAGACTTCCTGTGATGTCTTGGCAGGTGTGGGCTAATCCAGAGCCCATTCTCTTCTGCTTGCAACATCTAGATCATCATCAGTTAAAGGACTTAAAGCTAAAAAGAGTCTTGCATTGAGTTTTGCTCCTTACACTTAACTGTCCTGAGAAAATGCTTTCAGCTCTATTATTATTATTATTATTATTATTATTATTATTATTATTATTATTCTGTGTTTGTTTCTTAACTCTTTAAGTATGCCTGTATCTCTAAACCAACATTCTCCCAGATCTCTAATTCCTTCATCATTCATAGACATTAACATTCCACAAAGGCACTGGGTTGAGATGCAAGGAGAATTTCCACATGTTGTATAACATAGCCTAAACAATAGCGATCTATTGCTGTGAACATACATATTCATATACACACATCCCTCTAAGCATGACTTCATTTTGAAACATTACACCTTACTCCCAACTTAATTAATCTCCTCAAACTTCACATACTCAAAGTAAATAATTTAGCAAATTGCCTGCTTCCATATTATGGGGATGCTTGTTCCCTACCCCCAAGCATTAATTAATATTTGGTGGCATTCTTTGGACATTATGTCCCTAAGATCTCCCTAGATTAAGTGGACATGTAATATGAGCACTAATAAAATGAGTATGAAATTTAAGTGCAAAAGAACATTGACATTGGGGTAGCTGCCAAAAGTTCTTCTTCCCAGCGTGAGGAGGGAAAGGTAGGTAGGGCATTGGGGTGGAAAGATGGGGCTGCAGTTGCCAGGCACTTCCTGCTCCACTGTCTGTCCTCATAGCCTTTCTAAAGAGCACAGTGGCACACGCAGGGTGAAATGTCATGATTTCCAGTTAAGGATATTTTAGCTTGTTTTGACTCTAACCTTGGCAAGCTAAGCATCAGATAAAAAGTCGTTTATATTTTCAATAATTTGTTTCTGTTTACAGTACCACACCAGTGACCAAAAATATATCAGGCTGCCACTGGATATCTGTTTGTAAATCAGGCCCATTTGTCAAATTTGGGGAACCAGCTGGGAGCCTGAGAGCACTAATAAAACAAAGATCTAATGTTAATAAAACAAGGTAAAGCAGTGGAAATTTACCTACTGCACAGGGATGAGAAGTTCTCTCTCTCCGGGACTGAACTGTATGCTAGACTGTGCAGCAAATGTCAGGGGAAATGCTGGGCTCTGGATGCATCAACCATCCAGAGACTCCATCTTACTTCCCATCTCCTCCCACATGAGCCAGTCATTCCAGGAGTGCTGACCTAGCCCTTCTCTACGAACACTAGAAAAAAAAAAAGGTGTATTCACAAGTATCACACTTTTTAAGCTAAGAGTAAGAGATCTGACCTTGATTGGTTAAATCATATTTAAGAATACAGAGTGTATATCTGCAGGAAAACAAAATCACGGGGGTTAAAATTAAAGCATGTCATTACTACCATTACTTCCATTGAAATAATATAATTTTAGACCTAAAGATTAATGTCTAACTGAAGAATTTCTTTGTGAGTCTCATGATGACCGTCTTTGGGTTCCCAGAATTCTGCACAATTGTCTTGCTTTATACAATATGTTATACTTTATGCCAACAGGCGTTAGTATTCATTTGTAAAACTCATTTTCCATGAAATAAAGGAAATTTTGTTAAGAGTGTTTTGAAGTATTCTCAGCACTTAGTCACCTCTCTTTGCTCTTATTTAAAGATAAATAGATCATTTGAAACCTATGGGTGATGACCCTGTTTCTTTTCTATAATTAAATATTTTCTGTGTCATGGAGAGCTGTGGACCCAAGGGCTTTCTCTCTGAGGAAAACCTCCAAGGAAAGCTTATACGAGGAATGTGGAAATGTTTCTACTTTGTTGCTCAGTGAAATGTTAAAGATCGAAACCAACGTGTTTTGAATTGTCAATGGTCTCTTTGTTAAATTGGCTAAATTCAACATTTATTGTACATACAATATATATCAGACACTGTACAGAAGACAGAAATAGTTCATCTATTTACAAAGAACGTATTCTAGGGAATGTACTCATGACCTTAGCAAATTCCCTAAATGAAGATAATTATGTACTAGGGGGAAGGGCTGTCTATATCAACAAAGACATTTGCATGTAAAGATGCCTTTGGGGTGCTGAGGCTCAAAACCAGACAGGACTCATTGTAAGAATTGTCTTTTAAAGTAAATGTTCTTGGGAAAAAAATCCTTTGTTTATTATATTATATTATATTATATTATACTATTTATTTATATTTATTACAAATGTTACCCCCTGCCCAGTACCTCCTCTCAGAGTTCTTCACCAATTACTCCTTTCCTTTGCCTCTGAGAGGGTGCTCCCCTATCCATGCACCCACCCCCTTACCTACCCACCTACCCCTACCTCACTGCCTCTTCAGCCTCCCCCCTTCCCTGGGGCAAGACATCACTGGTGAAGACCAACTAAGAGCAGATATACAAATTGAGAACCTGGCTAAGAGTAGGGTAAAGGGAAATTATTTCTCTTGGACCACAACTCACTTTAGCAAAACCTTGATGTTTAGTTTTGAAGCTATTGGTCACTGCCCCCAGATGGAAGAGCCTAAAAGAACACCTGAAGGAATGTTTGTTCATTTCCCAAAGTATCTAGAGTGGATATCTATCGTTCTTTAAGAATTCAAGTTACTTGAATAAACAAAACAAAACAAAACTACATTATAAGGTACTACCTGTAATATCTGACATCTGTCCCTAAGCCTAGGCTGTTTAATCAGTTAAGCAGGTAGTTATCAGGGGGATATGGAAAATACCTAAGGGAATCCTGGTGTTCTCTTAGAGGCCACCTATACATCACTGGTAAAGTTGCCAGTGGCAGCAGGACTAATGGGGGTGGGAGGGCTGTCGTCTACCAGATCTTCAGAAAGGGGACAATCAAATGTCAGGTTTGCTGAAAACCATCCTTGGGGATTCAATACAGTCAATGACATACACAAATCTTCCAAAAAATGGTTTCCATCAAAAGAGCAACGACTGACAGAAAATACATAAACCGCAATCTGAGCATGGCCTCCTGTAAATGAGTTAATCAGAACGTTGCTACGTGGTGAGCTTAATGTTCTCTAATGGGTCTCCCAGCACAGGTGTTAGCAAGCACAGCAGGAAGCAGGAATCCTGAATAATGCAAATGCTTCAATCAACAGAACTCTTGGCAAATTAAAACTCAAACACATGCTCTATGTGGCAGTGATAATTTTTAGACTCATTTTACAAGGGATGAGCGAGCTGCTGTCAAAATAAGTCTGTGTGTGGAAGTTGTGGCCAGGTGATAACGAAGAGTTGGAGATATCTCACAGAAAGCTCTGGAGATCGCAAAGGGCCCGCTAGCACTCTTTGTCATACTTCATAGAGTCGTGTAGCTAGCATTTCACATTGTTCATTGTTGAAACAAAAGGAAAAGCTTCCTGAAATATGACAAAGAGACTATGACAAAAATATGACAAATAGCATTTGTTCTCAGTTCAAACACTTAAGAGAGAAACTCTAAGTCACCTCTCAGGTAATCAAATAAAAGTCCTGCATTCTCTTTAATAAATGACAAAGAAGTCTGGCTCCCGGGTCCTCCCAGATAAAAGAAATGATCACCTAATTCCCCTGCCACTTTCTGATTGGCAAGGCTGAGGAGTGAGCACATCTTCAGATGATGCCCACGTTCGAAGGTCTTACTAGTTTTGTCAAGTTCCATTTACTTTGTCTCCCCTTTATACTTTCCTGGTAAGATTGTGTGTTTAGACCTCTGTGAATGTGGGTTAAGCTTATCAACCGTGGGCCCCTGGGAAGCTGGGAGCCAATGTGGACAATTCAATGTGTGTCTCTTAACTCACCCTATACCATCTTCCAGCCTTCTGCCTGGAGCTCTGTACCTAACTATCATGTTCACACAGAAGGGAACTACATTGCACTTTCAAGGTATATACACAGCTCTGGTCCTTTGAGTAGACCCATTGAGGTGAAGACAGCAGTTCTCTGAGGCCAGTAGAATCATTGACCCACAGCCCTGCTGTGACACTGATGTGTACTGGAAAATGGTAAAGAGACTGAATTTTATGCATTTCTACAACATTAAAGAGAAAGGACAGTAACCAGGGAAAGCCAGGATACGTTACTTAGCTTGATTACAGTCATCATTTCACAATGTATCTCAAAGCATCAACTTGTCACCTTTGAATGTATAATTTTTAAAAAAAATTCTACCTTAAAATAGTGTAAAAATTAATCCTACTAAAATTATTTATGTTTTGTAATTTTTCTGTCAATGAATATACAAAGTGTTATATAAAAAGGATATGAATGTTTCAAAATATTAACAATGCAGAAAATTAAGGAGAAAGCAAAGAAGTCAACTAGTGACAGGGGAACTAAACAATATAATCAGACAGTTTTACATTTTTCCAATTGGTCTGAGGAATAATTTTTTACATCTTCTAGAAGACAATGAAGAACTATCAGTCTATACTACCATGGGAAGTATTTCTAAGTGAAGTCAGACTTCTATTTAACAGTTCATTAGATATAGTACCAATGTGCAAGTTCTACAACAGAAAAGACAGAAATTCTAATTAGGTTTTCCACACCCTTGGAGGTGTCCCTAATTGCTACCAAATCCAATAAGCAATACATACACAAACTCATAAGATAAATACAAAGAACATTACAATACTCTAGCCAGGCAATTGGGGATAATAGACTGTAGTGGTTTAAGTACGATTGGCTCATATATTTGAATGCTTAGTCACCTTAGAATAGAACTATTTAAGAAGGATTTAAGATGTGACCTTGTTGTGGCTTTGTTGGAGGAAGTCAGTCACTGCCCATGAACTTTGAGGTTTCAAAATTCCATGCCAGGCTCAATCCCCAGTCTCTGTGTTTCTATGTCTTCCTATCTATCCATTTTTAGCTTTCTGTCTATCTATCTATCTATCTATCTATCTATCTATCTATCTATCTATCTATCTATTTATCTATCTCTGTGTCTCTATGCATCCCCAACCCCCTCCTGTACATCAGGATGCAGTTCTCAACTACTTCTCTAGCAACATGCTTCCCTGTATGCCTGCATGCTTCCAGCTATGATGATAATGAACTAAACTTCTGAAATTTTAAGCAAGCCCCAATGAAATGCTTCTCTCGTAGTAGTTGCTTTGTATCTCTTTATAACAATAAAACTATGACTATGACATGGGGACTCCAAACCAGAATAGGGATGCTTGTAGGATAGCTCAACACCCGTTGAGACACAAACAAGTACACTATGTGGTCCTTACCATCAGTGGCCTGAATCAATCCCTGCCATATACCCAGATGTCTTCCTTGATTTCTTGTCCATATGTTATTATTTATTTACTGAAACATGGTCTCTCTATGGACAGAATGCTGGATGTTTCAGCTAGAGTGTCTGGACAGCAACCCCCAGGACCTACACCAGTGTTTACACACCAGGTCTGGGGTTCTACCCTGCTGGGATTCTAAATCCAGTTCCTCATGCTTGCACAGTCAGCATTTTTTAACACTGAGCCATCTTCCCTGAACCAAATGCTTATATTCTGAAAAATAAATATCTTCTGTTTTAAATATTGGCTCTTTCCCTTATTATCTGTATGACATGTCACAATGGGTTTTGATTTTTAGTTGTTTAGAACAAGGATAATTAGGTGAGTTGATGTAAACAGAGGTTATCAGTCCCACTAAGAAGGGAAGTAGACCAATGTAAATGCAAATGCTAAGTACAGGAATAAAGGGAAGGGTGAAAAAGAATTTAATAAGGTGAAGTTTCTGACAGAATTTGGCCATGTTGGGCTGTACCAGGTCATCATTTATTAGACTGGCAGATAGTATATGCAGACAAAATTACAGGCATTACTTCCTCCTTATCATATCTTTCTAAGGAACAATGGAAAAGGGAAAGAAAAAAGTAAGTAAGCAAGTAGGCAAACAAGAGAGAAAGAAAGAAAGAAAGAAACAAACAAACAAACAAACAAATAAATAGACAAAAGGCAGAAAGAAAGAAAGAAAGAAAGAAAGAAAGAAAGAAAGAAAGAAAGAAAGGAAGGAAGGAAGGAAGGAAGGAAGAAAGGAAGGAAGGAAGGAGGAAAGAAAGAAGGAAGGAAGGAAAGAAGGAAAGAAAGAAGGAAGGAAGGAAAGAAGGAAAGAAAGAAGGGAAGAAAGAAAGAAAGGAAGAAAGAAAGAGAAAGGGAGAGAGAAAGAAAGAAAAAAGGAAAAAAAGAAAAGACAGAAGAAGGGAAGGAAGGAAGGAGAAAAGGAAAGGAAAAAAGAAATCCTAGTGGTATTAAATATATGGTAAAATGATCTTTTAAAACTTAGGGAACATTATAGACTAAATATCAGTTCCCCTTCCCTCTGAGATGTTAAAACCTAGCCCTCAATGGGACAGTTCTTAGAGATGGAGATGGTTGAGACAGTTAGTAACAAGACTGATCCTCATACAGTAGACTAATGTACTTTTAAGAGGTTCCTCTTCTTCACCTTCCTCCAGGGGAACCCATACAGAGTCAAAACTATCTGTGAACAAGAAAGTGGACACTCATAAGACACCAGATATGCCAGTGTCCTGATCTTGGACTTGTCACCTTCCTTAACCATGAAAACTGAATACAACTACTGATTAAGCCAATGTATTACTTTGAACTATTTGAGCTGAATGGATAAAGATGAGTGTCAACTGAATATTTTTTTTTTAAAAAAAGGAATTGCTTCTTCAAAGGAAGGCAATAATATGCTGAAAATAAAAACACAAAAGAAACTCTGGTCCTTGCATATCTCACATGGAATAAATAGATCAAAATATAAGATTCCCAGTATACCAGAAGCTCTCTGACTTTAGGAGTAGGAACATACATTAAGAGCAGTTGTAGTAGGTGATATTGCCATCTTAACAGGATACAGAACAACATGGAAAACAAGCCTGTAGGCATACCTGTGAAGGATTATTTATATTATGTTAGCCTCTTGGAATGTCTGAGAGGAATTATCTTGATCAGATCAACTGAGGATCAACCATCCTAAAGAGGGTGACTACACTTTGGACTTAGGTCCTAGATGAAGGAAAAAGGTAGAAGCTTATTGAAATGGAAAAGTCACCTCTCCTGACTATGGATGCAATATGACCAGTTGCTTTATGCTTTTGCTGCCTTTCCTTCTCCACCATGATAAACTGTATTCATCAACTTCATCAACAGTTGATTAAAACCAAACCTTCCTTCATGAAGTATACATTTTGTCAGGGTATTTTATCATAACAACAGAAGTAGTCAACACAAGCAGACATTCAAAGATATAAGGACATTGATAGATTTTTTTTTTCTTGAAGCAATACTCATAGCATAAAATGTGTGCACCTTTTCATGAGAGGCCTCTGGGTAATACATATTATCTTGAAATTAGTTCTAACATTGTTGCTAGAAGTGTATGTGAAGTCTCTGATCCAGGACATCCAGCATCAATATTAAATGATGCCTTGCAAACCCAGAATGCTTGCATGTACTGGTCTCCACATTAATAAAGGGATCATTTTAATTTGTTACAGATTAGCATGATAGCTTGCAGAATGAACAATAAGAAAATATTTTTATGAGTCCATGAGGATTTGGGTAATTATTTGCAAGGTGTTTTAAATGCTGTTACTAGGCAAGGTTATCATTGAAAACAAATTGAATGTATACAGAAAAGACTTTTTTATTTACTGTAAAACACAGTAGTGCAAAAAATGGCTCTAAGTATTATGTCTACTTCAGAAGGATCAAGTTAATACAAAAAGGAAAAAAAACCTACTGTGTCATAAGTTATCTTGTCAGGCAAGTCTGTGTCTCTCTCACAGTAGCCACCACTTAAGAAAAAGTAATATCCAGATTAGAAATTAGTATTCAACAAGTTGAAGATGTATTGGAGAGAGGCTGAGATACTAAGGTTTTGCTTCATGATATTGTGCAAATTTGAACTTCACATTTTTCTCTGTTTATTTTCCAACTGTAAAATTATAAAACATTCATCTGCTATTTCATAATACTGATGTGATAATCAAAAGAAATAACCCATTTAAATGGTTCATAAAGGCATAAAATGTCTATTAAATCCAAATATCATCAAGAGAAACAGACGTTACCTCTTTGCCAAGCTTCCATGAGGCCAGGCTCCCATGAGCCCAGGCTCCAAGGGCTGAGATTTCAAGAGCAGTCTAACTAGATCCATTGGTTATGTAGAATAGAGAGTCCATTGATAGTGGACTTTCATCAAGTGAATTAAAAGCATTTAGAATGCTTTCCTCAGAGAACTGCAGGCTTTGGAATGCAGACCTACTCTGTAATGGTGGATGTGACAAGATGATTTAATTCATTCAATGACAGTCTAATTACTAAACCAGCTGCTAATATATGATTTATACTTTTGGTTGATTTTCAAATTTTGACATTTTTATTGTAGTTTCATAGAAGATAATTCTTCTGAAAGAGCTTCCTATTACTTTTGTTTATTTGTGTTTGGGGGGGGGGGTGTGGAGTGTGTGCCATACTGCACCTCTCAGGAGGTAGAGGGCAATGCACAGGAGTTATTTCTCTTGCTCTACCTTGTAGGGACTGAGGATTTAGACTCTTATCATTAGCAACAGCCTTTATCCACTGAGCCAGGGGGCTGTTCTATGTTTTGTGGCTATTTTGAATTAAGCTATTACTTTGTACAACTTTATGTTTACACCGAGTCTTATTTTCTGTCTTTATTTCAAGCTTTGCATAAAAGCACCAGGTTTAGTTAGTTGATGAGCTTAGTGTTTTTTAATTCTGCCCTTTCCTGTTTTACTTAAGAGAACAAAGCCTGAATCACAGTTGAAAATATACTTGATAACATTCAAGCCAACTCCCATTGTTAACAAAATATCAGCTGATTGTTGAAAACTAATTGACTCTAAGGCTTTAATTTAACCACTAGAGAAAGTAGATGCCGTCCACCAAGATATCTGCTCAAATTAAGTGATAAGAGCAACACATGTGAAATAAAGAGANAGAGAGAGAGAGAGAGAGAGAGAGAGAGAGAGAGAGAGAGAGAGAGAGAGAGAATCAACAAACAGATGGAGTGGTGACAACTGGCAATATTCCTGAAGTTCATGGGGGGAAAAAAAAACTGAATGGGAACTGAAGATTCCAAAGCACTGGTTATGTTTGAAGGCAACTATCACATGGCACAAAAGAATTCAATTCAGACAAATGTCTTTGCAGAAAGATAAAAAGAACAAATGCAACTTAAGAACGAAATCAATATTCTGGCCAGTTTCTACACCGATTCGTTGGAGCCTCACAAAGCAGAGTAGTAAAGCATTGTTAACACAGGAGGGCAGTTAGAGACAGTAACACACTCAAGACCACTGAGCAGCTACTATGTGAATCCCCACGACTCCCTGTGTGCAAAGTTCAGGAATAGCTTCTATGTCGCAGGCCTCACAAAGAAGACAAGAATCTCAAAACATACAGTATGGATGATGGAGAGCCATGAGAAGGAGCAGTTAGGCACCACTAAAGGAATACAGCACCTGAGGGCACTTTGCTACTGCTGATAGAAGCCCATTTTAGATCCTAGCTGCTCAGGATCACTGGTGTCCTGCAATAAGCTTTTGATAGGTTGTGGGAAACAGATGTTGCAAACCTAACCCAGAAGTGCTGTAATATTTACCACAGTGTGTGTGTGTGGTGGGGGGGTGGATTTAAGGAGCAGAGTAAGTACAGATGTCGGCTTCTGTGTTCATAGTTTGCTTTCCTGCATGAGATAATAATGAAAGGAACATGAGTGGGAATCCCCATTATGATTGAGAACATGATGAGGAAGCAGGGCTAGCAGGCAGCAGGGTGAGAGAAACACTACCTAGCTGGCAGCCCAGCAAATGCATGTACCAAAAAATCCGAGAGCACGGCCCATCCAGCTGGCTACAGAGTTTTACAGAGCAAAGCAGAACACAGTCAAGCCAACTCAGGAGGTGACCAGAGGATTTCCGAAATCATAAGCTGAGTTAGATGTGTACTCACTCTGAAACTTTGATTGAGGTGCTTTATCATAGAGCCAAAAAAAAAAAAAAAAAAAAAAAAAAAAAAAAAAAAAAAAAAAAAAAAAAAAACCCTGAAGCAAAAATAAAACCTAATGAACATTAAAGAATGATTTTAAGCAATTAAGGAAATAAGCAAAATTTATTATATTTAAGAGAAAAATCTGCTCTGTTTTCCACAAGATACCTGGTGACCCAGAAGACAAATAATGTAAGAGGAATCCTGTGGGCTGTCCTAGAGGGAGAGCTTCAGCGAACCCTGGACTTTGAAATGGTAAGGAAGTAGGAGTACCTTCCTTCTTTTACTTAAGGATACAATATAAAAGGAAATGGGGTAGATTTTAGGGAGTGCAGCCTACACTTCCTGTGCCAGGCCGTCTGTTGCTATGCTCCCACACAGATCCTGGCTACAGTGCAGTTGTCAGTACACAGGAAAGACCTCTGCTGATATGGAGAAGTAACAGTAACAGAGCAAGGATTGGTCCACCAACTGGACACAGCAGTAATAGACGTGGAACACCTCAGAGGATGCTATGATAGCCAGTTCTTATTGATGTTAGACCAGTCACTGAACAGAAGATCTCATGCATTCAACAGCAAAGACTTCACTCTAAGACTAAATGGGAACACAAGAGGCAGGTGCGAGAATAAGTCTTGGATCTGCGCTGAGTTGTGTTGAGTTCCGCCCCCTCCCCACCCCTAGCCAAAAAGACTCAAATGGGGGTTGAATAAAGTACAAGGCACCAGTCATGGAGAGACCAGCAAGAATGCCACAAACACTACATTTATGGGAATTCTTGGGCTTATGTTACTTAGCAACAGTGTGTGTGTGTGGATGGATAAGAGACAGGACCTGGGGCTGGTGAGATGGCTCAGTGGGTAAGAGCACCTGACTGCTCTTCGGAAGGTCCAGAGTTCAAATCCCAGCAACCATATGGTGGCTCATAACCACCGGTAACATCTGACACCCTCTTCTGGAGTGTCTGAAGACAGCTACAGTGTACTTACATATAATAAATAAATAAATCTTAAAAAAAGAAAAGAGAGTGACTGGACCTAACACCACAATCTGACTGGTTATTATATCTTGTTATAGAGTTTAAAGGCATCATGAGAGACTGAAACAAAACCAGTGAAAAAGAAGGATGTAGAATGCTTTGAATCAATCTCCCATTCAAGAGAGGAGAAGCTTTCCCTTATCTTACAGTGAGAATTCGAAAATATTTGTTAAATGAACCAAAGTGTGAATAAGTCAACAAAGATAGTGATCTTCTTATAATACTTGCATGCAGTTCCTATAATGATATTATTCAATTAGACCAAAGCGTAGAAGAAATCCAACACATTAGACAAATCTGGTATGTTTGTGTGGTCTTTTTGGAGAGAACACTCCTTTCCCATGGGCTCATATATTTGTATGATTGGTCTCTAAGTAGTAGAACTGTTTTGGGAAAAATTAGGAGGTATGGCCTTTTTAAAGAAGGTATGTCACTGAGATTTGAAAAACCCATGCTAGCTCCAGTAAAAATGTTCTATTTCCCTCCAATGTATAGATAAGATAG
This sequence comes from Mus pahari, assembly GCF_900095145.1. Classification (NCBI taxonomy): domain Eukaryota; kingdom Metazoa; phylum Chordata; class Mammalia; order Rodentia; family Muridae; genus Mus; species Mus pahari. Next base: position 147,631,735 of record NC_034594.1, read on the forward strand.
AAGCTCTCAACTACTGTTCCAGTGCCATATCTGCCTGCTGCTGCCAGGTTCCCTACCATGATGGTCACGAACTCAAACTTGGAAACTGTAAACAAGCCCCCGAAGAAATACTTTGGTTTATAAGTCATCTTAGCTATGGTGTCTCTTCACAGCAATACAAAAGTAATTAAGATAGTTTGTCTGATGGCTGGCATAGGTGGCCCCCATTGATTCACGTGTTGAAATGCTTGGCCCACAGATAGTGTCACTATTAGGAGGTGGGGCCTTGTTAGAGTAGGTGGGGCCTTGTTAGAGTAGGTGTGGTCTTGTTGGAGGAATTGTGTCGCTTTGGAGGTCTCCTATGCTCAAGCTATGCCCACTCACAAAGTCTCCTTCGGCTGCCTTTGATCCAGGTATAGAACTCTCAGCTCCCTCTCCAGCCCCAGGTCTGCCTGGACACCAGCATGCTTCCTGCCATGATGATGATGCACTACAGTTCTGAAACTGTAAGTCAGCTCCAATTAACTATTTCCCTTTAATAAAGTTGCCTTGGTCTTGGTATCTCTTCACAGCAATAAAATCCAATTTTCTTTCTGGTCATGGAGTGTCATCCCACAGTAAAACTCAAACTAAGACAGTTTGTATTCTATATATGTACATAATGTATATATGTAATGTCAATATGACTAAGAATGATCTCAACTTCTGAGTAAAAGATTATGAAGCTGTATTTCTTTTAAAGAACCAGTATACTGTGCCTCTGTGTCTAATGATACTAAATTGCTATGATGGAAATGAAAGGTACTTAGGCTTTGCTTATCAAAATGGTGAGTATTAATGTGCAAACAATGTGTATGCCTATGTTTTGGATAAGTCCTGAAGACCATGAAACTTACATTGCTCCACATGGGCCATTAGATCCACAATTGGCCTTATTTTTTTTTCAGCTGTTTTTCTCAAAAACCTTATTTCAACAAGTTACTGACATTTATGGTTTCAGATTTTCCAGTAAGGTTATCAAACAACATTTTGCTATCAGTTAGAACACTAGCCAGGCAGGAACCTGACATGGGATTCTCGCTCATTTTTAAACTGATTCAGGACATTGTTGAGGTCCAAAATAGAATAGACATTATAATAACAACATCATCTACCTTCTAAACAGCTCCAAATGTGAGTCCATCATAGTAACTTTCCTAATGTCATCTGTAAGAGCAGAGTAGTTACCAGAGATATTTTGTGTGCAATGTTATACCATTGCATTTTATATTTTAAAACCTAACACAGAGGCTTATGCTCTGTATACGGTAAAGTTTTTCATTCAAATAACAAACCCACAAGTTAAAAACCAATTTTTGCTTCTCATAATATAGCTAAAATGCGTGGGCTTCATGGTGAATTTCAAGTAAGGATGGACTACAGGGTACATTATACACCAAAATTTTTAAAAGAGAAACTACTAAATCACTATTGAAAAATATTCTTCGCATTTTTTAATGCTTTGATCTATATTATCTGTATGATTGATAGTTGGTTGCAAATAAGTAGCACATTTAGGAACGGCTATAGTTGTGCGAATATGGAACATCACATAAAACCGAATCATGAACTTGACAAAAGCATGATCTCCTTTCATTGTAAGTACTTACTCTCCCATTTAATGACAATGCAGTGCTATATAATAGCTGCGTCGTTCACTGATTAACACCTTTGGAAGTGTATTCAAAGCTTATGTATCAGATGAGCAAAGGTACATATAGATTGATTTATGCAGAATTATGCTACATTTTTCGATGGCGTAGTTTCATTAAATTATTCCAAAGTAAGTGGCATTATCTCCACAATGTATCAAGTTTAAATAATTCAAATGTGGCAATCTGGAGCATGGGAACAGAAGATATAATACTTCCGTGCTAGACAGTAGGTGGAGGCTGGTCCATGTCAGTGTATGCCCACTCTGCCCTCCACCATGCCATCCCTCCCCTGAAAGGAAATTGCAGCTGAAATCACAGCTCCTTAGAAGCTGTTGGATTGTCAGCTTCTCCTCTTAGAAGCAGACTCATTTGTATTTCAGTGGCATAAACAGTTGGCCACACATGAAAGGCTTTCACATATTTTCAAAAGTCACCAAATGCCTCGTATGTGTAGGGGTTTCTTCCAGGAAACACAAAATGTAAGCTGGTAAGACTGGTTTCACACTTGGGAATTTAGAGCTCTGTTTCAGAACTGACCATGTCTACCAGAGTAAATGTGTTCAGAATTTTAGTGAGAATATGAAACACACACACACACACACACACACACACACACACACAAACTCACACACAAATCAGTATTACAAAAAACAAATTGTTTTTAAATCTCATTCAAAAATAGAGCTAAGGAAAAATGATAAATTACTGAGATTCACTTTAAAGTGTCCTAAAGGAATATTTCATTATTTCATTTGCTATAAATTACATGTATAATTGTTTATTGATATATAGCCAAAAATCTATTCAAAAATCACAAGTAACCATAATTAATATAAAATGGATTATTATATATGTGAATATTATATATGTGGAGCAAATTATACAAGTATATATAATGTTAGTTGAATGTATGTTGACTTTGTATAAATGCTAACCATACAGTTAATGTTTAATTATGTTCATTATCATGAGGTTTGCTTGACTATTACTTTAAATTGCCTTGAGAAAAACATGTTTATCAAGACCACAAAGAAAAATATAAAGTCTAGCAATGGGAAAATGATTTATTTACCTGGATCTTCTATAGTTAAGTTCTTTATTAACCACTGAACAATGTCTGACCCTAGAAAAAGAAAAACACAAATAGATGTGAACCTTTTGTTTATGCATTTAACATTAAGAACGCTCCACTTTGGATTCTCATTTCAGTAAAAACTCTTTTAATCATTGCAATAAGCTGTGAAGGATCATTCACAGATAAAGTACCCAAAATGCCACTGTGAATACATTTCTCTAGTGAGCCAAGATGCAAGATAGAAAATTATTAAATATGATTTGTCATTAATGGTACATATATACATATATTATGATTTCATTGATTTAAACGCTTAAATCATTAAGTTTATTGGATGCGATTTTTCAGGTATAAATCTTACTATGGCATGAGTACAATTTTCCAAAAGATTCCCTTCCCCATTTCTGATTGTCCTTATCTTGTCCTTGTATTATGTCAATCCAGGCCTAGAATGTCTTTGGATCTTTAGTATGCCTTGCAGGTGATAGGCCCCTGTGACATTATAGTGCTATTCTTTCTGATTACATGCAGTGTGTTCATTTCCAAGAGCCTCAAGATTCATGGGTACCAGAGAACTTCCCTTGACCCTCCCCTTTGTTTTCTCAGGTACAACAGCCACCAGAGCTTATCTCAGAAATATCTGACTCCTTTATCTGAGTATGGACAAAGCAGTCACAGATCTGTAATCAAATCCTTAAGGAATATTCCTACAAGGAGAACATGGCCACAGAATCAACTAAGCAAGATTCATAGGGGCTCACAGAAACTTTAGTGGCAGTCATGGAGGCTGTATGGGTCTGCACTAGGTCCTTAGCACATACAAGGTGATTGTTTAGCTTGGTCTTCTTGTGGAACTCATAGCTGTGGGAATGGGCAGCACTGCTGTCTTTTCCCAGTTTCAAGACCCTTTTCCTCCTACTGGATTGCCTTGCCCAGCCTTGATAGGAGGGTTTGTGCCTAGCCTTATTGCATTTTGCTATGCCACATTTGGTTGATATCCCTAGGAGACATTCTCTTTTCTGAAGAAAATAAAGGAAGATGAGTGGATCTTGGGGTGTGTGTGTGTGTGTGTGTGTGTGTGTGTGTGTGTGTGTGTGTGTAGGGACTGGAAGGAGTGGAGGGACAAGAGGCTGGGGTTGGGATTATTGTATGAGAAGAAAAAAGTAGTTCTCAAAGCAGAGATTGAAATTCATCTTTGACTGATATACAGTGCCTGCACACAAGTGAGGAGTTCATAAATCTAAGTAAACCAGGTCCCTGCTTCCTAACAAGAAATGAGAAAGTATCTCTTGTTGGCTACAAAGTCCCCAAAATTCATCATGCAATCTTTTTATATGGCACAGATGGAGACTTATTTTACAGTTTGGTTATACGATCAAACTAGGTTTTAAAGAAAGACAGTTGTCTTTCACCTGCTCAAACGGAGAGCAAAGAATCATCTTTAACTGATAGGTGAACATCACACATTCCATAATACATTAATACAGAAATATTTATTACATCTGTAAACTTCATGTTCACAGGAAAAAAAAAATCAGCCAAAAGGGCAGCCCTGACAAGATTCACCCTCTGGATGCTTAGATGCTAAGTCTTACTTTTCCAGCTTCCTGCCTAAATCTACATAAGACTATATCAATGTTTTCTTCTCTAAAGACTTGCTTCCAGGACAGCTTCAAAACAGCTAGCTCACCTGATCCAGCCTTTCAGATGGTTCCAGTCGGGACTTCATTTAAGCCTGCACTTTCTCAGTCTACAGATACCGGGCACCAAATGCTACAGCCATCTTTCTGAAGACACCCATTTTTTCTAATTTTCTTGCCCCCTCCCCCAAAGGATGTCAGAAATCAACAGAAAACAATGATAAGAAAACTATGCCTCAGGCACAAGAGATGGGGTGGCTGATTTTTGGACTTTGAAGGTGTGTTGGATGGTCGTAGTCTTTTAATAGAAGCTGGTTAAAAATAGTTATTGTCTTGAACAGGGATAAAGAAAAATTTAAGAACTTAGACTCAAGGATTTCTTTATTTCTTTCTTTCCTTTTTTTTTTCTTTCTTAAGGAAGGGGATTGAGGAGAAAGAGGGGAAATTACATGAATATTATAGGAATAGTAAGAAAAAACAGGAGGTAGATTATTGACTCTAGTCTTAAACTGAAAAACATTTTATAGCCACTTACATTGATAGAGATCTTAGTATTTTGACACAAAATTGAGGTTATATTTTGTTACATTCATACAGAATTTTGTATATTGATATAAAAAAATAAGATTATTTTTGATACATTGGTATAGTTTATTGTGTATTGATACAAATTTAAGATTATTTTTGATACACATTATGTGTGTATGTTTTCAATGTTTATTTGAGGCATTGTACTTATATAATTTTTAAATATGCAACATAAATTTATAGTCCTCCTGAAAGTTGCTATACCAAACCATATGGGACGACTAAAAATGGAGGCGTTAGAGAAAGGACTGAAGGAGCTGAAGGAGTTTGCAACCCCATAGAAGAACAACAATATCAACCAACTCGATCCCCCCCAGAGATGCCAGGGACTAAACTACCAACCGAAGAGTACACATGGAGGGACTCACGGCTCCAGCCGCATATGTAGCAGAGGATGGCCTTGTCTGCTATCAATGGGTGGAGAGGCCATTGGACCTGTGATGGATTGATACCCCAGTGTAGGGGAATGCCAGGGTGGTGATGTGGGAGTGGGTGGGAGGGTAGGGGGGCACCCTCATAGAAGCAGGGGGGAGGGGAATGGGATGGGGGTTTCTGGAGGGGAAACTGGAAAAGGGGATAACAATTGAAATGTAAATAAATAAAATATCCAATAAAAATTAATTTAAAAGTGGAAGTTATGAACTATAAGGGCTGGTTAAGAAAAACAATAATCAGACAAATTCATGGTAATGTCACATACTAGTCTAGATCACAGAAATATGAATTCTGGGTTAAACAGATAATAGGTCGTTGGAAAAAGGCAAAATTTGCTTGTTCAAATATGCTATGAATAGATAGATGATCTTCAAAAACCTCAGAGACCCACAGAATATGACATTTAAAGATACCCTTATTAATTTAAAACTTTTTAAACATTGAGACAAGTCAACTCCTGGCAGTACCCCACTTGACTTGGAAGAAGATGAACACTAAAGGACCTCCATTTGGAGATAGCATCATTTATGGTGAGCTAGCCACTGAACAAAAATGCCCTAACTTCATCTGCTGACAGAATGTTGTCAAGAAAGGACAAATGGATACAGGGAAGTTGACTGCCAAGCTCTGCCAACACAGGGTAAGCAAATCCTTCACAATCCCTGCTTCACAAAAAGTCTGTCAGATAGGCTCAATCAGAAGGCTGGCTATGATACGCCAATATTTTTTAGAATATTGGGGACTATCAAGGGAGCCAGTTGTTTTTGTCATTTCTATAATTTTTGGAAACTGCGTCCCTTCACTTCCTGTATAATCAAGTAATATTTTTCCTTCTCTAGTCTCTGATGAGGTTGAAGACTAAATAGTAGTCTTACTCAAATCTTAAGTTGTTTAAAATTATGAAGATATTCTAGGTCTAAGAAGATGTTTTCAAGTTGATAATGAAAGTTAGGATACATATTGAATTAAATACAGAACTCTGAACTCACCAGGATATAATAGATAGTAGAATACTTTCTTCTGACTTGCCCAATACAAAAGACTGGGCTTTTTGAGTGTAACTATTACCTAATAATTTCCATAATTGTTACCATTGTATTGCATTTATATTTAAAAGAAAAACCTTTTATTGGATTACAAGGGGGAATTGTAGAGAGAATATCTTGTGCATTATATAGATGTATTACCTATCAATTTAAAAAAAAAAAACCATGGCCAATAGGAAAGTGTAGAATAGAAGTTTGGACATCCACGTCAGGGAAGAAAGAATTCTGGGATACAGTGAGGATTGGAGATTCACCCAGAAAGATGTGACAAAACAGACACATGATACCTGAACACAAGTAACCAGCCATGTGACAGAATGTAGATTAGAATAAATGGGTTAATTTATGATTTTGTCAAAGAGGAGCCTAGCCAAATGACTATAAATATGTGTACAAAATACGTTTGTAAATAAATTTTCAGTCTGAGTCTTATTTCTTGGATCATGGAGCTGGGAGAAGAACCAGACCTAACTTCTACAAGTATCTGCTACAGTCTAATGACTACATTTTATTTATGAATATGAAAAATGGAGTTGTCACAGTACTCTAACATAATAAACAGTAGACTCCATTTATTGTTCTCTATCTATATATTGAGTGCTAGGGAAAGAAATTGAGAGTCAGAGAAAGATATATTCATTTGGCAGATCTAGAATTTTAGGTTTAAAAATGGATTTTTTTCTTAATCAATAAGGCACATGTTTTTCAGCAGACAAATAACACAGTCAACGTGCCTTAAGAAACTGTAGGTACAATGCTAATGTGTGTGTGTGTGTGTGTGTGTGTGTGAGAGAGAGAGAGAGAGAGAGAGAGAGAGAGAGAGAGAGAGAGAGAGAGAGAGACCAGGAGTGCTGGTTCACCTCTGTAACGCCAGCATTTTGGAGCCTGAAGGTGGCTTGTGAGGCTGAGGTTGATCAGGACTACACAGTGTTTTCTAGGACATCCTGAGCCACAGAGTTGAAGTAGAAGGAAAGGGTCAGGGTCAAGGAAAATGAGATCCTGAAAGCCCTAGACCAGAGCTGCAAAATTAGCACATCAGAAAACCCATGGCAAGGCAGAAACACCCCAGTTAAGACCAACTAGAACCAGCTGGAGCCAGTGGCCCAGGCACAGATGCACTCCACAGTGCCTCAAGGTAACCTATGCCTCATAGTGTTAAAAGCCACCCCCTAGAGATTTAAGATGCTAACGAGACTAGAGATGAAACAAGTTATATATAGAATTGCATGTAACAGACAGACATGATTGAGAGTTTCACATTATACAAAATAGGCAAAGGTCCACATGGGGATGTGTAGATGACTTGCAGAGTGAGTATGAGGATTTGATTGTAGATCCCAGCACTTCTGAAAAAGACATGTGTGGCAGTTTGTACTTGAACTCCAGCAACAGGAGCTGCAGATAGGCCGCCCTCAGGGGGTTATTAGCTAGCCAGTATAATTGAAATGGTGAGCCACACATGCATACACAGGCACAATTGCACACATAGTCACACAATTGCACACATATTAAAAACCAAATTTGATCATCCACCATGATCAAGTCAGCTTCATCTAGAGAGGCAGGACATTTCAACATATATAAATAATTAAACATGATCCATCACAAAAACTAACTTAGAAACAGAAACCACAGCCGGGTGTGGTGGCACACGCCTTTAATCCAGCACTCGGGAGGCAGAGCCAGGCAGATTTCTGAGTTCGAGGCCAGCCTGGTCTAGAGAGTTCCAGGACAGCCAGGGCTACACAGAGAAACCCTGTCTCGAAAAAACAAAAGAAAAACAAACAAACAAAAAACCAGAAGCTACATGAACATTTCATTAGATACAGAAGAGGCCTTTGACACAATCTAACATTTCTACATGATAAAAGACCTGGAGAATGTAAAGATGTAGGGGGCATATGTCAATTTTATAAAGGAGGTGTGCAACAAGCCCACAGATGATGTCAGGCCAAGTAGAGAAAAACAACCAGTCTGAACCAGAGAATCCACTCCTAATGACCAGTGCTGGATGCACTCATGGGTGACCAAGGTGCAGAAAACAGGCAGCAGATGTGGGGCCAGCCCTAAATAAGTCACTCATACCACCCCCTCGAAAGCTCATGAAACAGTGCAGAAGATGGAACAGGAAATTCATAAGAGCCATAAGATATGGTAAAAGGTGAAGAGATGTGATTGTTTAAACATGATACAGTTAATGTAATCATTAACAGGCATCAGCTGCAGTTACCTGCATTGTGCCAACACAAGACCAGCCCTAACAGGTGACAGGTTCATTGGCTGTTACCATTTGCCCCACAACAAAGTGGACTGAAGTCTCATAGCTCCTGCTCTTACATCTCTGGAACTGAAGCTACTGATTAGTTTGAGGATGAAATTGTGTTTGCACAGTTTCTGATTCTCAGCTTGGGATGGGATTCCTATTCTTCTTTACTCAGAGGAGGGGAGAAAGATCATATAGCATAAATATTGCAGTATAGGTGAACTGAAACACATTTTAGAAAGAACAGATCTTGACAGACAAAACAAGGCATGAACACAATAGCTTCCTTTCAGCTTCCTCTACATTTCCTCAGTTGGGGAGGCATTTGGAGTCAGATTTTTTTAATAAAATGAATATGCATTTCCATCTTAGAAGTACAACCTGGCTTTGCTCTGTGGAATTACTGTATTTCTGAAGAACAGTGTACTGGCTAATTTTGTGTCAACTTGACACAGCTGGAGTTATCACAGAGAAAGGAGCTTCAGTTGGGGAAATGCCTCCATGAGATCCAGCTGTAAGGCATTTTCTCAACTAGTGACCAAGGGGGAGGGCCCCTTGTGGGTGGGACCATCTCTGGGCTGGTAGGTAGTCTTGGGTTCTATAAGATAGCAGGCTGAGCAAGCCAGTAGAAGCAAGCCAGTAAAGAACATCCCTCCATGGCTTCTACATCAGCTCCTGCTTTCTGACCTGCTTGAGCTCCAGTCCTGCATCCTTTGGTGATCAACAGTAGTATGGAAATGTAAGCCTAATAAACCCTTTCCTCCCCAATTTGCTTCTTGGTCATGATGTTTGTGCAGGAATAGAAACCCTGACTCAGACAGAGTACGAGGTTCTTTTTTGGCGTATGAAGAAAGACACACTTTATGCATACTAGCTATTTAAAGGAACCTTGTGGTATAGTTGTGTGCGATTATGTTTTTATAATTTCATCTCTTTAAGTAAAGAATTTACTGTGTAGGACTAGATAGGTGGTTCAGTGGGTAAGCACACTTGTACAAGCAATGGGGTCATTGAATCAGATCTCAGTACCCACCTAAAAACATGGCTATGACTTTTGCATACACTTGTAGCCCAATGCTATGGGAGGTGAAGAGAAATGGCTATGGCTTGCTAACTGCCAGACAACCATGTCTCAGGCACACAGACCCACCCACAACACACACGTATATCACATCCATAAACATACATCTACAAAAAAGAATTTATTTCACTAAAAGAACATAGGAGAATTTTTTCTGGAATGTTATACACCAGGCACCTTTAAAGAGAATTCAATTTGCATAGTATTAAAAGTTCACATCTTATTACAGTTTGAAATTGGATATAACTTAGAATGCAAAGCCCAATTTCCCAATTGTCTATAACTAATATGAATGAGATGTAAAAACCAATTGATTGTCTCAGTGGATATCAAATGTGTTTTAAATCTTGGTCTATTACAATTAAAAATATAAAGAAATGAGGTTATAAAATTTTCAAGTAAATAAACAGAATTGGAAAAGAATTATACTGAGCGAAGTAAGCCAGACCAGATGCACGCTCTGCATGCGTTCTCTCTCTTATTTGGATCCTAGCGAGATCTTTAGATTTGAATGATTAACTTGACTGTTTCAGAGCCAGGAGAGGGAATATGTACAGGCTATGGCAGGTGGGGATGCCTTCAGGAAAGGGGCTACTGGGACATAGCTGCTATGAAAGTGAGGGAGCAGGCACTGAGGGTCGAGCTCTATGTCTTCTTGTGTGCTATAAGGCTCTCTTCTAGTCCCATGTGGATTACCGTTTGTCTCCTCTTTAGGAACGAATAGTTGATGACAGATAATTCAATAACCCTCTTTATTACTTATGTCTCTTGTTGTAATATCTCCTCTGTGTGAGATTAACACACCTATTCCAACTTTGCCTTGACTCAACTTTGCATGACAGTTGTTTCCTCAGAACTAGGGAGACGCCAGTAAGAAAAAAAAAATCTTTATTATATTTTGTTGGAGGTAGAGAGACAGTAAGCAATTAACTATTCAAATCATCATGACGGCAGTGAAGAAAGTCACATGTTGGGGGTAAAGTAAGGTTTGAGTTGTCGGTGTAAAGAAAAAAAAAGCATTTGAATCTATTATATGCATCTATTATATAATCTATTATATGAATGCGTGGCAGAAGAATCCAGGATAAGGATAACAAACCCCAAAGCTGGAAGGTCGAATCCTGATAGGAGCGTTAGGGAAATGGGAATGTATTGCCACAAAGAGATTACAGAAAACATGCAACAGTGTGTTTAAGACCTTTGCAGCCGGGCGTGGTGGCGCACGCCTTTAATCCCAGCACTCGGGAGGCAGAGGCAGGCGGATTTCTTTCTTTCTTTCTTTTTTTTTTTTTTTTTTTTTTTTTTTTTTTTTTTTTTTGGTTTTTCAAGACAGGGTTTCTCTGTGTAGCCCTGGCTGTCCTGGAACTCACTTTGTAGACCAGCTGGCCTCGAAACTCAGAAATCCACCTGCCTCTGCCTCCCGAGTGCTGGGCTTAAAGGCGTGCGCCACCATGCCAGGCTGGCAGGCAGATTTCTGAGTTCGAGGCCAGCCTGGCCTACAAAGTGAGTTCCAGGATAGTCAGGGCTATACAGAGAAACCCTGAGTGTGAGCTGGGAAAAGGGAATATTAGCTTGCTCATGAAATTGCTATATCAAAGACAGATTATTCAGATTGAAAGATGATGCAAAAAGAAAAATAACATCTATAGTGGTGGTGGTGGTGGTGGTGGTGGTGATGATATGATGATAATTATAAATCATGAGAAAAACATGGTCTTGGAAATTCTGGACTTAAGTGATTAAAGGAAACCTTGCTTTGCAGTGCTCACCCTATACCTTGTTGGAATGGAAACCAGGTAATGATGCCAGCCCACCTCCTAAGTATTGGCCACAGAGATTATTCTATGAACTCTTTCTTCTAGTTAAACATTGTTGGACTTATTAAATACAGAGAAACCCCAAATTCAATGATTTAAGCACATCAGGAGGAAGTCCCATTGGAGTTAGAACCCCTCTCTGCACTAATTCCTCCAATGATAGGTTCACGGCAGAGAAAGGAATAAAAGTTGACCATACATAATATACCAATAATAAAACTGAAAATTAGGATTTTTTGGTTCTCTCCTCCCTGGAGAGCAAGAGGCACAAATTAAATTAAACTCCTTACAACAAGAGCTTCCAGAAATGCAACAATATGTTAGTTAACATTCATAAGATCAGCCTATCTGTGGTTTTATGACTTTCAAATTAATATATTTTGGGGACCTATGGTAGAAAAGTTTGAGCTCTATCAAAGCCTGATCATCTCATCAGCAACTGTGTCACCACCTCCTTCCCAAATGGCTTTTCCTCTGTCAGTGTGGCCCAGTGCCTGGTAAAGTCACATATTAAGTCAGTTTTCATATATCTGTGTAAGTCACATACAGATTGCTCTGGCCTCTAACCAGGACTGGGATGCATTCCATTTTAGCCAAATGGAATACATATCAAAAGTAAAATGAAATGATTTTTTTTGTATAGACTCATGTAGCCTAAATCCTTTAAGAGAGGGCTGGGAGATTATGATTTCCAATTCTGATTCGTTAGGGTGAATTTTGTTTTTCTATTTCTTTTCAAGTTACAGTGGAATCTTTCACAGAAAGTATGTGGTTGACCCTTAGAGGACAAGAATCTATCTTTTCAGAAAAATCCATGCATCCATAGAGTCCTAAAAGCTGACGGATGTTTGCCCCCCCTCCCACTCCTTCCTGCACCAGGGTAAAACTAGCCTGACAGAATGGCAGATAGAAAAGACAGGCAGTCCACTGAAGGAGCTAGAGAGGGAGAGGCAACCTCCGAATCTACAGCAAGGACAGCAAGAGGAACTGGAGAAATAGAACTAGATCCCAAAGTGCCTACTGCCTCTTGAGTTACAGATATGGAAGCCAGGTGGGAAGTAAGAGTTAACTGTAATGGGACAGGCCTATAACATTAGCACTTGTGGGCCTAAGGTGGGAAGATAGTGAGTTCTAGGTCAGCCTAAGATAGAAATAATCTATGCCAAACACACACACACACACAGAATGAATCAGGATCTTTCTACTTGAATATCAGGATACCTATGGATAAAAGTGGCAGCAGTATTAATAAATATGGAGAAGAGAGCTTACACTGCTCATGCTCAGGAGATAGACCACAATGTACACCCAATGCTGAGAAACTGAACAACAGGTAGCAACAGCACAGGGCAGGTACAAAAGACTTCTAAGGACAAAAATGAGTCACTGAAATCTAGGAAGGAATCCATCAAAGGTCCCAGGCTTTTCCCACAAAGCTATGATGCTCAAAAAAAAATAAGAGATGGGATTGAGAGGTTGAGGGAAGATGGCTAGTTTGAAGCTCTCCTGGACTATGTAGTAAAATGAAACACTGAAGTGGAAAGAGAAGCAGAAAGGAAGTGAGGCTGAGAATGAACCATCTCAGCTATAGTCACCTGGAACTCAAAGGATAACCCAGAAACGGTCAGCTACCCGGAGGATACAAGGGTGAGCCACATCATCATTTCTCTTATTGACTGCTGTTCTCTCTTTGTATCAATTGATGGGAAAGAGGCTCAAATGGACATGTAAATGAGTGATTCAATACAGGAAGAAAAAGATGTGTGGGCCAGCCATGCCCACTGTGTTGCTCTCTATGGTCAGTTTTAAACAAGCTGCATCAGGGGACTCACACTGACAGACTCTGCTCTCCACCCTCTGGCTTATGTCTGCCACTGAAACTGTGCACCTTGATAGCCAGCCACCTCCTTTAATGTACACCAACGAAACCTTATTAAGAGATTTAAGATGTTACTGGAAAGTAGAACTATAGAAATCTTACCTAACCCCAGCTCCTCAGTGTGACCCAACATCATCAAAGGGACTTTTTCATATCCTATTGGAAAGGGATGAAACAAAGTGATGGTGCTGTCGAGAGTTGGCCTGGTCAGGACTGCCAGCTTGATAGTGTAATTGACATTGCTATGTCCTACTCTTGGCAAAGTCTCCACCTAGGAACTGAAGAGGAGAATGTCCTCAAGTCACCTCACTGTCACTGGGCATTCATTCGAAGAATGGCAGTGATTGTCTCTTCTACATGAAAGGCTTAAAGCGCTGAGCTGTCAAATAGCATACTCAGATCACCAATCCTAGATTTCCAGCCCCTTCTCTTTATAAAAAGGGTCTTATTCCTTTATAATCTTTTCTTATCTGTGTCTCTCAAGTTCTGCTTAAAAATTCAAAGAGGGCACAGTCCAACAGTACTGATCCCATGAGCTCAAATCATCCCCCTTAATGCTTACTTGGCCCTAACACTTGCCCTTTCTGGTATATAGAATGTGATTGTGCTGACAATTAGGCAGGGTTGTATAAACAGCTATATGCACTTATGTTAGGTTCTATACAATGCTGTCTGAAAGTCAATTTTTAAAAACATGAACAGCTCACATAATGCAGTGAAAATTTTGGTTTCTTTAAAAACTATAGCAATATTATGGGAAAATGTTTTGCTTTAATCCCAGGTGTGGGATATGGGGCTGTGTCAGTTTATCCACAGCAGCTGACTATGATTTGTCTCATGCTCTAGCACAGGCATGATTTTGCCAGTTGCAGATAGTTTCTGCAATTGTGTGATGTTTGGAATTCTGGGGACCTTTCAGAGGGTCTATAAATGATAGGGCCCTGAGAGGCTGCTGGCTGCAGGTTGTTAAGTAGTCAAATGCAAAGAGGAAACAAGAAATTAGGTATGCTGATGGTGGAGATATAAATTTGCCCCAAGGATCTCAGTGCCCTTAGTCAGCAGCAAGTAGTCTAATGATAATGTTGCCTCCTTTTCCTCTATTATATTTTCTCTCCTATCTCATGTTAGGGTGGTTGAAAGGGTGGGAAAAGGAGGATGGAGAAGGGTTTAATAAAGAAGAACCCACAAGGTAGCAAAAGTCTGGTGACAACACAACACTTTATAAATTTTAGATTGGCAAGAACAATGTGTGTTTGCCGGCAATGTGTCACTTGTCTACACATTTTTGAGAAATGAACTTTAGAAAGTCCTTCCTATTCGCAGTGATGTCACAGAATGGCTAATATAGTTGCTAGGTCAGCCACATACCTTTTCAGTCATTTCTTGAACCTGGAAATGGCTCAACTCATACATTCATTCATTAATACAGTATGAGTATTTCTTATTTTCCAGGGGGCAGCATGATTATCAGATGTCTACAGTCACATGAGAGAAGAAAACCATTCTCATAAGTAACTATGTGTGAAATTTTCTATGTGAGGGCTTAAGAAGAAATAAATCATCCCCAACTATGGTATCTGGAAAAAATCCAATTACCTTCAGGTTTATATAAGAAAGTTCAAGATTAGTACAATGCATCTTTTGGAAGATGTGAGAAAGGCCATGGCTGTGAATGAATGGATTATTTCCATTTGACTGAAGTTTTAAGTTTCACTCTGCTCATCTACTAAGTACTTCTTCAGACACACTGTTCTGTCACTACTGAGAATATACCATGAAATATGGAAACAGGCAACAAATCTCATCACTGTTAGAACTGCCAACATTTTTCTTAATTACTAAAGAAGTAAAATGTATTCAATTCCTCTACCTATAACTAAACATCTATTATAATAATCGTTAAAACCATTGACCAATAAAGCCTAATTTCATAGGCTTTTATACTAAAGCAAACCCTTTAGGTTAATTTGTTCTCAACAAAGTTTAGTATCTTGTATGTAAATTTTAGATTAAATGATCATTTCATACTGATCAATGGCATTAAATGTTAAATTTATTTTATGTTAATTTTATTAATGTTTTGCTATACTGATTTTGCCATTTTTATCAAGTAAACTATATTTCTATTTTTATTTATTGAAATGTATTTATTCAATTTAATTGAAGAAATTGCAAATCATATTCTTGAAATAATTTCACTTACAAAGGTTTCCCCACCTTTGCTTTCTAGTAGGCAATAGTTAAATGTCTCTAGTAAGAATCAGGACATACTGGAATAAGACACTGAAATGCTCTAGTTTTCCACTTTATATATGTCTCTTCAAACTGAATAATCACCCCTAGATATCTTCCATAAGAGCATAGGACATCATTAGAAAACAAAGTATATCACTGACTCAAGACATCTGTTCAGACTTTAACTAGGTCATAGTTACTGTTTAATTTACAGGTCACAAGAAAGGTGTTCACCAAAAAACTATTAATTTAGAAATTGGCAAACATACCTCAAAAGATTAGTGCAGAAATTGCCTGAAGCATACAAGGCAGGTTAAGATAATATGGGATATAAAAAAACAATGGAGAGAGAGGTTATATCATACCAAATTAGGTTTAAATTCCTCCACAAAAAATTCACACACACACACACACACACACACACACACACACACACACACACACACTTCTCATATCAGCAACAACAGGACAATAGAAACAAAAACAAAACCATAAAGAAATGAGCTCCAGAAATGTTATATAGTTGGATTTGCACCAATGTTTCAGAATGCTGAGAGAAGACAGGCAGCAGAGGTTCCATTCACAGTATTTTAGAGGAGAACAAAGAACTTCACTGGGAACTGTACTGGAAGCCATTCACATGTATTCTGTCAAATAACTAAGCTGCAATCTGCCTGTGTCCTGAAAACTTGAGTGGCTGAATTCAGAAGTAACAGACTGAGTTGTCCGATAAACGAAAGTTTGAGCCAGTTGTGGCATAGCTACTGTTTACTGCTTATACTCAGATCTGCAATAAAGACAGCAGAAAGATCTGAAAAATGTAGTTTGGTGAAGAAAGAAGCACAAGGAAGCTCGAAGCATGGCCCAATTTTAACAAATTAATCATTGATATACTTATTTGATTTAGAGTACTATAAACATATTTATAGGCAAGTATGTTTTATTTCCTAACGTGTCAACAAACTGCTTCACAGGTTAAGCATATAATTGCTGTTTCCAGGGCTGTGGTCTAGCTAATACAACATGCATATATTAATTTTCTAGGGAAAATTTAAGGATATGAAAACATTTGGGTATATTCCCTCCCAGTCTGGAGGCCGAAAGTCTTAACCGTCAGGGTGTGGAGTATGCATACTTTATTCCTATCTCTCCTAGAGTTTATTAGCTACCAGCATTCTTCACAGGCACTGGAATCCAAGTGGGTCTTTGTTTTCTCACAGCCTTCTATCTAGTCTCCATTCTTTTATTTTAATTAGATATTTTCTTTATTTACATTTCAAATTTTATCCCCTTTCCTAGTTTCCCCTCTGAAACACCCCATCCTCTCCCCCTGCTCACTAACCCACCCACTCTCCCTTCTTGTCCTGAAATTCCCCTACACTGGGGCATCAAACCTTCACAAGACCAAGAGCCTCTCCTCTCATTGGTGTCCCACAAGGCCATTCTCTGCTAAATATGCAGCTGGAGCCATGAGCCCCACCATGTGTTTTCTTTGGTTGGTTGTTTAGTCCCTGGGAACTCTGGAGGTACTGGTTGGTTCATATTGTTGTTCCTCCTATGGGGCTGCAAATCCCTTCAGCTACTTGGGTCCTTTCTCTAGTTCCTCCATTGGGGACCCTGTCCTCAGTCCAATGGATGGCTGTGAGAATCCACTTCTGTATTTGTCAGGCACTGGCAGTGCCCCTCAGGAGACAGCTATATCAGGCTCCTGTCAGTAAGCACTTGTTGGCATCCACAATAGTGTCTGATAATTGTGTATGGGATGGATCTCCAGGTGGGACAGTCCCTGGATAGCCTTTCCTTCAGTTTCTGCTCCAAACTTTGTTTCTGTATCTCCTTCCATGGGTATTTTGATCCCCTTTCTAAGAAGTACTGAAGTGTCCACACTGTGGTCTTCCTTCTTCTTGATCTTCATGTGGTCTGTGAATTGTATCCTGGGTATTCTGAACTTCTGGGCCAATATCCACTTATCTGCGCGCGAGTGCATACCATGTGTGTTCTTTTGTGATTGGGTTATCTTACTCAGGATGATATTTTCTAGTACCATCCATTCTCAATCTCCTGTAGTTATTTCTCTTCATGGGATGTATAACTCACTCACACAACCCAGGAAGATTTAATTGAATTCTTTAATTTCATTCAATTGATAATGTCCTCAACACATTCACCTGTGGATTAATGTGTGGACAATCAGTGTTCCCCTTTGGACATGCAATAGCACTCAGCTCTGTAAGCCCTGTAGCTGTCAAACTGACCTAGCTTTTCAGTTTGGACGAAACATAAATATGAAAAAGAGATGTTTTTATAACATTCTAGACTGCCTTGAAGAACAAAGAGGAGCGTTTTTACTCATTTGTACACTATTATATATTTGAGAAAAATATCATCTGAATTGTACAAACACTGTTTTTCTCTCAAATAGATTATGGTATTTTATCTACAGAGGCAATTTAGGATCATTTCTGTAAGCAGAAAGGAAACAAGCGAGATGGTTGTTATATTGCAAATATGGAATGGAGACAGAAAGGTAATGGAGTTAGCGTTTACAGTGTAATTGCGAATGCTGACAGACAGACAGACAGACAGACAGGCAAACATGCAGTGCTGGGAGAGCACCCCATTACTGCTGTCAACAGAGCTGTATAGTTTCCTACTGCTTTTCTTCATTTCAGTACTTATAACCAAAGAAGCTGGGGTTTTGCTTACATCACTAACTACAAGCAAATTGCTCTTAGCTCTTCTCTGTAACAGGACAGCTGTCCCTTGGGAGCCACCATTCTCCTGTGATAAGCAAGCAGGCTTGCTGTTTTATCTTCATCTGTGGTTCAGGACACGTGACGGGTGATATGAGGGACTGGGTAGAAGGGAACAAAAAGACAGTTACAGTCCATTTTAAATAAGCAAACAAAATACAAGGCTGTTTAAAAGAACTCTCTTCCTCTTTTTCCTTTCCAAGGTCTGTAGTTCCTTTTCAAAATCTTTGGAGACATTCTTGGACAACATCTCAACTCTGCTTCTGAGCACACATGCAGAGTGTTTATCCAGCCAGGACATCCTAAGTGAACAGCCATGACATTCTGCACAGCATTAGCAGAGGGCTGGCTTTATGCAGAAGGCTTGTTTTCATGATAAAAATTTGGTATTCACTGACTCAAGGATATGCAGTAGTAATGGAGATAGTGACAGTGGTGGTGGTGGTGGTGGTGGTGGAGGTTGTAATGGCAGTAGTGGTGGTGGTGATGGTGGTGGTGGTGGTAGTGGTATGCAACAATTCCATTGGGATTGAAAGATATTCCACGAAGAAGGAAAGCTTACAAGATTCAGGAAGTAAACCAAACTTATAAGCCTTAGAAAGCTTAAACTTACAAAATTCACAAGAGCAGCCCCCCCCCCAGGTTATGCAACAGTAAACAATTGCCAGAAAGAGACTCTCCCACTGGCTGAGCTGCCCCAGGGTCATGAAGGAAGCTCTAGGAACAAAGCTTTCTACAGTCACCACCCGTGGGTGACCTTCCTGTTAATGTGGCTGATCTAAATGAGCCATGTGCCTATAAGTAATCCCTCATCCATGGACAGTTAGTGAGCCCAATCAATTCATTGATCCACCAGGAGGAGCATGGTAGAATCATTTCTCTGTGCAGTCCTCAGTGCTTTCTTGAGGGGTAAGCAGATTTCTCCTGTTTCCTCAGAAGTCACATGCCAGGTGGACACTACCAGTTCTTTGTCTGCAAATGGTTTTATCTATCAGGGTAAAAAAAACTCATTAGGAGAGTGACTAGGATCTAGGATCCAAGACTTTTAACTGACTATTCCATTTTTCTTCTGAAAACATTTCTAATGGCTGTCATAAAATTTCACTTTTGGTACTGATGCAACCCATGGGGAGCCTGAGAGGAATAGTGGGGGGATCAGCAGTGAGCACCCGGCACCTTCTGGTGGAGTGGGGGAAAGTCCACAGGGTTAAGACTAGCCTCGAGCTTCTTGTATCCCCTTTGGTTATTTAGCACATGCTGTTAGGCTGATTAGGCATCAGGCAATAGCAGCTACTGTTGATTGACCACTGCCCATGGTGGCTTTTAGAACCCAAGATGGCAAACTACAGGCTATTAGGGGATGCTTTAAATCTCATATTACTATGTCGAGGGGGAAGCTTAAAAGATTAATTAATTAATGTACTTGTTTCACAAAGGAGGAATTTGATGGTAGGTTGGCTTGACTGTTAACCCTGCTTGTAAGAAAGAAAAAAAAAAAAGCTTGCAAAATGTCCTATGTGATTACATACGCAAGGCTGTGTGAGGGAGGGATAAGAGCATTTAATCAGTTAACTGCTACTGGCTGTAACCAAGAGACCTGCACATCCCTGAAAGTGTGGAGCCACTTTAACGTAATATTTCATGCTGGTCAGTCAATTGTCAAGAGCCACCAGGTCCTGATAGTGTAGATTTCCACACCCACGGATCCTAACCCACCCAGAGGAACAATCATCCCTCCTTAATCAATGTCCTACTATCCCGAAGTATCCCTGCTTCCCACTCCCTTTTCTCTCGTATCCAAAGCCAAAGCTTTTAGTCTCCATGCATTTTCATAAAAAATCTTTCTATTTCCAACATACATACACTCTGCTGTTCTTCATCCTTGCTGCTAGTAGTTGTATGTAAAGTCTGTCCTAGGCCATGGTCCTTTTCTGGCTATCTTCTATCAAGAATCACAAAACTCATTTCAGAGAGCCTTTGACCCTGGCCATGCTATCAATCATTAGTAACTAATATTTCTTGAAAATTGCTTAAAGTTTTAAGTGACTAACATTGCTATTATAAGTGGGGCCTAAACATTTTCCTTATATGCATCAAACTTGAACATGACTCTTCTAAAGGGGAAAGGGGCCACCAGAACTTGGGCCAGCCTTGAAAATAGGAACTGATCTCTTTACAAAGGTTTGTTCCTGTTAATGGATGGCAGGGAGAAAAACCTATTCAAGGAAGGGTACCCAGGAGGGACCAATCATGAAGGAGGGACAGGCTGGAAGAGGATCTGTAGAAGACAATAAAAAGTCTGAGCCAAAATTCAGCTCTGGGGTGCATCTCATCATCTTGATGGGAGCTCTTGTCTGCGGTTTTGTTCATTTTCTCTCTGTGGCTGGTACGTCTCAGTTCTGCATCAGACTGTAACTGTTACCTTCTTTGTTGTCACCCTCCATCCTCCATCAGTAACTGTTACTTCGTGTGCTGGACCCTCAGGATCTCTGTTTGACTCTGAAGCAGCTCATGCTTCCAGTTCCTGTCTCAGATCCTTGCTGCTTTCTGTCAGGGATCCCCACTGTCAATCACTGCCCTCACTCCCAGGAGGCCCTTCTCTCTGCCATCAACCATAACTTTACTTTCCTGCCTGGCCTCTTTTTTGCAAGAGATTCCTGGGAACCAATTTATCAGAACCCCTAGATGACCACCGCTCACCCAAGACCCACTTCCAGACTGTAAAGCCCTGACCCTCCACTGTGTTTAGAAACTTTGTCACTATGAAATCCCCCCTGTCTCCTCCTTTGAGTCTTTTCAAAAGCCCCTTAACCAATTTTGCAATTCACACTGGTTGTTCTCTAAGGCAGACCCATCACTGTGGAGAAAACCAACAACCAGGAATTACTACCTCTTGGTCCCTATGGAATGACATGCATATGTTTAGCATGCTTCAAGGTTCAAAACCACTGGCTGTCACACAGACATGAGAAAATCCCCCTTTGTTTCAGGTACAGCCAATATACAAGCACAGCTGGCCCGGAGTGTCCCTTCTGTCTCACTGACAGTTTTAAGTTTTGACGATATCTACATTTCTCTTCACTACTGCAACAGCCTTGAATAGCATCTTTCTTGATTCACTTCCATGTAGTTTGCTTTGATAGTAATTTGATTGTAAAGTATCTATCTTAAAAGTAAGAAAATGAAAGTCCCAGGAGAAAATTTCTACAAGCTCATATGGCAGCTTACAGAAATGAGTCAGGATTGGGATACAGCAGTCTGGTTTTAGAGATCCTATCTGATTTATTTCATTTTTCATTGTATGTGTGTGTGTGTATGTGTGTGTGTGTGTGTGT
>NC_034594.1:147653569-147665178 GCF_900095145.1 Mus pahari
TGTGTGTGTGTGTGTGTGTGTGTGTGTGTGTGTGTGTGTTGGGGTATGTGCACATGAGTACAGGAGTACAGAAGGTAGAGGTGCAGGATCCCCATGGAGATACTACTGGTTATTGGGAGCTACCTAACATGCTCACTGAGAACTAAACTCTTGTCCTCTGAAAAAGCAATACAGGTTGTTAACCATCTGGCCATTTCTATAGTCTTCACTTCATTATGGTAGGAAACAGTATATACATAGGTCTGAGGGGAAGCGCATGAAACATGGAATTTTCAGGATCATAGCAGCAGGTACTCATAAGCTATGTATGGTTGTGGATAAGAAGATAAACGAAGCATATGCCAAGAGGACCTGTTTGGAGTTAGTCGGTGCCTCTTAGTAATCCTGCTACCTTGACAAACCATAGTAAGAGAAAGGTTTGCATTTACCATTCCCCTGTGGGTGAAGAGAAGCACAAGGCTTACACAGGATGTATATGGCTCTACACTCACTACTGTGTATTCATCAGATAGTGCAAACATATAGGAAGAATGATGACATAGTAGAACAGCGACATTCCTGAATAATCTTCTATTCTATTTTTTTCCTTATTCTGCTATTAGTGTAGGCAAGAAAGAAATAAGAGCTGTCCATTTGGAAGGCAAACAAATCAAATCTAAATGTTATTAAACAGGTTTAAATGTCCCAAAGAGACAGCAAAGTTGAAGGGCAAAAAGGGAAGGTGAACCCCAGGCACTAACTTTTAGATAGAGAGAACAAAAGCAATGGGAGAGCATTGTGCATGAGTGTTCAGACAGATCTTGCAGCTCACAGATTTGCAATGCTTATGCATTCATTTTAAAGGAATAATTTAGGCCTGTTTAGTATTGTGACTGGATCAGAAAGGCAAATGTAATAGTCTTGCCTCTTGATCAAGAACTAGAGTAAGTCAAAGAGATTGCTGATTGCAAATTAGAATGCAAATTTCTATCCATTTTAATTTTAGGTAAGTTCCTATTGAGAGCTACTGATTTGAGTCACTTTCAAGTGCTGAAGTAGATTTCATGAGGTTGGGTTCCCAGGAGTTGGCTCTCAGGGTCAATTGTTTTCAGCCCGTTAGGAGGAAATCTTAAAAATACCATAAGAAAGAGTAACTTGCACCCCTGGTAGAGAAAGCAACCTTCTATATTCAGAAAGTAAATTATTTTAAATGATGTAACATACAATCACATGTAAACACATAATGGAGGATACTGGTTGTGCTAGTCAAATTTCAGTGACTACAGCAATATACAGGAGATAAACAATTTTAAAAAGAGAGTTTACTTTGACTAGGATATTTCAATGCATAGTCAGTTAGTTCCGTAGCCTTTGGGCCTATGCTGTACAGTCAGTATACCATGTTGGGATACATGATGAAACTACTACTTGTTTTGTGACTACAAGAAACCACACACAAGAAGGGACCAGGTATTCTGTTTTAAGTTACCATAATGGCCAGGCTTTATGCCTTGGTCCCAACTCATAAAAGGTTTCCTGCATCCCAGTAGTACCTTGATATGGCAGGTTAAGCCTTCATCAGACAGACTTTTGGGGGGCATTCACCCAGGTACAGTTTCTGTTAAGAGTAACTTTTAAGAAAGTACAAATACAAGGAATGAAGAAGAGAGGCTGATAAATCGTAGTAACCATGGTGACAGGGACAGGAATCAAACATTGTTCCCCAAGCTACTTGTGTGTTACCACATCTGAGGGTCTGAGCGTGTCATCAGCATGCCAGTCGTCAGAACAATCATTTAGATGCCATTATTATCTTCAGATCAAAGAAATCAGAGCAGTTCCTTGATTGTCCAAAGAGGGCTGAGATGTAAACCTACAAGCTGACCCAGGTTCAGGTGAGTCCCAATCTGTATGAAGTCCAGGTTGCCTTCAGATTCACAGCCTCCCTGTCTTATCATACCTAGTGTTTGGATTACAGGATTTGCCACCATGCCTGCCAAGCTTTCTATCTTCCTGTCTCTAAAAGTCAGTATACTCACAAACTAGTACGCATGGAGAAAGGGGACTCCCTTTGAGGGTTGTTACACTTTGGTTTGTAATAAGAACCTATCAAGGCTGAGACTGGGGCTAAGGGTGAGTTCCTGTCCCTTTGCTTATGCCTGGATACCCAAAGAGAAGAATCATGCACAAAAGTGGAGAATCACAGAAGATAATTTTTAATGGAAGATATTATAGGTGATAATATAAACATAGCTATCAGGACTAGGGAAATATTCGAACATAAAGAGCTCTTGCTTAACATGTGGGAGGCTTGGAATAAATCCCAAAAATTCAGTAGTAAGGAGGTTGAAGGGAGGACAATCTACTACTGGAGTCATTCCCAAAGAACTCATTTATCTCTTGGAGGCACTGGAGGGGCAGTTGAATGGAGAGAGAGTGAATGCACATTTCAGAAAAAAAGGGTTAACTAGGGGTGACTAGTAAAGAAATCAATTATGCTGCCTTCTAAGAGATTTGACCTAGGGAGAGGGATAAAGAAAAAGATGGGAGACAGAAAAGTTAAATGGAAAGTCGATTCTAGAGACCAAAGTTCTGAGAGTTGTAGGTTAAGGTTGCTAAAATTTAAAGTGGAGTGGAGGGAGAGGGAGGCAAGGGAAGGAGAGAGGAAGAGGATAGGAAGGAAAGGAGAACAGGAGAGAGAGAGAGAGAGAGAGAGACAGAGACAGAGACAGAGAGAGAGACAGAAAGACAGAGACAAAGGGACAGAGAGACAAAGGCTAACGGTAGACATCTGCCCTTCTACTAGATCAGACAAATCAAACTATTTCATGACATAGAAATACTGTGGGGAGAAAAGTGACAATCTAGTACGATATATTGTTCCCAATTTTCTTTTAGCTCCAGGCACAGAATCCAATATTTATTCTCCTCACTCTTCTGTGAATTAGCAACAAAAATATGACTTGTGTAATTATGTTCATCCATTTAATATATAAACACTGTAGCTTATTTGTGTTTAAAGAAAAACCTGAGCTGGAGCTTGGAATTATGATTGAAGATGACTTTGGTGGCAGTTCAAAGCTGATGGAGCTAAATTAACACACATCCGCAGAAGAGCCTGCAGTGGCCACATGAGCTGAATATTCTGAGAGCAATGACAACCAGAAAAATCACAAATTTAATTCTTTAGGTCTCCAAGATGAATGTTACAACATCTGAACAGGGATAAATGTCATGATTATTCAATTACCTTACTTCCCAGGGTCTTATTTATCACCAACTTTCCCAGCAAGCCCATCTGTTTACTGGCAAATTGAATAATGCCCCCTAAAGTGCATGGCATCCTCTTACTGACAGCTTGTCCCTAAACTCTGGGATTTCACAGCAGTGATACAGAAATGCATGTATCAGTTCTAGTTATAAATACTTCTCAAAAGACTGTCCGGGCCTCAACATACTTTATTTTTCTGCTTATTACCTTAGTGATACTTCCCCCTTTAAATATAATCTGTTGGCACAATGTGTGAAATGGACAGACACGAATACACACATTTCTGTTACACTAATGCCAGTTGGGCAGTTTTCTCTTGCAGGATTTCGCAAATGACCCACGGAGCAGCTTTCCTGCTTTTCCACTTTCCCACAGTTATTGAATTCGACTCTTACTCTGAGGACAGAGTGTGCTGTTTTTAGATGACCACTTCTTCACTAATATTTAGTAATTCATTTAAGGGAATGACCTAGGCATAGATGCCCTTTATTTTATTAAGACAATGACAAGATTACCGACTGTGAGACCGAAGATGTTTTCTTGATGCTTTTAAATGAACCATGATCCTCTGAGAAGCTACAGGTTGACACAGTACAGACTTGTAGATGGACTGAGGCAGATGGTAGATAGATGGATGGATAAATGGACAAACGGAAGGAAAGGTGTACAGATGTACACATTCAGTCTTCTGTACTCCTGAGTCTTGCTTGGAGTCAATGGACAACAGATAGAAAATATACAGAAGGGAACTGATTCAGCCTTAAATATGTAGACTTTTTCTCTTATTGTCTAAAACTATGAACTGTCATAACCATTCATGTGCCACTTACATCATATTAAGCTTTACAAGTAATTTAGAGCTATTTTACCACACACAGGATGACGGTATAAATATATATAAATGAGACATTTTTTTGTACCCTGGGGAATTATGGCGTGAATGACCATGGTTATCAAGGAATATTTACACACACACACACACACACACACACACACACACACACACACACGTACACACAAATCTATCCATTCTCATGTGACCATCTATGTTGACAGAGTTACCTTCCATCCCATAATTCAACCCAAAATGTAGAAAGAGTCCTTATTCACTCTTTTCTTCACTACCCACATGAACAAATGACTGTCACTAAACGAATTTGAAAACTGGTTTCTTTCTCATCTCCTTTCTCACACGTATAACCCCTACCATAGTCTCTGTCCCCTTGTGTTATTCTGGTGACTCTTTAAGAGCCTGTGGATCCCTGGATTCCATTATGCCTGGAGCCATTTTCCACACACTAGCCAAAGCAACCACTCAACATAGCACTGTCTAAGAAATCTCCATACATGGTAATAAAGATGAAAACTGATTGTGCCAGGCTATGATCGAGGAATGAAAGTCTTAACTGGGAAGCTTGAACAAAGCCCCATCCCTTGACCAAAGCATACAGGGAAACCTGTTCCCCATAATTCTGTCCCATGAACCAAACTGGATGAATTCTCCATAAAGAAAAACTAGAGTTTGGGTATCAAACAAAAGAGGAAGGAAGGTTCCAGAATCAAAAGAAAAGATGCATACATGTTTATGATGGATTTCTCACTGTTTCAACATCAACAGGGAATAACACAAATGCCCTTTGAATGTATTGTTGTTGGGGATAATTTGTACTTTAATGTAGTAGATTATAGTGATAGCAGACTGTAATTTTTTAATATCTTTGTCAACACAATGTCAACATATGTTTATAGCTTCATACAAGTCTTATTACTTAAATAATCTCATACTATTTAAATTCCTTTGGGCATTTTCAATTTAGAATGCACATTTTCAAAGTGCGAAGGGAATTGCCTAGAAAAGTAAGGACAAAAGCTTATTGCCAAATATACTCAGAGTTACTGGCTTTAAGATTTTTCCTAACATACTTAATTTAGTATCATTATTGAGACAAAGCCTTAAGCTGGCCTGAGACTTGCATTCCACCTGTCTTGGCTTCCAAATTATCAGATTACAGGTGTGCACTCCCACCACAGAACTTATCAAAGATTAAAAATAGAAACGTACATTGTGCTCCCATCAGAAGACAGCGTAGAGCACACCCACAGTGGTTTGATCAGGAAAGTCTCTTTATAAAGAAGTACTTTAGAGACTTATTCTAAGACATCCACACACATGCCCATGACCTACTTCATCACACATCTGGTGTTTCTGAGCAAACAGAAATATCATTACACTCTTTAGGGTACGAGAACACCAAGGGACACGAGAAAAAAGTTACAGAGAACAGAAACACCTTTAACCTTAGTATTTTTGAAATATTCTTTCACATTTCTGAAAAACGTTCTTCATTCCCACGTTCCTCCTTTCCCAGCTGACGTGGAAATGCCAAGCTGCTATCTGAATGTGGAAAATCCATCTCCAGACCTTTCTAGAACTTCTGTTATCATTGCCAAAGAAACGATCAAGCATCCCACAGAAAAGAAAGCAGAAAAGGCTCCCCTCGGATCAGCAAAGTTGAATAAACCAAGAATAGAGGATGGAGAGAATGGGAGGCTTGGAAACCAGTCCCACCCGTAAGTTAGAGATGACAAGATCCATTGGATGACAGAGTCAAGAGACAGTTAAATAGATCTTTACCAAGGGGAACACAAATATTTTTAAGTACTGAATAAGATTATGTTTTTTACTGTAAAACTATGTTGGTTACATAAGAGATGACAAGTAGTTTTATAATTAGCATTTGTTTACAGATACTGTGACATACATGGAGGACCTAAAGAGGTTCTGATGTCCTCAAATTCTCCATATTGACTGCAGTCAAATGGAGAAAAAAGCAACCAATGTGCTGGCGTTTAATAGACCAAATAAATGAGTAAGCCCAGTGTAATTATGGCTAAGCTCATAGTACTGATAGGAAATGGTTTTGTAAGCAGGAACAGTACTTATTTAGGATCTTGGAACATCAATCTTCATCATCATTTTCTTTAACCCACAAGTCCTTCTTGTGCCTACACTTAATAGGAAATCGCTGCAAAGTAGACTTTTCTTCAAGGGAGAATGTACCACCAAAGTGGAACTGTTGAAGTTGCTCATTCTGTAGATATAGACAGTATGAGAGGGGACCGGGTCTCGGGGCAATATCTGTTTCTGGTGACTGGCATCAAGGGGCTAATATTTCAGCCAGGTTGCAGAACACAGTAAGTGAAACTGCTTTCACACCATGAGCAAGGAAAAGTGGTTCAGAGGAAATGTTGGAGTTCACTCCTGAACTTCCAGCTGAGATGGCCCATTAGAAGATGAAAAGTGGGCTGGGGAGAGGAGTCAGCAACTGAAGTAGTTGTTATCTAAGCACGAAGATTGGAGCTTGGATCCAAAGAGACCTCTTAAATATTGGACACATCAACAGCTAGTGTGTGATTTCAGCTTCAAAAGGTAGAGCCTGGAGATCTCTGGACAAACTGGCTAGTAGTAGCCCTATCATCGAGCTCTGGTTTTGAATGAAAGACTCTGACTGAAAAATGAGGTAGAAGAGCAACGGAGCAAGTATCTCAACCTAAAACTCATTCTTGCACATTCACGCATGTGCATGTGTGCCTTTGCATTCACGCATGTGTATGTGTGCCTACAAACATGCAAACAGGCTTCCTAGGGAGGTCAGATCTGATTGGATTCCCTGGCACTACCTTCTGAGGCACACTACATTATCACCATCACCACCTTCATCTTCACCCTAATCACCACCATCACTACCAGCTGAGGTTAGAATTACAGGCAGGAAGCCGTATCCACCTTAATTTGCCAGGGCCCTTGTGCACAAGCCCTGGTCCTCTTACTGCCATGGCCATCGCTTTCAGCCCTGAGTCATTTTCTCAGTCCCAGAAAAACAGAAGATTTATCATTGGGATACTTGTGATCATTTTCAGAACTGGGAATTATATCTTAAAACGTGCTCTAAATAATTGTGTGCTGATTTTTTTTTCCTTGAGTTTTCTTAGTGATTGAGAATATGAATGGTATGTTAAAAATATTTGTGCCACAAATTAACTCATGTAACCACCAATAGCACCAAAACCATCACGCTACCCCTATCACTATGATTATCACCGTTCATCATCACCAGCATCACCACCATTAATCAGGATTATCTTCTCGACCTTCATCACTATCATCACTACCATCCTCCTCATTATCATCACCATCACGACCACCTCTACCTCTGTTACTACCACCATGATCGCTCTCATGATCATATCATGAGATCACCCTTGATCTCACACTTTATTTTTTAAAAGCTCATTATGTGGTTCAGAATAGCCTAATACTCCTTGGGCTCGAATGATTCTCCTGTCTTGGTCACTAAGAAATTCAGCATACAAACAGCTTCTACCATGCTTGTCAAAACCTAAAATTTAATTGCCAGGTTGAACACTAAGAAAACATTCAGAACTCCAAAATTAACATAGGAGGATGTGAACAATGAAAATCCTGCGGAAGGTTTATAAAAACCCTGAGCCCCCTTTGAAGATGTTTTGTTTTCATGGACAGTCTCTTAGTTTCTTGCCTGTTCCTACTTCATCCCCAATGTATTCATTTAACAGCCATCGTGGTGGCAGATAAAAATGAAGCCAAGTGCTTTTACCCTTGCTGCCTTTGTGCCATCAATGGCTCACTCCATTTCTTCCTCTGTCTCTTTCTCCGCCTACACTTTCTTTACTCCTTCCCTCTCTCATTTAAATTGATAACTAGTTCACACTGTTTAAATAGCTGCTATAGGCAGTAAGAAATGAAAATATCAAAACTAAATATATTTTGTAATTCTCTCTCTCTCTCACACACACACAAACACACACACATACACACCATAATACATACAGCAAGTTGCATAAATTATGGATTGTGATTATGCTCATTAATTATACTGCAGCAGATACAATGGCTGGGCACTTTATGTGTATTATTTTATTTAGTCATTATAATTGTCTTCTTTAGTATATACTTTCAGTGTTAATAGCTCATTTCAGAGATGAAAAAAAAAGCTTGGAAAGAAGAAATGATGTATCTATGACCATACATATACAAGGTGAAAGAGTGGGACCCCAAACCTTGTCACTGATGTTCCATATTGAGTCTGAAACCATGACCCTCCTTGGGACTTAGCTCTCCTAGATATGAAAATGTTTCACATAAACACAACTACAGCATCCATGAACATAGCTGACTCAACGATTCTGAACATTTCCCCAGAGCCTAATGTATGTCAGAGCCATATTAGATGCTAGGGATATAAATCGGATAAGAAACTGTCCATGTGCTTTTAAAAAAATCCTAATTTCATATGACAAATAGAAAAACATTAAGAGGTGTCCGCCTGGGAGAGTTCTCACTGCCTGAGCTAGTAAGAGAGCCATCTTTGCTCCAGTGCGTGGCCGGGGAGAGGGTGGCCTGCAGAAGCAACACAGCTTCTAGGAAAGATCCGGTTTCTGGCTCCAGACATCCAGCAACTTTCCCACCCGAGAGGAGTCCACCCAGGAAGGGTCTCAGTGACTGAGCTGGTAAGAGAGCCATCTTTGCTCTGGTGCACTGCCAGGGAGAGGGCAGCCTGCAGAAGTGACACAGCTGCTGGGACAGACTCNATTTCTGGCTCCAGACATCCAGCACCTTTCCCTCCAGAGGAGAGGTGTCTGCCCAGGAGGGTTCTCAGTGACTGAGCTGGTAAGAGAGCCATCTTTGCCATCTTTGCTCCTGTGCGTTGCTGGGAAGAGGGTGGCGTGCAGAAGCAACACAGCTTCTGGGAAAGATCCCGTTTCTGGCTCCAGTCATCCAGCACCTTTCCCGCCCGAGGAGGGGTGTCCACCCGGGAGGGGTCTCAAGACCTGAGCTGGTAGGAGAGCCATCTTTGCTCTGGTTTGCCTAGGCTCCAGTCTGCACTGGTGAGAGTGTGGACCACAGAAGCTACACAGTTTTGGGACAGACAGAAGCAACCTAGCTTCTGGGACAGACCCTGTTTCGGGCTCCAGAAATTTGGCACCTTCCTCGCCAGAGGAAAGGTGGCCACCTGTGAGGGCTCTGTCTGCCAGAGCAGGTGAGAGAGTGATATTGTGTCCAGGGTCCCTCAGTGGCTAGTCTGTGCAGGTGAGTGAATAAACTGCAGAGGCAACATATCTTCTGGGACAGGCCCTGTTTTGGGCCTACATCTTCAGCCAGGAGGTAAATCTGAACCCCAGGCCTCTGGAAAGAACCCAGATGTCCCTCAGCAGAGGAATGGATATAGAAACTGTGGTACATCTACACAATGGAGTACTACTCAGCTATTAAAAACAATGAATTTATGAAATTCTTGGGCAAATGGATGTATCTGGAGGATATCATCCTTAGTGAGGTAACCCAATCACAAAAGAAGTCACTAGATATGCACTCACTGATAAGCAGATATTAGCCCAGAAACTTAGAATACCCTAGATACATTATGCAAAACACAAGAAAACCAAGAAGGATGACCATCGTGTGGATACTTCATTCCTCCTTAGGATAAGGAACAAAATACCCATGAAAGGATATAGGTACAGAGACAAAATTTAGAGCTAAGATGAAAGGATGGACTATCCAGAGACTACCCCATTCGGGAATCCATCCCATCATCAGCCACCAAACCCAGATACTAATGCACATGCCAACAAGATTCTGCTGAAGGGACCCCGATATAGCGGCCTCTTGTGAGGCTATGCCAGTGCCTGGCAAACACAGAAGTGGATGCTCACAGTCAGCTATTGGATGGAACACAGGGCCCCCAATGGAGGAGCTAGAGAAAGTACCCAAGGAGCTNAAGNNGGNTGCAACCCTGTAGGTGNAACAACAATATGAACTAACCAGTACCCCCTGAGCTTGTGTCTCTAGCTGCATATGTAGCAGAAGATGGCCTAATTGGCCATCATTGGGAAGAGAGACCCCTTGGTCTTGCAAACTTTATATGACCCAGCACAGGGGAATACCTGGGCCAAGAAGTGGGTGTGGGTAAGTAGGGGAGCAGGGCCGGGGGGAGAGTATAGGGAACTTTCGGGATAGCATTTGAAATGTAAATTAAGAAAATATCTAATAAAAAAAATATAAAAAAGAAAAACATTTATAAAGTAGATGAATACAGGGAATATATATATATATATATATATATATATATATATATATATATATATATATCTCCTCAGGAATATATAAACCAAGACAGTTAAATAACAATATGTTAAGTGAGGTTCTAGAGTGAAGGTTCAGTGATTAAGGCCACTGGCTATTCTTCCAGAGGACCTGAGTTTTATTCCCATTACCCAAAATGAAGATAAGGACAGACTGTAACTCTTCTTCCTGGGGTTCCTACAACCTCTACTAGCCTCCCTACAGAGCAGGCACATGCAAGGTACACAGACAAATATAGAAACAACTCCTATATATATAAAATTTAAAACCTGTTAAATGCAAAAACTATGTCTGAAAGACTCCAAAAGGCAGTTTCTCTTTTTTTCAGGTTAAGGAGCCCAGTCAACCATCAATGCTATCAAAGAAATAGAGAACGAGTGAAAATGAAGAATCTAAACATGGATACAGATTGGCCAGATGAAGACGGTGAGGAGAGCATTTCCATTCAGAGTTAAGTACAGCACCCAGCCCAGCCTCGGGGAAGGCAGTGTCCATTCAGTGCCATGTGCGTGCAACACAAACTTCTTCTCGGAGTGTTGGCCTGTTCCAGCTTGAATGTCATGATTTACATAAACAATGAAGTTATTTCCTATTCCATTCTCCTGTGTCAAGGCTGAAAAGCAACCCAGTTCAGAATTTGCTGAGTTGACTATGCCTTGGGGATCCTCCAATAAACCTAATCTAATTCTTAACAATTTCCAAGAATATGTACAAAGCTAATAGCTATTCCTCAAGGCAAAGCAATTTTCTCAGGGGAAATGATCCCAAAAGCTGAAAAATTTAAAACCATCACTTTGGAGCTTGAATTATTTGCACAGCATGGTTTTATTTATCTATTAAGTTATTTATCTATGTATATTTGGAGCTGTAGATTGAACCCAGGGCCTCCAGCACACCAGTTACACCTCAAACTTCCAGTCTTTTGGATCTATCTCTTTACATAATGCTGTCTATGAAAATTAGTAGAAAGCAGTTATATAGCTGACCTTGTAGAGATGGGAGGAGAGACTAATCCCAAATGCTATTCTCTGAGCTCTACAAGTGTGCTGTGCTGTCCCTTGCCACATGCAACTCTCTCTCTCTCTCTCTCTCTCTCTCTCTCTCTCTCTCTCTCTCTCTCTCTCTCTCTCTCTGTTCTTTAATGAATAGTTTTCCCTGCACCCCACTGCCTCA
>NC_034594.1:147665264-147734034 GCF_900095145.1 Mus pahari
CCTCTCTCTCTCTCCCTCTCTCTCTCTCTCCCTCTCTCTCTCTCTTCCTCTCTCTCTCTTCCTCTCTCTCTCCCTCTCTCTTCCACTCTCTCTCCCTCCCTTCTTCTCCTTTTCCCTCCTTCCCCCTCTCTCTGTCTCTATCTTACTCTCTCTATCCCTCTCTCCCTCTCTCTCCCTCCCTTCCTCCCCTTCGATCCCTCCCTACCCCTCTGTGTCTCTCTGTGTCTCTCTGTCTCTCTCTGTCTCTCCCTCTCTCTCCTTCCCTCTCTTTCTCCCTCCCTTCCTCCCCCTCACTCCCTCTCTCTCTCCTCTCTGTCTCTGTCTCTGTCAGAGAATTTAATTTTAAAAGCTTTTGGCAGTATTTACATTGTATTATGTAGCATTACAAGTAACTAGAGATGATAAAGTATATATAAATGTGTGCATAGGTTATATGTAAATGTGGAGTCAATCTCTATTGAGTCTTACATCTTTAGACTTTAACACCCTGCTCCTGAAACCTGTTGAGCTGTGGATGCTAAGGGATGCCTGTATTTAAATAAGTTTACTTGCGAGGATGCTGCTGAGCTAGGTGTTAACTATTATTGCCATGTCAGTTTTAATGCATGAGTTTATACTGAGCTTCTATTCACTTTTGCTCAGACTTGTGTTTGGTAACTTACGGTTGCTATACTCAATACATGCACATTGAAGTGATGAGGAGACAGTCATATAACAGGAAAAGTAGAAGCCTGGATGGCAGTCAGTTTAGCAAAGGGGTGTGAGGTGTTGGGCAGGCACCATGTGCCAGAGCAATCAGAGGGCTTCCCCAAGGGGTGACTGTCCAAAACACAAGGCTTCTCATACCGAAGGCAGCCAGAGCCTTTTGCAGCCACCTCCCTCTCTGATACTTTTTAGTTTTACAATTGTTAGGGTGTATGTGTGTGTGTGTGTGTGTGTGTGTGTGTGTGTGTGTGTTCTTGTATGGACTGGTGCTGGTGTGCATATATGGAGGCCCAAGGATGACCTAAGTATCATTTTTCCTTAGATGTTACCTGTGTTGGTTTTTTAGAAAGGGTTTCTTACTCAGTGTGGAACTCGCTAACTGGGTTAAATTGTTTGAATAGTGAGGACTAGAGAGGTTCCTTTCTTCACTTTCCCAGTGCTGCAATTATAAGCACAGACAACCACATGACATTTTATTTGTTTGTTTGTAAAATTAAAAAAAAAAAAAAAAAAAAACCCTGTCTCGTGACTGCATGGCAAACTCTTTACATCTGAGTCCCTCTCGTTGCCGAAATGACCTAAGACTTGGTTCTCACCTCTATTCCCAGCTGCATCTGCCTTTTCTTCTTTTCTCACAGTGTCCTGTCCATGTGCACATGGAAATAATTCTAATTGATAACCCCTGCCAATCTCTCTGCATGAACTTGATAGGAAGAGTCCACTTTGGTGTCAGCTCTACTCCCATGTCTGATGGATAATGGTAATGTTCAATGTTCCCCAAACCTAATGTTTAAATCCAGTTCCTTCATCAATTACTATCATAGGGATGTCAAAAGGACGCCTGTGTTTACCCAGCTGCTGACGCCAACCCACGGTTCTTCTATTTTCTTTATCCTCACAGCCAGTTTGTCAGCATATTCCGTCACACTTTACCTCTTCACTGACTCCCTTCAGTGCAAGCCACCAGCTCCATCTTAATAATGAAAGGCACAGTGTCTTCACAATGTTCCTGCTTCCACACCCATGTACCTACTCTCTGGCAAGCACTGTTTCTTATAATCACTACTGAAAGCACCTCAATGGCTTTATTAACTAATGAAATAGAATCCAAACCCTCTGAAAGATTCCAACAAATCACAAATCATCCCTCATGATATCTCTTTAGTACACTTTGATCCATGTATTTTTTTTAAAAAAGATAGTCTGAAAATACATGTTATCATGCAAATAGTCTTGGCCACAAACACATGCAACACCAGCACTCAGGAGGCTAAGTATAGATGACCATGACTTTAGTTTGACAAGTAACTTAAATTTTATTGTATTTAAACTAATAGTCTAGGCTATAGAATGAGATCTTGTCTCAAAATAACAAATAAGCAAATAAAAACCAACCACAATCCACAGGACATCATACGAAAATGCATAATAATGTTTTATGTTATTTTGTGATGATTTTTCATTTTACATAAAATGGTAAATATAAAATTTAGAAAAAACCAGAAATGATATATAATTGCGTTCTACTACTCTATGCCAGTAGATAGTATCAGATCTCAGAGGCTCAGTCTACAAGAACCATTGCCCATCTTCGGATGCCAACCACAACCCGAAGTTAATCACTGTTTCTGATCCTCTAGTTACAAATCATGATTTCTATGGTTCTGTCCTTGGCTTTGGTTGCTTTTTTAGAGCTGTTTGTAAAACTCAGAAAAATGTACTAGAAAGGTTTAGTCATTTAGTTTAGGGGATATTA
Source organism: Mus pahari (assembly GCF_900095145.1). NCBI lineage: Eukaryota > Metazoa > Chordata > Mammalia > Rodentia > Muridae > Mus > Mus pahari. Next base: position 147,667,726 of record NC_034594.1, read on the forward strand.
TAAAGGATGTAGAGAAATACACAATAGTGGACATGCACGGGGCAAAGTGTGTAGGGAGGTCCACTAAGCTCAGAATCTTTCCTAGTACTCCACCCTGGAGTAACCTCCAAGGGTTCATGTCTCCAGAGTTTCTGAGGCTTGCCTTTCTGAGTTCTCATAACACCTTTGATTGGTAGGCATGAATGATTCTATTACTGGTCACTGTTCAAACATTTTTGTCTCCTTAATAAGGGAACAGGTGAATCTTCCCCTTCTGCAACTCCAGCCCTGCAGCCCCATTGCTTCCTCTGGCACCAGCTCTACTCTAAAACAGGAGCCTAGTCATCAGCTGTCATCACCATAGGTAAGAATTCCACATTACATCCTCCAAGTGATTTGAAAACTACATATTGGAAAGCAAGATGTATAGTATATGTATACACACACACACACACACACACACACACACACATACACACACACACACACACACACACACTAAGGTCGCATTTAAAGTATTTATATTTATTTGCAACACAAATATATTTCTTAATATGAATTATTGTTACAAGTCAGAGTACATGAAGTGGCCAGGACAACTTTATTTTTCCCTCATCTAAGCCCATTCCTGGCTTACTGGGCTATGGTGTACTACTGTCCATCCCAAACTTCAATTGACTAGTTTTTTCACCACCAGAGAACATTCACAAACCCAAGTTCCATTACCTAGAAAAGTATCCTGAGCTTCTTTAGATACATAAATCTTTTCATTTATATCTCAACTTATCTATAGTCTCTCAACAGTTACTTTTATTCTCCAATCTTTCCCCTGCTCAACCAACATCCTGACTAAGCCTCCTCTGTGTACTGGACCTCTTGATCTTACTCATTTACATATTTACTGGGGTCTTCAATCCTGCTTCTCCTGATTAGAATATAAGCCTACATGAATATATGGAACATATCTGTCTGGTTATCAAAAATATTATTGAACAAATAATGGGCATTGAGACACACTTCTCCGTAGAAGTCTAATGTGCCATCTGCAGCTTCTCCTGGCATCCCAACCCGCCCATTTATAAGAGTTGAATCAGCATCCAAGGTCCCTCCCTTTGGCTTTGTGTTGGTCTGAGGGGCCATTCATTTCAGCACATTAAGCTGCTAATTATGGGATCTGGCATCTCCTTTCTTTTTGGAGAAGGAATAAATAGTTATTATTAAATAGCCCTTAATAAGCAGTGGTTTCTTTTAGGGCAAGCGTAATTAAAATTGCACAAACCCATTCATACATAAAGCCCTTTATCTAAATCTAGGACAGGCTGACCAGCCGGATTGCACTGCCTTTCTCACCTGCACCAAGTCTATCTACCTTTTCAGAATACAGACAATGTTGCTCCTTTCTCCTCATTGTTCTCTTAGCTCATGCATATGCACTTCATGTCTGAGGCTAAAAAGACTATGATACAAATAATTCAGTTCCAAGGCAATGGTTGGTTTTCTGCACTGCTGGTTTTATTAAGATCATTATAGACATCATTTTTATGCTGTACAGAATTATCCAAATTGAATTTTTATTACCTGTTGTAGGTAAACATCATCTTGTCTGAGTTTGTATTGAAAATCGATTGAATGTGGCTTGTTTAAAGTAAAATCACCAAAGTCGGGCATTACGGTGCAGGTCTTCAGTTCCAGCACTCAAGAGGCAGAGGCAGATGAATCCTTTTGAGTTTGACATCATCCTGGTCTACATAGCCAGTTGCATGACAGCTAAGGATGAATCATGGAGACTTCACCCCAAAACAAACAAACAACAACATTACAGAAAGAAATACAGGACTAGATATAGTTACCTAGTATCCTGAGCTTGGCTCTTACATTTACTAACAAAAATATTTTCATACGTCACTCGAATTACATAAAGTCCCCAGTTTCTCGGGTGTGCATAATCATAAGAACAGCTTAAGGATGATCTTCTCCTGCATTCTTTCAATTGAATTTTACTTTTTAACTTATTCACTTTATATTCCACTCAGTGATCTCTCCCCTAGCCCTTCCCTCATGCCCCTCCCCTTCTGCTCTGAGTTCGTGAGGGACCCCAGCCCTGTAACTTCTGTGTGAAGCTAGGTGCTTCCTCTCCCACTGAGGTCAGACAAGGCAGCCCAGCTAGAAGAACATATCCCACGGACAGGCAACAACTTTTGGGACAGCCCCACTCCAATTGTTCAAGACCCACCAAGTTGCACATCTGCTACATATGTGCAGGGTGGCCTAGGTTTAAACAATAGATGTTCTTTGTCCAGTAGTTCAGACTCTGAGAGCCCCAAGATTCCAGGTTAGTTGACTGTTAATTTTCTTGTGGAGTTTTTAATCTCCATAGGGGCTGTCAATCATTCATCCTATTCTTCCATAATAGTCCCCAAGCTCCACCCTCTGTTTGGCTGTGGGTGTGTGTGTATCTATCTGAGTCAGCTGCTGAGTGGAGTCTCTCACAGGACAATATTCTCCTGTCTGCAAGCCTAACAGAGTATCGTTAATAGTGTCAGGGATTGGTGCTAACCCATGGGGTGGGTCTTAAGCTGGATTGGTTATTGGCTGGCCGTTCCCTCAGTCTCTGTTCCACCCCTTGTGCCTGTATTTCTTGTAGACCAGACAAAGTTTGGGTTGAAAGTTTTATGGATGGGTTAGTGTCTCTATTGCTTCACTGGGGTTTCTGCCTGTTTACAGAAGGTAGCCTCTTCAGGTTCCATATCACCAATGTTGTGAGTCACAGCCAAGGTTATCCCCATTGATTCTTGAGTGGTCCCCTTATCCCAGACCCCATCAGTTGTAGATTTCCATTTATTTCCATGGCCATCTGGCCAAATCTCCTGCCCCTTCCCCACACCTGGACCTGAACTCCCCCCCATTCCTCTCCCCATTCCCTTGATCTTCTACTAGTGACTTGAACTTATTATAGTACAAACATCATTTTAAATTAATCCTCAGTTCATCCTCATAAAGTGTTGGAAAGTTGTTGATGTTATTTCTTCCATATTGAGGATAGTGAAGCAGAGGGAACAGACAGTAAGTGGTGAAGATGATTTAAACCTAGGATTATCTAAATGTAGAATGTACACTCATTTCTGGCCTGTGTTACATCCATTCTCAGAGGGCAGCTGACAAGTTGCAAGTTCTTGCATCTTATGTTAGCCTACTTATCCCACTGTCTCCGTCAATTAACAACTGTGTAAAGGGGGAGGTTGTGGGCCTATTAGGGTAATCAGAGGCAATCAGCTTAGTGCGGCTGCAGGGAGTCAGTGTCTACTTTAGTCATCAGCTGAGATGGAATCACATGACAAGTCTTAGACAAATAAGTCAATATCTGTGATTAGAGTTCTGAACATTCTTCTAGAAGTTATCATTGGTGTCTGCACAACTCTACCTATGATTTATTCCTGAGTTCAGTGCCACCTGGTTTTCTCCCCCATTAACACCGATCACACCTTGTTCTTTTCCAAAGTCAGTGGTAAACTTCCCAATATTTCTCATAAGAGCTTACTGCACCTCTGGGAACATGTTATTGATGGATACCCTGCTGGAACCCCATGCTCCCTTGAACTGGATAGTATAGCCTTTCCCTGCCATCTCTATGCATGCTGAGCTCCTGGCTGGTTTTAGCATCACCTCCCAGATTGTCAATAAGATCTGTCACAATCTTCCTTTCTCAGCTTTGACTTTGCCTTCTGAAGTGTGTGGTTTTATGTTCAGACTGCCTCAGGGCACATCCACTTGGGTGGAACCTTTAACTGGTCTTATTCCAGGCTGCAACCATTAGGTGCTGGGCTTCAGGGAAGCACCGAGACACAACTCTGAAAGTGGGAAAGCCCACTTTGAGATGTGAGAAAGTTGAAGCTGGTATTCATTAACTTACAGACATCTATTCTCCAAAGAAGACAGCATAGAGAAGTCAGGATCAAAGTGTTGGGGGTCAGAAGGTCCATGATGAAGCCGAGAATATTGGAGGCCCTCTGTCTGAGGACAGCACCTAGCCCAGGGCCAGGGCTGGGAGCTCAGGCTTAGCTCATTGGTAAAGGTAGCAGTGGTTGTCTAGGGGCACTGATGGGCTGTCTACTGGAGATTTAGGCAGCAGCTCTGTAGGCAAAGGCCTGCTCCATGCTCTCCATGGAGGTTCTTGATGAAAGAGACATGACATTCTTTGTATCCAAACTGTTTATTAGATTGTGGAAAATGGATGCCTATCGACTTCTCGGGGTGGACCTGAGATTAAATATCTTTTGCAGGGAGGAATGTCTGGGAAGGGAAGCTTATTGTCTAAACCCTCAAGGCCACTAGGTACCTCATTAGCATAGAGAACTCTCTTCTGGGCCTACATGACCACAGGTCATGTTTCTTTATGTGGGAATCGTGGCACATGGTCCAGACCAGGAATTTGGCAGGGAACAAGGAGGTATCAACTGTCTCAGGTGTGTAAACACTGAGTTTCCAGGGTCTCAGACCTGCTCTAACCACCATGCTTTCCGGCATGGTTTATCGTCCTCCAGAAGTCTTCATTTCCCTTTCTGGATTTGTCCTGTCATTCACATGCTAAGGATTTTTACATCTATACAGTCTGTAGAAATATTTCTCATGAGCTTCAGACTTTATATAATGGGACAAAATAATAACTCACTTGAAAGCAGTTCAATGGGCATTACTAACATAGAATAGTCATTTAAAGAATCTAACATAGAACCTGTACCCAAGGAAGGAAAGCTAATTCTGCTGTCCGTCTCTCCCATAGGCTTAATTAGAGAACAATACTATAAGTAACTCTTCTTCTTGGAATGGATGCATATGTTCATCTATATGAGGCTTGTGTGAAGGTCCAGCCAGCCCACTAGAAAATGCCTCTGAAGTTTCATTCAAGCACCAGCCTCGTAGAACTAGTCTCTTTTTTCACAAGGCACTTAGCCACCTAACTCACCCTACAGCTGACCAGTCCTGCTAGACCCAGTGCAGCTATTCCTTCTAATTCTTCTGTTCAGTAAATAGACCCACATTGATGAAATGTTGCAAGACAGAAATATATCCCATGTCCAACCAACTACCATGTCACATCAATGCTATCCCGTAAATAAATCTCAGATGTATCTTCTCCATCTTCCCTAGCACCTCTCCTACCTAGATAACCACAGTGACCGTCTACAGCTCTGCCCTGACTGTTGCATTCACTGCACCTTATTACACTGACTTTTATGAAACAGAAACTGCATTTGAATTATAACTAACTATGATAAATAAAAATGGTATGAAATCCTTACTCAGAATGATATTTTCTAGTTCTATCCATTTGCCTAAGAATTTCATGAATGCATCATTTTTAATTGCTGAGTAGTATTCCATTGTGTAAATGTACCACATTTTCTATATCCATTCCTTTGTTGAAGGACATCTTGGTTTTTTCCAGCTCCTGGTGATTATAAATAAGGCTGCTATGAACACAGTGGAGCATGTGTCCTTATTACAAGTTAGAACAACTTCTGGGTATATGCCCAGGAGTGGTATAGCTGGGTCCTCAGGTAGTACTATGCCCAATTTTGTGAGGAAGCGCCAAACTGATTTCCAGTGTCATTGTACCAGCTTGCAATCCCACCTGCAATGGAGGAGTGTTCCTCTTTCTCTTCATAGTCGCCAACATCTGCTGTCACTTGAGTTTTTGATCATAGTCATTCTGACTGGTGTGAGGTAGAATCTCAGTGTTGTTTTGATTTGTATTTCCCTGATGACTAAGGATGTTGAACATTTCTTTAGGTGCTTCTTAGCCATTTGATACTCCTCAGCTGAAAATTCTTTGTTTAGCTCTGGGCCCCATTTTTAAATAGGGTTATTTGATTCTCTGGAGTCTAACTTCTTGAGTTATTTGTATACATTGGACATTAGCCTTCTCTCAGATGTAGGATTGGTAAAGATCTTTCCCCAATCTGTTGGTTGCCGTTTTGTCCTATTGACAGTGTCCTTTGCCTTACAGAAGCCTTACAATTTTATGTGGTTCCATTTGTAGATTCTTGATCTTAGAGCATAAGCCATTTGTGTTCTGTTCAGGAACTTTCCCCCTGTTCCCATATGTTTGAGGTTCTTCGCCACTTTCTCCTCTATAAGTTTCAGTGTATTTGGTTTATGTGGAGGTCCTTGATCCACTTGAGTGAGGTAGCCCAATCACAAAAGAACACACATGGTATGCACTCACTGATAAGTGGACATTAGCCCCAAAGCTCCAAATAACCAAGAAACAATTCACAGACCACATGAAGCTCAAGAGGAAGGAAGACCAAAATGTGGGTGCTTTGGTCCTTCTTAGAAAGAGAGCAAAATACTCACAGGAGTCAATATGGAGATAAAGCATAGAACAGAGACTGAAGGAAAGGCCACCGAGAGACTGTTCCACCTGGGGATACATCCCATATACAGTTACCAAACCCAGACACTATTGTGGATGTCAAGAAGTGCATGTTAAAAGGAGCCTGATATGGCTGTCTCCTGAGAGGCCCTACCACAGCCTTACAAATACAGAGGTAGATGCTTGCAGCCAACCATTGGACTGAGTATGGGGTCCCCAATAAAGGAGCTAAAGAGAGGACTGACAGAGTTGAAGGGGTTTGCAACCCCATAGGAAAAACAACAATATCAAACAACCAGACTCCACCTGACCCCAGAGCTCCCAGGGACTAAGCCATCAACAAAGGAGTACACATGGCTCCAGTTACATATGTAGCAGAGGATGGCCTTGTCATGCATCAATGGGAGGAAAGGTCCTTGGTCCTTTGAAGGCTTGATAGATGCCCCCAATGTCGGGGAACTGAGGGTGGGAGGTACGTGTGGGTGGGTGGGTGGGTGGAGGAACACCCTCATAAAAGCAGGGGGAGGGAGGATGGGAGAGCGGAAACCTGGAAAGGGGATAACATTTGAAATGTAAATAAAGAAAATATCCAATAAAAAAGAAAAAAAGAATGGTGTAAAAAATAGCAAATAACAGTTCATGTGCTAATCCTTGAAGACAAACATCAAATAAGTTCTAGTGTAAAGCAGTCATGGCTTCACTGTGGGGAAGCCAGGCTGTTCCTGCAATGCAGGGTGGTGTTTCAGTGTGGTAGTCACATTGTAGTGATCATCTTCCATCCCCTACAACTTAGCACCTCATGCACAGCAATCATTGTGTTTATGAAAGGACAAGAGTGCAGAAAGATCAGTTAGCCAATAACCCCTTATCTTCAACCAAGTCACTAGCGTCTTGATTTCTAAGTTAATTTGTAACATAAGTTGGTGTGAGTGATGCCATCTTCTGATACTTTGTGATTCAACATTAACCACATTTGTCAAGTTTTCTCAGTTCTGGCATAGAAGACCAGATTTCTATGTTACTATCTGTCCTATTCTCTTGTGTCTGCAGGAAAGACTGACCCAGCTTCTTTCCCTGTGTCTACTCTGGTCCCCTGATCTCCAGTTGCCTTCTTGACAACGAGCATATGTCCTAGGCCCAGAGAGTAGAAGCTTTCCTTATTCCTTTGAACTTACAATCTAAGCTTGGTACAATAGGCTTTTCAATTTTCTACCAAGAGCAGGAAAGTCCAATTCAACAAATGTTTATTGACAAGCTCCAGGAATAGAATAAATGAATGAGTCACAAGCTCTCTTTAAGAGCTCACTTCACACTGTTGAAAATAAAAACACTCAAGTGAGTCACTTTAGTAAATAGGTGCTGTACCTTGGCTATCCAACAGGCAGCCCTCACTGAGAAAAGAAGGGCAAGAAGGACACTGAGATTAAAAACTAGACGTTGACATAGTTGACACCAAAAGGGAAACAATTGGGAGTGAACGAGACCAGAACTTTGTGAACAGCTTTAGCCTTATATCATTACTCTGGTTATTTTAAGGAACGGCAGTTGTACCATCATTTCGAGTCCTCCAATAAAATGAATCTCTCATGTCCTAACCTGTGCATAGTAAGTGCTACTAAGACAGCATCATGTATCAGATGCTCTGAGAGTGTCAGAGGGTGACTCAATCAGTGGGTCAGGTCAGGTTTACAGAGTGAAAGGGGAAGGGAAGTCAGAGAGGACATCCAGTGCCTGAGCTAACTTGTAAGGGGCAATTATCTGGGTGAAGCTGGAGGGGGTTTGTGGCATGACTTTAGTAAGATTTGCTGAGGACTGTGAGAACCCCCTGCATTCCCTGCTCTACTGGTCTAACCTTAGTTTTTTCCCCTGGGTTCTATTAAATCTGCTGTGTTGGAGCTCCTCCGCACAGAGCTGAATCTGTGCAAGTAAGAGGAAGATCTAGTTCCATGTCCCAGGCTTGGTTACACGCACAGCATTCCAATTCCCCAGCCCATTGGTTCCATCCCTGGAAGGTCAGTTTGCTCATGGTTCTATTTTTGTTCTCTCAACAAACACTTGCACTTGTGCTGGTCACGGAGCAAACACCTGCTTGCGTTGTCACTGTGCTTGTTAACTCTGACTGCTGATAGGATGACATTCAGAATCACCATGGAAACGGACTTCCAGGGACTTCTGTAAGGGACTTCAGACTGGGTTAATTGAGGTGAGAAGACTAGCCCTAAATGTAGGCAATCCCATTTCATAAGTTGAGGTCCTGGACTGAGGGAGCAAGGGACTGCCAGATACAATGTGACCATCACTGTGAAGCTCATGCCATCATGCCTCCCCACCCAGGACATTGACCTTTGAGCTGGGAACCAAAATGAATGGCTCAGTGATTAAGAGAAGCTACTGTTCTTGCAGAGTACCCAGCACTTAGTCAGGTCTCTCTCTCTCTCTCTCTCTCTCTCTCTCTCTCTCTCTCTCTCTCTCTCTCACACACACACACACACACACACACACACACACAAACACACCACTGAAAAATAATAAAAATAACTTTTTAAAAATCTACCTCCATATGCTGCTTTTGTTGAATTATTTTGTCAAAGTAAGAGAAACATAGCTAATGCAATCACCATCTCAAAACCTTGCTGGAAGATCATTTTCAGACCAGGTATGGTAGTTTATAATGATAAGCACAGGCTGAGATAAAAGGATTTGCATGACCTTCAGCCCAGCCTAGGTTACAGAATGAAACCCTGTCTCAGAAACAAAAAAAAAGAAAAGCTGCCTTCTGTAGAGATAAAGGGATTCTTGCTCATGTAAAATGTTTAGCATGTAATCTTTTAAAGAGATCTATTCTATTTTAATGATGTGCATGCCTGCACACACACACACACGCACACACACACACACACATGCACAGAGCAAGAGTGGAGTATATCCACTCAAGTGTGCGTGCCCGCACACACACACACACACACACACACACACACACACACACACACACACATGCACACACACACAGAGTGGAGTATATACACTCAAGTGTACATACCTGCACACACACACACACACACACACACACACAGAGTATATACACTCAAGTGTGCATGCCCGCACACACACACACACACACACACACAGAGTGGAGTATATACACTCAAGTGTGCATGCCCGCACACACACACACACACACACACACACACACACACATACACACACACACAGTGGAGTATATACACTCAAGTGTGCATGCCTGCAGAGTACAGGAGACCGGCTTGGTTTTCTTGAAGCTGGAGTAACAGGTAAACGTGAACTACCCAGCTTAGGTGGTGGGAACCAAACTCTGGCATTGCAAAAGCAGTCCACACTCTTAACCATCTAATGAGCCACCTCTACATAGCCTTTGTATATATTCTTCCATAAATGTGCAAAGTTAGGCACAGAGCAACAGGTGTCACAGCCAAGGTCACATAGCAATTATGGCAAACTCCTCATCTGACTGTATCCAGTCACTCTCTGCTTCCCACTGTCCTGCTATCCTCTCAAATGCTTGCTAGACAGACAGACAGATGCAGTCTCTAAGCATCATGGGACCCATGTGGCTTCCGCTTAGCTTCCTGGCTCCTCTCCCACACCAGATGACTGATGGAAAGCTGATGGGAGGGAGGGAGGGAGGAAAGAAAGCCACAAACTGCAGAGATCTCCTTAATGGAGTTTAATAGTTCTGAAGAATTAGAGCATTTCACATGGGAGCATTATCAAAATAGATGACCTAAAACTGCAGTGGTTTCCTTAGAATCCACACTCCCTGAACTGTCTCCTGAGGCTGCTAATATCAGCAGCTTTCTGAAGAGGAAAATAAAACGTACACAGTCCACATTTTCCTCAAAGCTTAGAAACACTGTACTTCACAAAAGCATATTTGGTAAACTCCAAATTTTTTGTACTAAAAGCTTGAAAAGTGGCTTCCTGGGTAGAGTAATCTGTGACAAGATTGCAGTCCTACTACAGGGACTGAGAAAAATACCTGCAAGGCAAGAACTGTTAGATTTGGGTAAAGGTTTTAGCTTTATTTTTATTTAAACCTTTACCTTCAGAAGTATATTTGAATACATTAGAAGTCTCTCCTACAATATTGTTATTGTCACACTCCATACTGTGATGGATTAGGCGAGGCTATACCACCTCACAAGCTCCCAGACAGGAATATCCTATAGTCAGGGTATTTGTTTCATTCTTCTGTGTAGTTCAATGTATGAACTTTTCTTTGGATGTTTGCTAAATTTGGTCATAGGGAAGAATATGGAGACAGACAGTGCCTCAATACCAGATCTTTTGTTTTTGAAACCCAGTGTGGATTATCGCAACTGTTAACATAGTAGCAAGATGCAGGAAAAAAAAAAAAAAAAAAAAAAAAAGGAATGCTTGAATCTTCCAGCACTAGACAATCAGGCTGCAGTGGAAGCAGACATGCCAGCACACGGTGACGTTGAGCACCAAGTGAAGAATCCGTCACCACCTGTGTATGTGCCATACTCTCCACCACCCAGCACAAGTCTCTTTTTTGACTTGAGGTAGGGCCTGACCAAATGTCAAGAGAAATACAGGTTTTCTCACTGAAATTCAGAGCAGAATTAGAGTCTCTCAGCATGTGTGTCCCCAGGAAGCAGGTGACAAAGTGAGGAGGCACCAAAGCAGCTATTTTAAACCCAGGTCCGTTCTCTTTTAAAAGCAAAATGTTTGTTTCAGAGCCATTTAAACTTTCTACTGTCATCTGCTTTTCTAGTCCTTCCTACCCCATGTTCTATTTCCAGGCGCAGGGAGGCATGGGAACTCACCGGGAAGATGAACCAGCACTGCTTATACATGCTTGACGAGCTGGTCTCTGGGGTCAGTTTTCACAGATACAAAGAGGAGACCACAGCAGGAGTTACTGATGACACAGTTGTTCAGATCACAAGCCTTAGAGGTAAACATCTGGCAAAGGAGTCTGCTCACTTGGAAGCTAACCAAGTTTCTTCCACCAACTTCCATGGAACAGCTCTGGATGAACTGTTGGGTTAGATGGTCTGAAATGTTCTTGCTCATATTGGTCTGTATGCTAATTGAATATTGAATTTTCTTTCCAATCTGTTGCTAGCCTCAAACGCGTTACTTGTTAAAACAGTCTGCTTCATAACAGGGAGGATTTGGTAAAGTTCTATATTTTCTCTTTTCTTGCTATCAGAAAATTAGAAATAAATAGATGCTCAGCTGAAGAAAATAATTCTTACCCTCTCCAGAGGACTGTTATTTAAACCAGCATTTTATTTACATATTTATTTAAAAAACCCTTTGAGACATCTAAAAAATTCATTGAGAGAGCTCACTGTCCAGCCAAGGTGCTATTCTAACTACTTTGATGTAAATAATCTCCATTTATTGCCTGAGAGGCTGGGGGTGTGCTATGTCTTAGCTTCAAGCCTCACAAATATTAAATAAAGCTGATAAAAGTGTCTCAAAAATAATTGGGATTAAATAAATTATACATCACATTTAGAACAATACCCAATACTCAGCATGACTTCGGTAGTGACATTTTAAATATTATTTACGGAGGGGAAGGGTTGTTTTTAGTGATACATAATTTTAAAAAAAAAGACATCTTGTTCATGTCTTTAAGACATCAACGAGAAAAGACATGCAAACAAGCTAAGAACTAATGAGACTCTCGCTTACTTCATCTTCTGTGAGAAAATGCAAATACCACCTGCCTTTACTATTACTAGAAAGTCTTTTACATTACTCATGAAAGTTTTCATCATTTAATGTGTTGCATGTGACTGGAGGGGTGTGCAGAAATCTGTGTGCCAACCACAGATGCTTGACACAGGCTTCTGGAACTAAGTGCTCTCTACTTGCAGGAATCCTGCTGACGGGCAGGAACCACTTGCAGCTCCAATTGGTCCTGTCTTCCAGAGTTAGCAACACAAACAAGGAAAGGAGATTTCAGGACTTGTAAGTGGCCAGCTGAAGAACTCATTTCTGTCTCCTTATGTCTACCCACAATCCAGGCTTATCGATTACCTGGAAAGCTATGAGCTCTTGCTTTCATCTGCACACAGTATGTCTGCAAGGTGTATACTTTCATTCTTAGGTATCTTCCTCCTGGGCAAACTTCTTTCCTTCTCTTGCTCTACAATTCATAGTCACCAACACATCTAGTTCACGGAAACTAACTGGTTCTTTTAAGTTAAGAAGTGTGACTGGTTTCAGAACAAGAATCACAGAATTAACATCTATTTTGATGTGTTGTGTACGAGATTACTGCATGAGATCCTGATACAGAGAGTTGAGCTGCCTGCTCTCCACCCCTCTACCCTTACATGATGAGAGAGAAATAGAATAAACATCTTTAGACAAATACAGTTGTTAAGGAACCTCTGGGATCAGCAAAACAAGTGATTAACTATTTTATATTAGAAAGAGGAAGGAAATGTTTCCTTCCTGGATTGAAATACAGAATGCCCTACTCTGTATAGCTTAGACTCAGGAAGTAGAATTCTTCTTGGGGCTTGACTAGCATTTAGCTGTGTGAACTGCAATCCTGTGTTATTAAACCTTAATGTTCCCTTCTCTGTTGAAAAGCTGCAGTTTGGTGAAGGTAAAGGTGTGGTCTCTGCTGAGCCAAGGCTTAGCTCAGTTGTGCTCTTTTGCATTTCTGTCAGATCACTGGACACAATGAAGATACTCTCTTTCCCTGCCTGATCCAAGCCCCTGAAAGTCACAGGTTTTGTCTGACAGAGCTCTGAATGGTACACTAGCAGCTGACATTAGCAGGTACTCGATCAATGCTTGTCAGAAAGTGAGGACCAGAGGGCCACTGAGAACTGTGATGGTACGGTTTGATCCCTGCACACCTTGTGGGAGGAAACTCCAGAAAACAGACATGCAGCTGAGGTCACAGTGCTCATATGGTGAGCACTATCCTGGAGAGATGGCTCAGTGACTCAGAGTACCAATTGCTCTTCCAGAGGTCCTGCGTTCGATTCCCAGCAACCACACAGTGTTATATGGTGAGCACTATGCTAGCGGAGTCATCTCTCTGGTCCTGTTAAATTAAGTATCTTACTCAGAGTCAGAATAGGTTAATACTCACAGGAATGATCAAAATATAAGTTTCTAATTAGTTTTGAGCTAGGGTGTGAACTCATGGGTATGAACTCATGTGAATATCAAGCACGGACAAAGACTAGTGTTAATGCAATGAGTCCAAGAAGATGCAGCCACCAATTCAAAGCTCTTCCCTACATTTAAAAATCTCGCAAAGTGATTATATAGAGATGTTCTCTTGAGAAATCTATTCAGACTTTAGCATGAACTACCTTTTACATAGTGTTTTTCTCTCCTAATGTTCATGCTTTCATATGTGCTAAAAATCTTTCCTTGATAAACGTCAACTCAGCCTTAAAAATAAAAGTAAAAGCATTAATACAGAAAGAAGTAAAGTGTATGTACTCATATACATATAATTTTTAAAAATTTATTTTATCTATTTGTGTGTGTGTATGTACGTATGTTTGTATGTATGTATGTGTGTATGAGCATGTGTGTACCTTCAGAGACCACAAGAAGGCCTCAGGTCCCCTGAGCTAGTGTCAGGTGGTTGTGAGTTAGTTGCCTGATGTGGGAACCGGGAATTGAATTCCAGTCCTCTGCAGGAACAGCAAACACTTCTAAACTCTGTTCCATGTCTCCAGTCTGCACTGTGATATTTTAATGACATGTTTAGCTTTTACCTCCTCCATCTCGTTTAAATCATGAAACATACTGTGTAGTTATCAGATATCTTTCACACCGTCCTCATCACTTAGATAGATTGTGGGTCTACAGGAAAAAAAAAATCACAAATACTGACGTCTAATTCTGTCCATTTTCTTAAACTATTAATTCCAAAAGTTACTCTATTAAGTTTGGTAAATATTTCCATGAGTAAAAAAATTAATAACTAAACTAGTAAAAAGTATTGCGTAACATGATATTTTTAAAGGGGAGGTATTCCCTCCTTCCCTTTCTCCTTTTTTTCTCTTAGCTTTTGCCATTTTTGACCCCTGTATTAGCTACTATTCCCATCACTGAGAGAAGCTCCCTGGCAAAAGCTGTTTTAGGAAGGCCATGTTGACCCCTCACCTCTCTGCCACACATGTGTGTGCACCTGTCTTCAACTACTCCAGTATCCCTCTAAGTTTCTCTAGCTGAAACCAGCATGAGGACACAGGCCCATTTTTTGTTTGTTTGTTTGCTTTGTGTGTGTGTGTGTGTGTGTGTGTGTGTGTGTGTGTGTGTTAGTGAGTTCTTCAGGAGACAACTCCCCCAAGATCTCACCTACATGGTGCCTAGTGATAATTGGCACTCTCTGGATGCAGGGAAGATGCCCACAGCTCCACATTCTGTGATGTAGATTTATACTGCTGTGCTTTTCCTATCCCAGGACCCCCTCTCCCCCCACTGTGGCTAACTCTTCTCAACTTTCCAGCAAGGGAACTCATGACCTCACCAGGAAGCACAGTAGAAGGTGGGAGGTCCCTGGAGCCTGCTGCTTTAGATCCAGTCTTTCAATAACTCCATCTGTTTCTAGCCCCATTCTTTAAGTAAGTACCATAGGATACACACTTCTAAGAAGCTGGCTGCTTCTCACACACCTCTAGCCACTGGATGCTGGGTTGTAGCTCTGCCCACTAAAGCACTCTCTGTACTTCCATCATTTCCCTTATTCTGAAAGAAAAAAAAAAGTAGTATTCATGTTAGTCTCCCTCTGCCTCTTTCTATCCCACTTCTCTTGCCTTGGTGGCTGACCACATCTTACACTTTTGTATGCACTGCCTTTTGGCTTTTTTTTGCTTTTTTTTTTTTTTTCCTGTTCTGGAGATTGAACCCCAGATCTCCCATGGGCTAAGCAAGTACTTTGTCACTGGGTTGGATCCCCAGCTTCTCTACTGTTCCTTCTTAGGGTTTAGGGGAGGTCAGAAGATAGACTCTACTGGCCAATCTTCCAGCTGTAACCAGAAGTATCCAGTATAACCAGGTGGACAATGACCCCACTTTTGTATTATCAATTGTAACTGTGGAACCGGACGGATATGACAAATGTATACTGTGAATAAAAAGCTGGCATGGCTCTGCAAATATTTTCTGGACATCATCAGGACTTCTGATGCATACTGTAAGGCACATAGTTCTTAGTCTTCAGGGTCAGTAATGTGATGAAATTTCCTGGCCTTAGAAAAGGGCAAACCAATAAAATTGCAATGGGAATAAGAATACAGTATCTGAATCTATGTTCCCACCTTCCCAGGATCTGAGGGGAAGACAAAGTCTCAAGTATCTGCTTAAAATAATACAATGGAGAAGTTCATGGATACCCCTCAGCAATGTGAACTGGTCCCTTGCTATACATTATGGTTCCGGAGTAAAATATCTCTCATAGGCTTGTGTGTTTAAGCACTTGATCCCCACTTGGCTGTGCTGTGTTTGGGAGGCTATGGAATCTTTAGGGTAAGGATTGTAACTTGGGAAAAAAGATTGTTGGAAAGCAGATCTTCAGGGTCTTAAGTGCTCCACTTTAGTCTCCTCTCTGCTTCCAGATCCCCCACGTTCCTGTGGCTGTGGCTTCTGCACTATGATAGAAGTCCCCTCAAACTGTGAACTGACACGAACCATTCCAAAGTTGTCTCATGTTAGGTCAGCATTGGAGGGTTCTCTAACAGGCCTAAGCACTTCAAACTCGCTGTTGGCAGGTCTTGCCCACCCCACTTCCCTCTTCCTTGCTAAACTGTTAGAGTACATCCCTAAAGCTAGCCCCGAAGGTCTATTCCCTTATTTAGCAACTGACTCATGCCTGACAAAAAAACACCAAGGTCCAGCCATCAAAACTCATTTGATTATTTGGCTGACGTGTGTAATTAGAGCTTCCAACTCATTCTAAGACAGATCTACCCCCCCCCCCAGGCTTTCCTCCTTAAAACAACTTCCACAGAGACAATTGCTGCCATCTTTATCTGGTCCAGAAGCATCCGCACTGAGACTCAACCCCCTCCAGGACAATGAATCTTTTTGTGCTGAGAATTCAGTGTCTTGCGCTCTGTATGGACTCCTGGTCCTTTCAGTGACAATGAAAAGCCTGCAAGCATGCTGTCCTCATTCACCCGCATCTTTTCTGACTATGCCACAGTGGTGATTCAGATCAACTGTCCATTAGTCTCTAAGAGGAAAAAAAATAGTGTTTCTAAGAGAAAAAATAGTGTTTTCTCACTGTGAGAGAAAACCACCAGGATATAAAACTTTAAACTTGTTTCAAATTGTTTAAAAAAAAAAAAAACCCACGGTTGTTGTTAGTTGCAAATAACTTTTATTGCTGGGAACTGAGGAAGAAAGGATGCATAAAAAGTTTAAGTAGCTCAAAACTTAGTTTCCAGGGGCCCAAGCTAGGCTGTGAGGGAAAAAGGTCGGGATTCTTCTATCTTGTTGCCAAAATCTTCAGGCACAGATGGTCCTTAAAGCTAGGGCAGAATTTCATTCTCCTACAGCTCTGCACTCTGTACTCTTCCGAATCAGCTTTGCTTCCAGACAGATTTCATCTTTGTGTTTATACTCTTCAGATGACCAAACCACAAAGAAAGATCCTTTTGTTCATCATATAGATAAAGTAAGAGCCACGAGGACCTGATGTGCCAAGCATGGCCTCTCTTCTCTCTCCCCACCCTTCACCCAGAGGGTTAGCCTGTCCCACTGAAATGCACAGAATGAAGCTGGGGTAAGATTATTACCGAAGGAACTCCCCCCAAACCGTGCCATGTAAGTGGGAAGGCTTGTAATCCAGCAAACCCCACAGATACAATCCATTTAAGATGATACAGCCTTTATCGTCAGTTTCAGACAAAATGAAAAATCTTTAAGTTCTGAGACAAGCCAAATTGCTTAGCACTTGAGAGCAGCTATTTTTTGAATTATTTACTGTTCTCCCACCACATCAGTCTCTGGCAACCACTAGCATCCATTTCTTGCTAAAAGACCTCCTGACCATAAAGTGGAGCAAAACAGCCAAGAACTGCTGCTGAAAGTGTACCATCGGTATTTTTAGCCTTGTGGTATTTGATCTTAATTGCTTTCAGGGCAGAGTGACTTCAGTGAGGTTTGTCCATTTGAAGGCTGTCTTCAAGAGAAGGTGGAAAGGAATCAAATATTAAAGAAAACCTTCTCACTCTCCTTCAAAAGCAGAGGATTCTTTACATTTTTAAAGAAAATGATAATTCTATTTTTAACTGCCTTCTGGGCTTTCGCAGGCTTAGGTTAAGATTCGGAGAAATAGGTCAGGTAGCAAAAAGCTTTAAAAGCAAAAGATTTTGCACATGGGGATCATTTTTAACCCTTGATTAGCAATGTTTGGATCTGGGGAAGAAGTTGGAGAAAAACAGATGTTCCACGTAGGTCAATCCAGGACTTGGTAGGCTTTGCGAAGGGTATGCATTATCAATGAAAAGAGCAGTCAAACATATGATCTTAGGCTATGAATATAACTCATTGATAGAGCAATTTCCTAGCATGAGTAATGCTCCAAGTTTGGTCTTCAGTTTTACACACACACACACACACACACACACACACACCTGCACTTAGGAATATGTATAGATCACAAAAATTGTCCTTCTAAGAGAGCCATCCATCAGTGTCACTGTTACCTTGAGATTTCAAGGCATGAAGTGAAAGAAGGTTGGGGTCATGGAGTCTGACCTTGCTTACACCACGCTGTGTTTTCCAGGCATTGTGCATAGTCTGCACAATTCCCTAGAGCATATCTTCTACTCTGGTCCATCACCAAACACAACTGCAAATTACTTTTAAATCAGCAATTTCCAGGTTCCCACTTAAAATTATATAATGACAATCAGGATTAATCGACCACAAGGTAAACTATATGGAGGACCTCACAAGGAGGGCATAAAGCATTGAGGTTCTCTCTCAGGCCTGTGTATGCAACACAGATTGTCTGTTTCATTCAGTCTTCAATTTCTTCCACAAAAACTCTACCAGGCATCTCTCCATATTCTTCTGTATCCTCCTGTTCTTCTTCAGCTGTGCTATCCTGACCAGCCCTGCTTCTCCAACAGCGACTCTCCACTCTGAACACACAGAGGTGGGCACAGCTCAGCGTGGTGTGACAATACTCTCTCACCTTCCTCCAAAATGTCTTCAGCTGGGAACGTTTGAGCTCACTCACAGAATTTCAATAGGGTGAGTATAGGTACTTAGCTCGATGCCTAACTCTGAGGAACTTCATTATAGACAATCTAAAGGTAGACAGACAAGCACCTGACAACATCATCAGGGCTGTAATCATTGTCAGAGTTTAGATTCTCGGTGGAATTGGTGACAGGTAAAACAAACAAACAAAAATATCATGATACCAATAATATTGGACAAGAAAGAAAAAAAGAAAAAAAGAGAAGGAAGAGAAAGAGAGAGAGAGAGAGAGAGAGAGAGAGAGAGAGAGAGAGAGAGAAAGAAAGAAAGAAAGAAAGAAAGAAAGAAAGAAAGAAAGAAAGANGGGGGGGGGGGGAGGGTCATTTTCCTCCTTCCCCAAAGGGTTTCAAGTCACAGGTTAAGACTCTGTTCTAGAGACTAGAGGCCCGGGAAGCCCATCTTAGATCCTGTGTGTCAGGGCTTCTCATGGAGTGAGAAGTGTTTTCTTGGAATGGAGGAAACCAGGCATAGTAGGCATCAATGACTGTAGTGTGTAGGAAGGTGAAGGCAGAATTGTTAGTTCAAGACCAACTTCAGTAACACAGTGAGTTCAAGGCCAGCCTGGGCCACCCTCAAATTTAAAAAAAAAAATTAGATTATAGAAATTCACCTGTAACTGAAAGAAAGCATTAAATAACAGGAGATGATAGTAAAGTAAGAGATGGAAAGACAAGCCAGGGGTGTGGCTCGGGGGCCCGAGTCCCATCTTGACACTGTCACCAAAGCTGTAGCCTGGGATACTTGAGATTCTGTTAGCCGGGCGGTGGTGATGCACGCCTTTAATCCCAGCACTCGGGAGGCAGAGGCAGGCAAATTTCTGAGTTCGAGGCCAGCCTGGTCTACAAAAAGAGTTCAAGGACAGACAGGGCTACCAGAGAAACCCTGTGGCTTCCACCAGTAATCCCAGCACTCAGGAGGTAGAGGTAGGAGAATCAGGCATTCAAGGCGGCGCACACCTTTAATGCCAGCACTCAGGAGGCAGAGGCAGGCAGATTTCTGAGTTCAAGTCCAGGCTGGTCTACAAAGCGAATTCCAAGGCAGCCAGGGCTAAGTAGTGAGACCCTGTCTCATAAAAGAATAAAAATTAAAAAGAAAGAAATTTCACTTCTTTCCTAACCAGTTTTCGGCTTCTGTCCCCCTGGTTGACTGAGCAGATGAGAAGCTCCTCTGAAGTTTTCCAGGTCAACGCAGGACATAACCTGTGAGTCCTAATGAGTCAAAGCTTGTAGAACCTGGAAGCGCCCCTGGGAGTGCAGGGGTTGTAGTACCACAGGTGACCACAAGATGGTGATGGAGCTCTGTAACAGCAGCCTGAGTTCTTGGGCCACTCAGTTGTTGCTTCCTTCTCTGCAAGTGTATTGCTATTTTCTGAGTCGTCTTTTTTTCCTAACCAGTGGTCTTTTTCTATCTCTCACCTCTGCGCATTTCTTTTTGTTTCTGTCTGCCTATCTTTCTGCTTCACCACTAATTATACAGAGATATGAAATCATTTTTAAAACATGTTAACATTTGTTGGGGGGAGGGGTAGGAGTTGCATGGATTTTAAATGCAACATAGTCACTGACACAGGAAAAAAAAAGCCTTTTTTTTTTTTTTTTTTAAGAGACAGGGGGCTCATTTATTCTAAGCTGGTCTCAAACTCATGTGGTTGACAGTGGCCTTGAACTTTCTGATATTTCTTTCTCCAATCACCAAGTACTAAGACTACAGGTTTGCATTGCCACACCCAGTTTTTAAATACTTAATAGACCTGATAAACAAGTGAACCAGTGAGTCTTGCTCTGCATTGCACTAGGAACTGGACTAGTGAGAAATTCAGTGAGAAGTATTGACACATCATAGATTCAGGGTCTATGTATTTATGTAATTATACATCTATGTTCCTATGTATGCATCAACATACTTGCATGCCTACCTACCTACCTACTTACCTACCTATGGTCTCTGTGTAGCACTGAATGATGGGATTAAAGGTGTGTGACCAGGCTGGCCTGAAACTCACAGAGATTTATTTTGCTCTGGTCACCAAATGATGGGATTAAAGGTGTAGTACAACAATATGCTGTAGATCCAGACTCTTACTATTGTTCCTGAATTCTATTAGCTTATCAGACCATGAGTGGTAGTGATTCGCTGGATGATGCGGATGCCAGAAGTTTCTATATACACATAAAATGTGCTTTGTTGAAAAACTACAGGGGGCTTGCAGCAACGTTTATTACTTTAGGCTTTTTAAAGACATTTACATTGATAAGATAAAATGCAAAGAGGGGGTTGGGGTACCTTTGGTGGGCCGTGCCAAGGTGAGCCCTTGAGAAATAAGCCATGTAACAGATTTAGTGTAAGTAGCTTATTAGGGAAGGAGAGAGTGAGAGGGTGACTCAGAGTGGGGACAAGAGGGAGAGCTAGAGGCAGATAGACAGGAACAGAGAGGGAGAGGGAGAGGGAGAGGGAGAGGGGGAGGGAGGGTGAGGGAGAGAGGGAGGAAGAGGGAAAGAAGAGAAGGGAAGAGAAAAGAAATCAATCTCCTAACTTATTTGTGTCTCTACAGTTAGACACAGACTCCATGTATTTTGTGTTTGAAGGAAGAACATTTGTCCTTAACCTCTGTTGTATGTAAGATTTCAGTCTGAATCTTGATATTCTTGGTCAGTTATGTTCTTTGATGTAAGAAATAAAGAGAAAAATATTGCTGTTCAAAGAAGTCCAATTTAAAGAAAGGGTGGAGCTTTCAAAGTTTTTCCCCCCCTTAGCACTGGGAATTGAGTCATGGGCCTTGAGCTTGTTTAGCAAGTGTCCTACTAACAAGCTGTCTCCTGACCCTTCTTTTTACTTTTTATTTTCAGACAGTTTCCGCAAGTTACTATGCTTGTCCTGAACTTGCCACAACCCCGCACTCGGACAGGCAGAGATGGGAAAAAACAACACGAATGAACGAACGCCAAGGAAGGTTACTTCAACAACTCTCCTCTTATCTCTGGCTCATCCTGTTTTTGTTTTTTTATCAGTTCTCTGCCTCTTATCCCTCCCCCCTCTCCTGGATCCAATCAGTGTTCAGCTAGACGTGCATGCAGGCAGGGCACGTGGTGATAGGCCAGTGACTCATCAGGGGGACAGCACAGGATCTTACAAGTGCGCAGGTTCAGGTTCTTGGTAAACAGGGATCTTCCTCCCCATCCCCTCGAGTAGTGGGAATCACAGCTCCACATTAAACTTGCCATTTTGTTAGCACAGTAAAAATCACGCTCTGAGTCACCAATTTTGCAAGCCTCCAGCTAAGTAGCATGGTCGCCCTTGGAGTTCATGTACACAGACAGCTAGTGACAAAACTAGGAGAATATCCAATATTCTAAAACGTAAGTGAAACGCAAACATCAAAACTTAAATTGGGGTGACAGAATTCTGAAGGGACTTGAAATTTTTGTTCGATTTCCTGATTGTCCACCATGAAACCCCCCACAAGGCAGCAACGCAGAAGGAACCACAGTCGTGGTCATTTCCTCTGCTGAGAGGAAAGCCCAAGGCGGCACAGCAGAGCCTGTTCAGGCAAAGTGCTCTTTACAAACTCAACCAATAGGAAACGAAATCTGCTCAGGATGCATCAAAATGTGTCCGATTTTTTTACATTATCAACACTGTCTGCATACGAGGCACTGAGAACTAAAGAGATGAACATTACTGCTCTTCAGGTACCAAAATCAAGTCACCCATCATCCATGGGGGACAAAAGCCAGATAAAACCAATTCAGTGATGAACAGAGCTACCAAAAAAATATGAAAAGAATCAAAATGGTTAGTGTTGCCTGAGTCTTCCATCCTGCCTGGTGTCCCCTTTAGACTCAGGGAGCAGGTGAGACTGTGGCAACAAACTCCTTTATTAATTCTCCACCGACATCCCAGTGGTCCCAAGCAAGCATTTCGTCTAAGTGGCAGTTGCCAATTGGGTGCCACTGGGTGCATCACCAATCTCTAGGCTCTCAGGTAGGCTTCAGTTTGGCCTTCGGGCAGAAGTTGCATCCATGGCTGCATGGTCCCACACCATTTTGTGGAAGCAGTCATTGCCTTAGAAGTTGGGCCTGCTGTTTCTCCTATAGATTAGAGCAAGTTAGCCTTGGAAGGGGCCTGGTGGCTGTGGTTATTCCAACAGTGATTAGAAAAGGTATCTTTGGAGCCCTTCTCCATGTGTTCAGAGACACAGTGAGATCCATGAAGAGAAAACTGTACACACAGTTTCATATGTTCACATGCTCTTGAGGTACAGGGTGCTCTAGTTTGCTATTTCACAGAAATGTGTTCTTATTAACAACACTGTCATCAACAATACTTACTTGCTTTTACAACACCAAAGAGTCCGTGGGAACCTAGCTAACATATGGTTCTCTCCTCAGAAGACAGCAGTGCTAAGATGGCAAATGGGAGAAGTAGACACCCTCCCTCAAGATCTCGTCAGTAGCATTGCAGTAGCAACTTGATAGTTACAGGATTTAAAGAAGTCTCTCATCAACAAACAGAGTGTGTTTCCATATCTGTTGCTTTATGGAAAAGTTATCATTCCTGATATTTCCAGAGTAGATCAGTACACAATGAAAAGGGAATACATCAACATCAGGGAAATCCTCTAAAACAGAATTTCTGACTTGTTATATTCTCACAGTAATGTTCCAGATGGCTTAATCCATCAGGACTGACATCATAAGCATTATCCGTAAGTACTGACGTCATAATAGAGAAATTCATTCACAAAGTCATAATGTGCATTTCAGGGGATGTTCGGTCCACATGTAACGGTATAAAACTAATGACGAGCTAAGAGAGCAGTTAGCAAGGCTCTCACCCACTACGAGAGTCCTGCTTAGATGGATATCTGTCGGAAGGAATAAAAGATAACATGCATGAAAGAGTGTTAAAGGCTAGGAGGCATCTCAAGATCATGGGCACGGCTATAATTAAATGAAAGCCACAGTTAGGGGTTGAACAGATCTCCTTTCTCGTCGCTCAGTCCTCTTGGCAGCACTCTTGGTTAGACGCTGTTCAGACCCCCAGACAGGAAGTGATAACCACAGAGCAAGACAAGAAAGTCCCTGAGGTGATCAGCTCTCTGCTCCAATTTATTAAGAATAGCAGGGAATATGTGCTGAGGTACAAGCAGGAACTGAGGAGAATCGGACAGGGGAAAATGAAATTGTCATTGTCCCCAACAAGTGCCTGGCTTTATGGAAATAAGAGCTAGACCACTATGCTATGTTGGCCACAATTGGCATCTTCCCCACAGTGGCAATAATATTAAGTTGGGCACAGCATGCAGACGCAACTACAGAACATACACACTGGCTGACATTGACAAAGTGACTCTGATATCATTACAAGGAGTCAGAAAAGACTGACAAAAAAAAAAAAAACACGTTAGCTGCTTTAAAAAAAATAAACTGATTAATCCCAGCACTTGGGAGGCAGAGGCAGGTGAATTTCTGAGTTCGAGGACAGCCTGGTCTACAGAGTGAGCTCCAGGACAGCCAAGGCTACCCAGAGAAACCCTGTCTTGAAAAACCAAAAACCAAAAAACAAAAAAAAAAACAAAAAACAACAACAACAACAACAAAACAAAAACTGAATAATATATCTTGTTGTTTTTTTTTTTAAAGGAATTTAACAATGCTTTCTAGTTAATAAGAAAACATTGTTTCAGATGCCACCCTGCATCCACTATAGGTAATTTGTTGGCCTGGCAACAGATTAACTATCTAGGAGTAATAGGATCGTTACATCCAACCTAACCTCAGGATGGTAATATAGTCATTATTCGAATTGGTAATGACAGCAGAGATCAAGTTTCTATTCCCTGATGGTTTTTACATTTTACATTCACACTAGTTAGGAATATTGAATTGTTTAGTGATGTAATAAAAATAGGCATACTACTCAAGCCCCCCATTTTCCCTGCTCATATCTCCTTATTAGTAATTATTTTAAATGGCTTTTTAAACTGTGTATATTGTACGACATCATCGGTAACATGTTCTATCTTTTAATTAATTTGACTACCTAAATGGTTAATATCGCTTTTTAATGTCCAAAAGCTGTCTTTTCAAGGGTTCACTTACACAGGAATATATCAAGCTCTATTACACTCAGCCTTCATATTTAATTAAAATACAGCACAAACTGCTCCTTTTTTGTTAAATTTTGAGATTTTAATATGATTACAATATTTTGCCCTTCCATTTCTTCCTGCCAGGCCCTCCCATATACCTCTCTGCTCTGCCCTTCAAAAGCACAACCTGATTTTTCATTAAATGTTCTTACATGTGTGTGTGTGTGTGTGTGTGTGTGTGTGTGTGTGTGTATAACATATATATTACATATTTAACACACATATAATATATATATATATATACATACATACATATATAATGGAAACTGAGAACTTCAGTTCACTTTCTGCTTACAGTGGAAACAGAATAACTTCCAAGTCAACCCACAGAAGGCAATGGAGTTCTTCCAACAGTGAAGCCTGTTGTCTGGTTCTATAGAGTAAGGAAATTTTTGAATGTCAGGGGCATGAATTATTACCAGAACACTAGCTCAGCAAGCATGTTTCTTCTGAGGCTAGGTTAATCTAAAGGATGGCGGTGGTCAATGTGTCTAGAGGTATTAGCAGAGGTTTGGCCAAGTCTTGATTTTAAGCTTCTACTTCATGAACACATCAATAATGTTTCCTTTTGTTCTCACAGCACACAGATCCTGGTGTAATTTGAAGGAAAAATAAATGTTTATTCTATGTAATTAAGAGGTCTTTATTCTTCTGTGCTCCTTGAATCTCCGAGTGAACTCAGCCAAGCAACATTATCCACCTGAACAGGGAAACATTCCCAGAGCAAACACGTTTGCTTCTGTTCCTGTTCTACTAAGTTACATCCCTTCAATTTCTAACCAACTATAGCACCAAGACAGATCCTCGTCTACTTCCTAAGTTATAGATATCTATGCTCACAAGGCCTGTGTGTTGCAGACTTATGAGTCTTGCATTTTGCCAAACATTGATCCTGATTATTCCAGGAGAGACTAACATTAAACATTATTTTCCCTTATCACTTTCATAAAGAAAATGTATCTGAGTACATTGACATCATGGCATGTTAGTTCTAACAGTGTAAACATAGGTGTAACTGTTGCTAGTGTCCCTCTCTTAATTCACCTGCCTTATCCCCTACCCCATTCCTGCCATTGAGCTATTATGAAGTCTTATGTAACACATCAAGGCTCTTATGCATTTTTAAAACTTTCACTGCCTTACCTCAGATCAGGCCTCTATAATCTCTGCTCCAATTATAAGCCACAAGCTGATATTCTCTATCCTTCTTTTTAAGAGCAAGCTATTTTAAACATCAATAACACTATTTCCCTGATCTAAACAGAGCCAAGGGTTTATCTCAGCAGAGGGCAGTTGCTTAGAATGCTCAAGATGTTGAACTTAATCTGTAACACCATGATGAAAGGCGTCTTGTCCTTGTTAGAGTGACCAGTTGATGGCTCAGACCTGTGGGTATATAGACAGCACTGATTGTACAAATTGGGGTGTGTGTGTGTGTGTGTGTGTGTGCGTGTGCGTGTGCGTGTGCGTGTGTGTGTGTGTGTGTGTGTGTGCGTGTAGCTATGAAGTTGGGAGATGTCTTGGGAGTGGAGAAAACCAGGAGGAAATGGAGCAAGGGAGTAGAGAATAAATGATTGAAATATATTGTATACATATAAAAAACTCAAAGAATAAATAAAAAATATATTAAAACATGAGTCTCTTCTTATTCTTCTGAAAAAAAAAAAAAAAAAAACCTATCTTCTCAGAATTCCAATTGCTGTCTTCTGTCTTCCCTCCTTAAACTCATGAAGTCCATGTACTCTGCAAATACACCATCTTTTCAGAAAGGTTACTGCAGAGTGATGTGTGGACTTACAGGCATCTGGCCTTACCTAAAGGCTTCCCTTCAATCCAGATGAGGCTAATTCATACTTTGCAAAAACTCTAAGGTAACTGGTACCTTTACTAAACAATGTCTTTGACCCTAGAAGCCCTGGCAGGACTCTATAAGCTTCTACCTCAAGGTTGTAGAAAGCCCCTCCCTCTCATTATATTCTGACTAGAATATGATCGTTGTCTCATGGTCAGAGACTATGTCTTCTTTCCTCAAGCCAGAAAAAAAGCTCTTCCAATGCCATAAACACCCAAGTCATGTATAATTTATGATTACCAGGGAAGATTCTACAATCCCGAGGCTTAGTCAGCTTCAAATACCATTGTCTAAAACCAAGAAACTGGTGCTTGTGTTTCCGTTTATGTGATAATAGTGTGAAAATGACTTTAGAGAATTTCTGTTCACTCAAATATCATTGAAAAGATTGTACTGGTTTTTTTTACAAGAAGTTCTTTTGTAAAGCTAAATAATTTGCATATGTTGACAAAGCTACACAAACATGAAAGTGTAACCACTTTCTAAATCAGCATGAAAGCAAATGTCCCACTAAAAATGATAATGATGGCTCAGCCAGCTAACAGATAGCTAATGACCACCTCCTATGCTGGATGCTGACTTGGATGCTGAGATGACAAGAGTGAGCATATGGAGTCTCCCTGTGGTTTAAATGATTGTCAAGGAGAAAGACATTTCCAACTGCTACTGTGAACGCATGCATAATTCCTAGATGGAATAAAGAACTCTGAGGAAAAGGAGCATGGCGTTAGGAGAAGATTCAAGAAAGGAAATGAGTGTAGATAGGAAGAGATGATGTGTGAGCAGAGCAAATGGGGGAAGGGCAGGAAGTATTTCAAACAGAAAAACATGATGACAGGAAATATCCACACCAAGATAAAGTGAGATGAATACAGAACTGGACAGTGATTTCTATACCTAAGCACCACTACGAAATAGAGTCCTAGAGTTCAATAATGGCATGTTGTTCAAGGATGAAGGGAAACAGAATATACTGCCCCCCCCCCAAAAACACTTTGGGGCACTGAAAATTTGAGATTAACACAACTGAGAAACAGAAGATACAGGCTTCCTGCTTCTGCCCTTTGTACTTAAGACAAAGCATATCTACACCGTAAGAAAGATACTTCCTGGTGCCAGTAAAAAGAACGTATGCTTTCAGCTACGATGAAGCATGGGTATCAAGTGAGCTTGCACAAACAAAACTGATTAAAATAACCTCACTGTCTACACAAACATACACACACCTGCCTCCCAATATGACCCCCCATTGATATTCCTACGATTCTCTAGTCTCAGACTCCCTTCCTTATTCTCATCAATTCCCCACAATTTATCATCCTTTGTTAAAAATTTTATCTAAACCTCCAAGTCTAACCGTTAAGAGTTTACATTTCTTCTCTACAAATCCCACCATGCCGTAAACATGCACCAGCTACACCATGGGCCTGTCTCCTGCTAGCCAGTTTTTCTTTGCCTTCGTTGGCTGGCCTTACAGATAAGAGGACAAAGCTTACACCTTGTTGAGGCTTTGGCTTCATCTTAAAATGAAAGAGAGACAATAAATGGCCAGGTTTGAGATTTGAAAATACTGGAGTAACCACGCTGTGTAGAAAGGGAAGATACATGTAAGGTAGACCTTTATTCTGAGCAAAGAACATATTTCACACTAGAGTAGTACTAGAATAAATGGAGACGAGACAAAGTATTTCATGGCTACTCTGAACAAGACATTGACAACACCTGCTGGCAGAGTAGATGGAAGAAGAAGAGGCTGTAGGAAAAGTCGAGGAGATGACAGTTTTTTTTCACGTAATAATCTTTATGATGGCAAGAAATGAGAAGAAGCTAAGGTACAGAAATGAATTTCATTTTGGACTTGTTGCATTTGAGGCTTCATTGAGATCTTCAAGAAGAAATAGTGGAGATTAGATTTTAAAAGTATCAATTATACAAATGTATTAGCACACAAATCATCATTAAAGCCATGAGCACGAGGGGTGTTGCTTTGAGAAAAGAAGTAGAGGGAGAATCCCATCACTAAGTTAGAGTTTCATTTATTCTCCGATAGTCTGCACAAGGGCAGACAGCCTGGGGGACTCTGCCTATGCTAGCTCTACACAACCTTTTCTTTTCCTACTTCTAATTCTCTGAATTTTACACTTATTATATAATGAAAGAGAACTTTAAGAAATCTCTAAATTTTAGAGAAACTAGAGAGATTTATTCAAAGTCATGACAAACTACAGAGAAACAAAGACCAGGTCCCTTTTATAAGCACTGCAAAAGATTTCCATCTGGAGGACCGCAGACTGAAGGATAGATGGAAACATCTGTAGTACCCAGAGTCCTACAAGCAACACTATGTCGTTATCATGCTGAAACAGTATATGCTTTTACTGAGGAAAACTCAAGGCAGAGATCAGAACAGTAATGGTTATCAAAATTGGCACAACAGATTAAATATTAGCATACTGTACAAAAGTGAGCCAAGGGGTTGAACTTCCTGACCCTTCAAATCATTCTCTATGAAACAAACAATAATTACTTTGAATATTGTAAAAAATAAATTACCATATTTAAAGTTTCTAAACATGTAGCAATTTCATAAATTACTAAGTAATATTTATGCCAAAGTCAACATAAAGATAAATTCATCAGTAAAAACAAAACAGAAAATCTTATCCAGGCATGGGGTAGCACTCCTACAACCCTAGCAAGGAGGAAGATTGTAAACATGAGGCCAACCTGGGCATTCATTGAATGACAGAGTCTCATGTAAACAAGCAGAACAGACCTCGGAGGCTTACTCAAACCTGTAAATACATTAGAATACTAAAACAGCAAATATTCCTCTCACTGGGATTTAAGGACCTTTGTGTATTATAAGCTTATTAGGTCTTAACATTCAAGGCATCTGTGGTTATATAAACCAAAAATCTACATTCAAATAATACTCAGTCTTTTTATAATGTAATATATGATCTAAGAAGAAAACACGAAAGTATACTATTTCAATGCCTTGTTAAGCAACAAAGTGCCTATGTTGTCTATTTTGATTCTTTCAAATAGCATGTAGCCAAGATAAAATAGCACGGCTGTAAAATATTATTAGAAAAAGTAAATGCTTTTAAAATGTGAAACACTTATTTCCTCTAATATTAATAAACCTTTCAGCTCTATTTGGGATGTTGATCTCTATTGCACTTACTTTCAGACTCTAATATAAAGCATTTTTGACAGATAGCAGGGCCGTGGATTGCCTCACTGAAGATTTTAGCTGTGAATGAATAAACTCCCTAAGTTACAGGATATGAATTCTAGGGAAATGGTTTCCATGCATGTGACTTATGAAACTCATTTAAAGAAAATGCTCCATAAAACCTACAGGCATGACTTTAACTCTATAGTTATCTTTTCCAGTTTGCAGATACCCTGGTACAAATTTGAGTGAACATTTAATAAACCTTGCTCGGGAATATTTGAATTTCATTTTTCATTTTATATTGTGATGGGCTATTTATAGCCAGATATAGGTTTCCTTACTTGACCTGGGAGGATCTGAGGCAAAAATCCCTCAGGGACACCCAGAAGTCATTTCTTAGGTACTGTCTCAGAATTTGTGTCTCAAGTGTCCCCTAAGCATTCTACTACATTTATATCCAGTGCTCACACACACCAAATTAAGACAATAAAACACAGGCCGAGAGATGCTTGGTGTGTAAAAGACTTGTAGCATGAGCATGAGGCTCTTAATTCGGGTCCCTGAAATCCACAGAAAATATCCATGGAAGTGGCAGGCTTGTCACCCTAATGTTAGAGAGATGGCGACAGACAGATTCTAGGCGCTTATCAGTCAGTCAACCCAGCTGGAACTTGGAGCTCTAGGTTCAGGAAGACACTTTACCTCAGAAAATTAACATGGACAAGCAAGCAATTTAAAAAGGCATATATACATCAGTATACACCTATGTACACCACAGGCTAAAATAATCACTCATATCTGTGGCTGTGGCAGTATGAGAGATGACTCTCATGATAGCTATACTTTCTTTTTTTAAATGTATATTTTATTATTATTATCATTATTATTTTCTTTATTTACATTTCAAATGCTATCCCGAAAGTTCCCTATACCCCCCCCGCCCCTGCTCCCCTACCCACCCACTCCCACTTCTTGGCCCAGGCCTTCCCTTGTGCTGGGTCATATAAAGTTTGCAAGACCAAGGGGCCTCTCTTCCCAATGATGACTGATTAGACCGTCTTCTGGTACATATGCAGCTAGAGACACGAGCTCAGGGGGTACTGGTTAATTCATATTGTTGTTCCACCTATAGGGTTGCAGACCCCTTCAGCTCCTTGGGTACTTTCTCTAGCTCCTCTATTGGGGGCCCTGTGTTCCATCCAATAGCTGACTGTGAGCATCCACTTCTGTGTTTGCCAGGCACTGGCATAGCCTCACAAAAGACAGCTATATCAGGGTCCTTTCCTACAACAGGGTGTATTCCCAAGCTCTATACCCAAGCCCACTTTTCCATTAACACAACCATGCTCTTAGTGAAGATGTCTTCCAGTAACTTGTTAGGGAGGAATTTGCTAAATATGAAGAACTTGCTCAGTAATTTTAGAACCCAGTAAAATGGATAAATTTTACAACTAAAGAATGTAAAACTAAGAGACAGGCAATATTCCAGCACAAAATTCCTATTGGGGGCTTTTTATGTTCCAGGTGCACAGTGTCTTCTTGTTATCTTCATCATCTTCTGTTAACCAAACTTAAAAATATTATTGTAAGAAAGCTAGAAAGGCAAGGATGTAGGTAGGACTACTGTGAGTTGAGCAAGGTTAGTTTACAAGATAATGAAAATGGAATTTTCTAGAAAAGTTCAACATTCTAAAGGCATTCATTACTGGTTTGTTTTTATATGGGATTAGGCAAGAAAGGGTGGAAGAGTGGATGGGTAAAGAATGGAGAAGGGGAAGAGAATAAGGGAGAGGGAACGTTTAAGGTAGTTTTCATAAGGATTCTCTGAACTGTTGAAAAAGATACATCTTAATAATAGAATATTCCGAAGTAGACTGATGGGGATAGTGTTGATAGCATCAAGTTTCGGGTGTAGAAAGGAAGGACAAGACACTAGGTAGACATGAAAAGAAAGGAAGGGGTACCCTGTGTTACTAGGGACATGTCACTCTTCTGGCGCTCTCACAAGACTGAGGCCCCTCTTTTCTCTCTGAGACTAACAGCTGTCACACCCCAATACCAGAGCCTGCTTGGGTGCCCCTTCAGTGTTCAGTCTTGCTCTTGTCCAGTGTTCCCACTTCCTGATCACGGCCTTCCCTTGCTTGACCCTGCTTTAAGAGGAAGCATGCTCAGCTTTTGCACAGGGTCCTGCCATGCACCCTCCCACTCAAGCCTGAGTCTCATAATGGCTACGTCTCAGGCTTTGGTTGATGTGGGGTCAACTGCTTCTTTCCTAGCCAGGCTGAGTCATGCCTATTCTACTCGGGCCTCCACGACTGGGTCTGCCAGAGGCTCATGAAGTCAGTGCACACATTTTTAGCTGGATACTGTCCATTCTTTCTCTTTGGTTTTACACCATTTCCAATGATACTCATAGTCTCCTATTTCCGAAAAGGAATCTCTACTTCTCTGGTCATGGTCACAAGATAAAGACAAAAATGATCTGTGTCCTCTCTTATCCTACATGCCCAGTTACAAAATTCTCTTACATTTCCTTGCGTTCAATCCCTAGGTGTTAAAGACTTAGTCTACAGATGTTTCCTAAAAGAGCCATACCCACACATCTTAGCATGCATTTCTTTTTCAGTATGTGCACATATGTAGGCATGTGCATGCAGATACATGAGAGTGTGCTTGTATAGTCCCCATGTTATCCCTCAGGAGCATTTTTTCACTATTCTCCACCTTTAGCAGAGTCTATTACTGAACTTGAAGCTCATTATTAGGCCAGATTAGCTGGCGAGTGTATTCGGGAATTTTCCCATCACTATTTCATCCCTCCCTCTCCAGGGCTAGTATTCCCCATCATGTCCAACTTTTGACATGGGTTACATAGAGCCAAAATTGACTCCTGAGTCATGTATGATAGGCCCTTTACAGACACAGCCATCTCCCCAAGCCCCTCACCATGACATTATATAAAAATATTTAAAGCTCTTTGTCATACCTATTTGTCAGAATCTGAGTCCTGTGCTTAGCTTTTAAAGAACCGCATTATGGCCACAACCATTCCTGCATGGTTGCCTGCTTGCTCCGTGCCATTTCCCAGCTCGTAGACACAGCTGAAGTGACTATGTCCTCCAGGTGAGGTGACCCTTCCAGATCTTGCCAATTCTGAGCAGTCTGTGCTTCTAGACGCCTTCCCTGACTTCTCCTGGATCATCTCTTACTCTTTCAACCTCCACACCTAGTGTCCATGGCATAGTTTTACATATCATTAATTGTTTTCATATTGATATTTTCTCTTATTTCATATATGTTCATTCTGTCTTTCCAAGTAACTCCATGTTGGGCTATGACTCTTGGTACATACCATGTCTTCCACTCATTTCCAGAGGCTTACAACCATGATGAATGTAGTTTAAAAACCAGTTATGTGACTCATGTGGAAGAAAAGATACCTGTATTGGATGGCCACTTACCGGAGAAGACACTGGGGATCTTGGAAAGGAAGCTTTTGACGGTACGGATGGGAATTCCGTTTTTCTCGTCTTGCATACGTGCTATGACATCTTCCATCTAAAAGATAAAATAAAGAAAACCTTTAGAATGTTGGTTGCAGTTTTTGAGAAAATTGCTTTTCATATATTTTTTGAACACTGGTTATGTCTAATAAAGAATAATTCTATATTATTGCCTCTCTAGAATTTGTTACATTAATATTTTTAAGTGTTACTAACAAGAAGTAAAAAGGAGTAGCGAGCCTTGGGACAGGCTAGTTGAGATGCATCAAAATATTGATAAGGATTTTGTGCTTTGATTATTTATTGCCTTTGACCAGGTTACATACTCTTCTGCTTACAAAGTTATAATAAATAGTGTGTGGTCAGAAAGCACTGTTGGCAAATTCATAGTATCAGAACTGAACTCAATCCAAAAGACAGTGAAGCCTAAAATGTCCTGCGTGGAGTTCCCTTTAAAGAGGGAACTTCTACAGATTTACTTAACACTTGCATTCACCCTGGGATGAAAAACTGAACAGACTAGAAACTGCTGGTTTCTTTTCTTGCCAGTGTAAGAACCACAGACACACACACGTGTGTGTGTGTGTGTGTGTGTGTGTGTGTGTGTGTGTGTGTGTGTGTGTGTGTGTCTGTGTGTCTGTGTGTGTGTATGTGAGAGAGAGTGTCTCTCTGTGTGTAGGTGTGTGTGTGTGTGTGTGTCTGTGTGTCTGTGTGTGTGTATGTGAGAGAGAGACAGAGACAGAGACAGAGACAGAGAGAGAGACAGAGAGAGAGACAGAGAGAGAGACAGAGAGAGGGGGGGGATGAACCTTCTACCAGAGACTCCGCCTAGTGGCAGATTATGCTGTGATCTATTTCTTCCATCTTGTTGGAACACCCTCCCTGGTGTTGTTAAAATATTTTCCTAATTCTAAAAGTCTCCTCCTCACCAAGTCTAAGGTGGGATTTAGTTCTACAGCAAACATTCAAATCAAAGCCTCCGACAGCCTTCTGTGCTTCCCATCTCCGTGACTTAAATCCACACAAGAATCCCCAAGCTGTAGTGTGGGACTTACAGCCCATTCATTCATTTACCCATTCTACAGTCAGGCAGCTGTCACCAGCTCTAGATCACACTCACCATCAGGCACTGGGATGTGGAAACCTATATAAGAGCAACCCTGCCCTAAAAATGTGTCACAGCCAACAGTAAACCAACGGTGAAATTGAATACAGCTTGCAGTTTTGTTAGCTCTGTACCAGGATCAATTTCCCACCTCAATAATTATGCCATGGTTTTGTAAGATGCTCACAGTAAGGGAAGTCCAGGAATGACCCAAGGGGAGATAAATCTTTGTGCCATTTTCCCTTCTTTTCTGTAAGTCTAAAATGGTTTCAAAGTAAAAAGTTGTTTTGGTTTGTTTTTTTAAAAATCATATTCTATACTTTATATCAATAAGTCACCTAATTCCCACCTCACAGTTTAAGAGTGATTTTCAACTAAAAAAAAAAAAAATCTAATTTGCTTGGATGAATGCCATCAGATTTCTTTATATGCAAAATACCTGGGTGAGGAGAACAGGCTTTCGTGTAAGACAAGTCTGGATTTGCTTCTTAACTATTATAATTACCCTACTTTGAGCAGGTTCAATAATTTCACAAAGACACAAAGACTCATTCTACTCTTCCATAAAATAGCGAGAACAATGCTTAGAATCAATTCTTTACAATGCTGTTTGGGGCCTGATGTCAGGGCTGGGGTGGAGTAAAATATTTGAAAGTCAAATGATACAACATACATAATGCCTGACTAGCATACTTGGCAATAAACAATGAACTTGAAATATTTTATATACTTGAGACTCAGGAATGTCTTTTCTCTGTGTTCCGGTTTCTTGGCACATGTAGACATCATTTGCTATGCCCTGCTCTCTGCTCATGTCACCAACTCCAGGGGAACCAGGTTCATGGGCACATCAGCTAGTCAGGTATAACTACAGAATGAGAAGCAAGCCCCCAGGGCCCATCTTTCTCTTGTGGCTAGAAGTCTACACCCAGGCTTCCTCTAGGGAGGCTGTCTCAAATGAGTTATCAAGAGTGCTCAGACAAGTGGACTTCAGGGATACATGAGTGCACAAATAAGTGGCATTAAAGTTATTCTCTCACCCCTGTCTATTTATTCCCTTTTCTTCAATTGATGTGCTCAACTCAAGTAGAAGTGGAAGAAATTTTGATTATTAGGCCTCCAAAACCCCTAACAGTAATCAAGTCCTCCACTTCAGTAATGAAGACATCTAAGTATAGAAACACGAAATAGATATTCTATCTGACTTTTTAGCTGCTATTTGCCCTTGATTCACCTGACAGAATGTTCAGAAATGAAGAATAAGCTGCTTCACCTACCTCATATCAGCCTTTAAGCCCCTGTATTATCTGCTTAAAGGCTTAAACCAGGCAGATGAGACAGCCGCAGAGCCCCCTCTGTCTCCCCTGTGGTCACCCAGGAGTGTGGCACTGATTAATGCCAGTACTTAGCAATGAGTAGAGGCACTTTTTCTATGAAGTCATCTCTGTGCTGAGGGGCACTCTGGAGCGCGGTTAGGAGCATGAAAATGTAAAGTGACCTGTTGTTTCATCTCACAATCTGTGTTTTGTGTTTTGTTTTTTGTTTTTTCCTGAGCCACCATTTCTTTCTTATTTTTTTCCTGATTTGGGGGCCTTGCTATGTAGTCCAATTTAAGGGCCTTCTGTCTCTACTGCTTGAATGCATAGATCTAACCATAATTATTATAATGGAAAAAATTTAACCATAATGTGAAACCAGAACATTTGCTCTAAACTCAGAATACAAATATGGCAAGGCGTTTAGCTGATTCAGTGTTTGTTTCGATGTGATTTATCCATAAACATCACTATGAACTACATGGGCATAAATGAACAAAGAATTCAAAAGCAACAAAAGCCAAAATCAAACACACAAAAAAAGACAACAACCTGGTCCCTAAACCCCAAAGTGAGGTACAAAAGCTACCTTTTAGAACCTGTCCTCCAACTTCTATTTTGGGAGGTGTTAATCTTCTGTCACTCTTTAATATAAGGTTAATTATCTGCCTTAGGAATAATAGAAACAGCAGGCGGGTATGAAAAAGAATGCTAAATCCAGGCAAACCAATTAATATTGGAAAGGAATAGGAGTAGGAAGAAAAATAAAAGATTGTGGAAATAATTCTCACAAGGATTAAAAGTCTCTGGGAGAATTTAGTTTAAGACCAAAGGGGAAAAAAAACTATCCACACATTCCATGATGCGTGCATGTTGTTCATGTATGTGTGTGAATATGTATCCATAAACACATTGTGCACAAGCATGCACGTGCGCGCACACACACACCTCACACAGTGTCGTTGCTATCTTTTTTTGAAGATTTATTTTATTATAAAAAATATTTTTTAAAGATTTATTTTATTATATATATAAGTGCACTGTAGCTGACTTCAGATTCACTAGAAGAGAGTGTCAGATCTCATTATTGGTGGTTGGGAGCCACCATGTGGTTGCTGGGATTTGAACTCAGGACCTTTGGAAGAACAGTCAGTGCTCTTACCCACTGAGCCATCTTGCCAGCCCCAACAAAGGACATGGTCACCATGCAGCCAAAAGCCTTTGCAGGGATTCAAACTGGGGAACTCCGAGTGTGTGGAGGGCTCCTTGGCAGCTGAGCCATGGGCCAGAACTGCTGCTATCTTTAAGAGATGGAGTCTAGTACTTGCCAGACACATTCAAATCCACAGACGCTCAAGTCCCTCTGATAAAATGGCACCATCTTTGTACTTATCTTTGACCATCATTCTGCATATTTTATACCACCTCCAGATTACTGATAATACCCAGCACAATATGAGTGTTGTGTGTAGTTACTCTATTATAGTTTGGGGAAATGATAGCAAAGAAAGACTCTTGTAGATGGTGCTTGTATTAGCTCCTTAAAGATAAGGAATTTGATTAGAAATGTCAGAAAGGATATTTGTATATCTACTAGAGAACAATGTAAACTATGAAAATGTATACTTAGAAGAAATGAGGCCACATCCATTTCTGATAAAATGATAGGGTTGCCCTTGGCCTTTTTTTGTTTTCTTTTGTTTGTTTGGTTTGGTTTTTGTTTTGTTTGTTTTCCATGAATTTCCCTCTTAAACTTCTTTGAAGGAAAACGAGGAATCCAACAGAGCGCTGTTGGCAAAGCTAACCCTTCCTCCTAGAGAAGCTGACTCGCTGTTTAATAAAAGTTAAGCAATGGTCTTTTTGCAATGTACCCTTGACGGAACATACGGCTCAGTGCATTCATAGGGGGAACAGCAATATGAACTAACCGGTACCCCCTGAGCTCATGTCTCTACCTGCATATGTAGCAGAAGATGGCCTAATCGGCCATCACTGGGAGGAGAGGCCCTTGGTCTTGCAAAGATTATATGCCCCAGTGCAGGGGAATGCCAGGGCCAGGAAGCGGGAATGGGTGTGTTGGGGAGCAGGATGGGGGGAGGGTATAAGGGACTTTCAGGATAGCATTTGAATTGTAAATGAAGAAAATATCTAATAAAAATGTTCAAATAAGAAAAAGAAAAAGAAAATGCTTTCAAGTTTGTATTCTCAAATAATTCACACTTGAACTCTGGGAAAACATATTTTTTCCCTTATATGGGAACTTACTGAGAAAATGAATCTTATCTCATTCATCTTTGTAATGCTAATATAGTACATGTCTGGTCAATGATAGAGGCTCAAATTTAGAAAAAAACAAAAACAAACAAAAAAGACAAAGACACAAATCACTGTTAAAACTTATCTTTTAATTTTCTGACAGGTCCCAGTAAAGAGGAAAGTTTAATTAATTCAAAACATTGTTATCAGGTCTTTGAAATGAGCTTTTCTTCTTACCTAATATGTATTATAGGAATTGCTCCTGTTACAGGACAATGATACTCTGAGCCCTGTCCATAATCTAAAACTCTCCTTGTCTTTCAGTTCCACATAACACAAGGGTCTCTTGATTATTAGAAGAATTTCTTCCCTGAATGTGTCACCTTAAGTTGGTGGCTGGGTCTGAGACTGTCTGCTTATAGGTATGACTCCAGTTCACAGCCATGTGTAGTGTCTCAAGATAATAGGTTCTGTCGAATGTCAACACAGGCTCTTTTCACAGGAATCCATAATGACCTTTTCTTCTGGAACAGCCTAAGCAAAAGATTCGTACTTGGGATGATATTCACACACCAGTCAGGCTAAACAGTCTCAGCCCACACACTTGGAGGCTATCAGCAGAAAATCACATTGTGAAGACCCACCTTTGAAGAGCTTTAAATGATTGAAGAGAGGCCCTAGACATGTCCCCACATTCTGATGGGAAACCCTCCTAGCCCTCCGGTGTTCTCAACAACCATGGGAACTCAATTAAATTAACCATGTAGTTACATTTACCATTAAGGTTTGTACAATAACGTTAGCATCGATTTCCTTGGCCTCAATCACTCTCCGAGACACCCTGACTGCCAAAAAAGCACCAAAGTTGAGCTGAAACACATTGCACTGCCCTGGTTCTGAGCGAGAAATGATCAAAATTCCAAAAGAAGTTTTCCAACCTTATATTGTAACCCACCATTAAGTGCAGACACTTGGAGACTTAATGAGAGCTCCGAAGAACACCTTGAATGGGTATTTCTCATGTGCACATACTTTCAATTTATCACGGGCAATGTCATTTTAAGTGCTAGCTGTGGAAATGGGAGAAATGATTGCTAAAGAGCTTCCTAGATTCCTTAGGCAATTAGGTGGAGGC
Source organism: Mus pahari (assembly GCF_900095145.1). NCBI lineage: Eukaryota > Metazoa > Chordata > Mammalia > Rodentia > Muridae > Mus > Mus pahari. The sequence goes on from NC_034594.1 coordinate 147,706,850, forward strand.
AGGTATGCTGAAATTTAAAGCCGCCTGTGTAATTCTTTTTCTTTCAGAAAGCTTTTCCGTGGGGGGAAAATGATGGGCTCTTTCGAGGTGAGCAGCGCTGAGCAGAGAGAGCAGAGCCAGCTTCTAATGAGAGTTAAATAATAATGAGATTAAAATGTGCAACACAAACTGTTTTTTTGCTGCAATAACTCAATTAAGACTGTAATGGATGATTTTCTACCACGCTGCAGCTCATTTTATGTATAGAGGCTGCGCTTTCCTCATTCATAACAACTATGAGTATAAACCAGTAGGAGCTACTTAAGCAAACATGGCCAGATCATTCACTGAACATTTTTTTTATTTCCAAAAACTGTAGCTAATTTCAAAGACTAAATATTTGACCTTTTATGATTTTTTTAAAAAAGAAATCGTTTTTAATGTGTGTTTTGCTTTTCCTAGTCATTCCCGTACTTGAATTTGAGGCAAATATTCTGACACACAAACCCGGAGGATGGTGGAATGGGGAGGGAGGCTTGATGGAGTGAAGTGTGGTGACCTTCACTGTCTTGTTCAGTGTGAAAAGAAGCCAGTGAGGGAGAGGCATAGACCAGAAAGGACAAGGAAGGCAGTCTGGGAGACAGAAATCTGAGGGGAAATGCTTAATAATGAAAGTAAAAATAAACCAATAACAAGAATTGAAACACAGATGGGCTTTAGCCAAAATGTAAAACCAATCAAGAAGCTTCTAGCTCTAAAAGCAGAAGAGTGAGGTAGGCCAGGTGCTCCCTGGTCAATTACCCGAAATCTTTGTACACGGTATATTTGTTATAGTTTTCAAAATTGTCTTGCTCGTATCATTTTAGAAGCCTTCAAGTGTGAGTTCAAATAGGAGAGTCATTGGGAAAATACTAGGAAAACTTCATGGTAAACAGAGCTAAGCCAAAGGGTTGGAGGCCAGAGAAAGGATGGTGACAACGAAGACTGAAGTGCTTGCTTCTGAGACTTTCTCTGTCTTTCAAGGTGCAAATGAGTAAGTCTCCTGGACAAAATGGTAGATGAAAGGAGCCCTTTGGTGGCCTAAAGCCACACCTGCCCTCCTGCTGAGAAGGCTGAAAGGATGTCCTGCTGTTTCCTGCACCAGCTCTAAGAGACTGAGGCAAAGCAGAGCCACCTGCTGCAGAGACAGAGCACTAAGCCAGCACTGTGGTCATGTGACTTTCCAGGCCATCAAGAGACAGAGAAGAGAACAAACCTTTAGTCAGGCCAACTGGGGGTGGGGGTTCTTGGCTATGAAAACCCCACAGTTTTCACCTTTATAAGAAGACTGAGTTTGAAATGATGGGTCTGGCTTCAGTCAGTTTCTTTTTTCTACCCTTTCAGCCCTTTCCTGTATATAACACCTGCCTTCCCTCCCATTCTTAACTCACCCTGGTTTATAGAATGAGGTGCTGCCTGACTTTAGGATCAGCAGTATTTAAACTGCCAAATGTTTTCAAAGTTATTAACATTGTCTTTTTAATGCTGTCAGCCTCTCTCGAATAGACTGCACCAAGTTGTCTTTTAAATGGGTTCTGTTCCCAATTTGTACATATGCTTATCTGTTGACAAATCCAGGATTTAAATCAGAAACAAGGCTGATAATTCATTTATTTAAAACTTTTGCAGAGGGGCTGGAGAGACAGCTCAGTGGTACAAGGTTTGTGCCCCTGTAGAGGGTCAGAATTCAGTTCCCAGCACTCACAACTACCTGTAATACCAGTTCCAGAGAATCTAGCTGTCCTCTAAGGGCACCTGCACTCATGTGCACTATGAACATACTGACACATGGGGAGAAATTAATTAAAAATAAATAAACAAACGTTCACTTCAGTTGTTAGGAAGGTACCTCATTCAGTAAATTGTGTCTTTGTTGTGCAAATATAAGAAGCTGAGTTCAGACTAGGGAAGCTTGAAATCCTAGAACTGGGGAGACAGAAACAGAAACAGGAAGATTCTTGGGGCTGAATGGCTGGCAAGCCTACCATAATCAACAAGTCCTAATGAAGTGAGTCACATGTCTCAAAAAAGGAAGGTGAGCAGCTACTGAGGAATGACAGCTAAAATTGAACCCTAGCATCCACATGCATATACAGACATGTGTATCTATCCCTGCACAAACATAAACATGAGAATACACACCTGCACACACACACACACACACACACACACACACACACACATCTTTCAGAGAAAAGGCAATCTCATGGACTGTGAATGTATGTGCCTGTTCAGATTTCTCCTTAATGTTGTCATACTGTCCTTTCACGTTTCTACATCAACCTGTATGTACCTCGTGCTGTGTACACTTGCCAGTGGCTCAGGCCTCACCTCACCCCTGCGCTCTCTGCAGGGTCCCTCTTATTCCCATCTGTGCCTTTAGAAAACCAATTATACTCCCTAGTTCCCGTCAAATATTAATGTCTTACTAAGTCTTGCGCGTTCCTCTCTCTAACAGCAAATGCTGTCCTCTTTTCCCGTAATCCCCCCATACCTATGAGATACTCCCTTTACGTTTAACGCCTGCATGATTTGTGTCCCTGAGGCAGAAATTTGCTCTCTGAGGTAAAGAACATAATGGTGGAAAGCATCTAGTTTTACTTTATAAGTCTCTATCCTGTTTGCACGTCTTGCCTTTGTGTGTTTGTTTCTGTCTTTGTGGTCTGTTCTGTGCTCTTTCACAGGATGGGTTGGGTGTTTTGCTTGTCCATTTGTTTGCTTATTTCAGAGGCCTGTGTCTCACAGCTTCGGTTTTGAAAATGTAATCCTCTTGTCTCCACCTCCCAAGTGCTGGGATTATAGGTATACACCACAAATTCTAGTCTTTTGCCTTATTCTAACACGAATATACAAAAGTGTTACCTGTATAATTAGGGATATTTCCCATTTCATTATTAAAGAATTCCCATTTTAATAGGATTAAAATGAAAAACTTAATCCTGTTACTCAAACATATGCTGTCACATATTTTGAAGTTCAGTATCATTGTCTACCTGTTCCACTTTGGATAAACATTTGGGGCAGTTGCCAGGACCTTTCCTCACCTAATTGATGGATAGAAATAACATTTTTTTTTTTTTGTAAAAAAAAAAAAAATCTTTTAAAATTTAATGTGATAGAAGCTTTTCTTGAACATATCTTTTTACTTCAGAGACTGAACATTTGACAGATCTTGCAACAATCAGATTAATAATATGCTTGAGGCCATTTAAAATTATATACTCTGTCTGTTCCCCTATTGTGTACTCAATCTGTTTCCCAACTTTGTGCCTCACTTGTTTAAGTACAAGCTTGCCTTTAAGAAGACAATGGAACCAATCTTACTATGCCTTCAATTTCTCCTCCAATCAATTTTTATACCTTAAGCTAAGGAAATAGCATTCATCTCAAATTATATATAATTCCATGGCCCAATGCAGAATGTGTGTGTGTGTGTGTGCGCGCACACACACATGTGCTGGCTGAAACAATCATTTGCTGAAAATAGCCAATAGTTTGAAAGCAACCTGAAAGAAAACAAGTGCCTACCTTAAATGTTGGAAGAAACATGTATACATACAAGTTAATAATATCTGTGTGAGTTCTGAGCACAGTTCTGGGTCAATGGGTTAGTAATGTAATTTCTTCATTTGGAGCCTATCATAAAAGTGATTAAGACAACAGGTTCCCCATTTCTTTCCAACACCATGCTTTCTGTGATGTTCAATAAATATGGAGCAAAGCCCTGTGCTAGGGACGGACAACACAGACAGACAGAAGACATAGGTCAGAAGTTCAGAATTAAAATCTGGGCTAGCTTTTGGCTTAAACTACTCCAAAAGGAAAGCCTTTTTTTTTTTTTTTTTTTTCTTTTCTTTTCTTTAATACAGCATGAACTCACCAAGAGAGTGGGATAAATCATTTGCAGTCTCCCTTTCTATTGCTTACATCTCTTCTAACCCTAGGAAACAAAGTCAATAGTCTTATCAAGTCAACTTTCTCTGGAAGGGGAGCAGGCCTCCTGAACCTTGCAGGCCTGTCTTGAGGAATTTTTTTCTACATGCTGATGGTTCACTGCTGAGGCGCATTCTTCTTTCTCTTCCTATTTTAGCATCTGGGATCAATTTCAAACTCATCCAGCCAACAGGCTTTAGCAAATAGACTAGTCATACCCTAAAGATAATACCATCGATAAATATTTAGAAACCAGCCATTGAATCTACTGAAAGGAAGTATAGAGCATATCCTAAGATTTTGAAAGAAATGACTAATAAAAGATGTCAAGGGTTCCTGGCTTAGTGTGCCCCTTAGAACATTCTCAGGAAAGATGGGAACACTCAGAGTGGCCACCCCCACAGAGGAGAGTAGGTGTGTGCACTTTGGATATAGGGATTGGTTTTATGACTCAGTTTTTTAAATCCCAGCTTCTCCTTATAGCCATTCATGCATTTGGTATTCACAAATGTTAGGAAATAATACTGGGGACATTCATGATTCCCTGCTGCATGAGCAATCCACTCTGGATGTAAATTATCTTTGACTATGTACCTGGTCAAATACGTATGAACATTGGGTTCATTTCTGACTCCTGGACAGCAAAAAGATACTTCTTGTGGAAGGATGCCTGTAGAATAAGTATTCTTCCTCTTTCCAAGCCCTCTTCATTTCTATGAGATGGCAATGTGCTTGCTCACTTCCTGTTCAGTCCCATACTGAAACCCATAGCAGGGAAACAGAATATCCCATTTAGTAAAGGGCCTCCGCTATCCCCAGAATGAATGAGGACAAATTTGTAGCCAGTAGTTAAAACCAAAGTTGTGTCATCGGTGCTTTAGGACCTAAATCTACTTTTTTAAAAAGCTCTGAGTTGCTCTTCATATTCCAGAAACACCAATAAATAAATAAAAATAGGTAGAAAACCAGTTTCTGGGGACTTAGAATTCAATCTCTAGGGGAGGATGCTTAATTCTCTAATCTCATTTTTATTGTAATCACTATTGATGCTGTTATTGTTATCATGGTGCTGGAGACAAGATGCAGGGCCTTGGATCTTTGGCTATGCCATATGAGACCCCTTTCTTGATGCAATAGCCCTGGACCACTATTGTGTTAAATGAGATCTTGCTATATGATTTAGAGTGACGTGACCTTTTGACCTGCTCTCCATCTCCTGAGCCCTTGGATTATAGATAAGCACCACACACCCACTGAATTTCATTTTAAAAAGGCAAACAGTATGAAGGCATTATAACCCGAAGGTAAAGCAGTGGCACTTAGAGAGGACAAAATGTCAATATGCCCCGGAAGAAGGCCCATTCCTGGTGTACATACTAACCAATATTGCCATGAGTCACATAAGGACATATTGGTTAATGACCGACTGCATGTATGACCATACTTTCCTGTAATGGCATAGCCATCATTACATCAGATTGCCCACAAGGCCATGGGAAGGCAGCATAGTGCATCTGTGTGCCCAGCTCATGTTTTCTTTGACACTGGTGTGAACAAAATAAGTGAGCTTACAACTCCATAAAGTATGTAGCACAGTTCTACCCCAGGGAGTATTTGATAACCTCAATTAATGGTAACTGGTTCTATGTTCACTATACTATTTCTTCATCAATAAAGTGAAATATGGGAGGGCTTAGAGGGAGATAAAGAACAAATGAAATGATGTAGTTATATTATAACCTCAAAAATAATTTTAAAAATGTATATGTCCTCTACTAGATAAATAAATGCTTACTTCAAAGTCATATGGCATTATGTGCCTCAAACATCTCATGCCTTCTTTCCCCTGTCTTATAATTACATCTTTTTTTTTTTTTTTTTTTTTTTTGCTATGTACACAATGATCTTTATTTAACCTCATACATTTTTGTGTCCTGGGCCAAGCAGAGTCAGGCACTACCTGTATGTAGCTGAGGTGTAGGGAAGACTAAACCCTCCACTGTCTCACACAGTGAAATGGCCTAAGATGTGGTTTCTGCTATTCAGTGACACATGGCTGCCTGCACTCGACAGTTTGATAATTTGTCTTAGGTGGCATACTTTGCCAAGGGTTAAAATGGGTTTCTGTTGATGTGGACTTTGACTTTTTTCCCTCTGGGCAACACTTCTGGTTTACTTATTTTATATATTGATTTTGAAATTTCCAATTCCTAGAATTCTTTAGAGATCAGAGAGTAAATCCTAGACAAGCAAAGAGGCTTTTACACATTAATGATCATCTCACTGGTCTTGCCAATTCAAGTGGCTATGGAGTTGAAGTGGATCTTATTTTTCAGAAGCAGCTGGACAGCAGTATTGATCGTTCCAGCCTCTTGAACACTCCAGCCTTGATCCTCCTGTGGTCCCGCCAATTCTAGGTGCTATGGAGTTAAAGTGGATCTTACTTTGTCCAAAGCTAGACAACAGTATTGATTGTTCCAGCCCACTGAACAGTAGCCTTGAAAGCAGAGAGAATTTCAGTCGACTTTTCTGATTCTTTTTTTTTTTTTTTAATAGCTAGAAAGACAGAAAGGGGTTTTGGAAAATCCTCCCATCTTGATGATCCATCTGCGAAAGAAAGCTTTCTGTTCAGTACTCACTTACAACCATACATTTGGCTCTACTCTCAAGAGACAAATTAGGAATGGATCTAAACTAATTTATATTAAATCTGTCATAAAGTTTGTCCAAGTTTAACAAGCAAATGCACAGCTTTTGATCTAATAACCAGATCATCTATGTCCTCAAATTTTATCTCCATGAGTGCCACGGAGATCAAGAGTTCCTGGTGCCTGCTTCATGATATTCTCAAAGAGTCACCAGAAACCAAAGTGTTCCTGGGCAGCCTTATGGGTAGAATGTGGACATCAGAAAGCCATGGCAGAGATGTTAGATTATTTAGATCATTTCCCTTTTTGATATGAGACTCATGAATTGTCTGATATGTCCGCCATGGTGTCGACAATTCCTTTATCTCCAACAGTCAAGTATAGATTTTGATGCTCTACAACAGGGTAGTTTTTGTCTTCAAGAATTAAAGTACTGAATGTGCTTTTAAATTTGCATTCACTCTCTTAACATCTTGGTACCCTAGTGGATCAAGGCTGAAGTGAAATGGAACATATGCTGCCTTTCTCAAATTCTAGAACCTGAAACTAATGCCAACCTGTCATTTGCTGAGTAGCTTTAGGAGAGTAACTGAACCTTTTTTGGGGTGGGTGGGGAGAGGGCTTCCTTGCTTTGTTACACACAGAGGGTTCTGCTTCCTTGATAGTGTGTGTGTTGAACAGCCATGCCCCTGCCACTCCACTGCCCTGGGGCAGATGCTAAAATGATACCATTTTCAAGAGTTCACGACTCAGAATTTCCTTATGCTCTTCCTACGATACATCTTGAATTACATTACCGGTGTCTATGCGTTTGTACAATTCCTTCTGTCATATTTATTGGAAGCTTCTGAATAATAAATATTTCTTTTATCATCCCTATGCTCTGAAACTTCTAAGACATAAACGATAAAAGACTAAGTACACAGAATCAAGGAAAGGACTACAAGACATTGACTCACAACCTGTACAGCCACATCACAACCCAGAAGACACACTGTAAAATCTACAGAAAAGGAGACCAGAGGGTCAAGATCTGAGCAGTGATTTCTGCATTCCCTGAGTTCTACTCCTGTTTTCAACTAATGAACTACAAGAGATCCTTCCCCGTGCCGACACTCACCAATCATAAGGGCAGAACACACCTGAAGTTTCTAATTCAATCGCTCCCTTTGTCCCTCTCTCTGTCCCTCCATCCCTCTGTCCATTCATTCATCTGCCCCTCCATTCTTCCACCTCTCCCTTACTCCTTTCCTCCCTCTTATTTAATGTTTCCAACTCTCCTTCCTGCTTTTGACTTTCTGCCAAACATATCAATGGCAAGTGACTCACACAGTATAGCAAATGCCAAATATAGATTATTTTTCTCACATGGGTAGGTTTCCATTACATTTACACACTTATAAATTCAGTTATGTCTCCCTGTACAGTATATGTAATATACCACTGCATTCCTGAGAAAGATTTGAAGTCAATCTTTGTCTGACTGTGATGTCTTGCAACTAGTTGAACAACTAGTTACTGCTTGCAACTAGTTGAACAACTGACCAGAAATACATTTATGCACGTGTATGAAAATGGTTTGTTTTGGGTATGTAGAGGTGTCTGTTGCTTTAAAGTTTCATGCCTCAAAACTTCTAAATGACCATATAAAACAGTCTACCTCACTGTACAACTTACCAAGAAGCCCAGATTCAGGTACATATCTTACAGGGGAGGTGGCATTTCTCCTCTTACTGCAATGAGGAGTCCACTCTTTCAAATATGAACATGCTTACCATTCTGTATCCTGAAAACTACAGGTACCAATGTGAGGGAGATGACTGTCCTCCACACCACAATGAGCCAGTGTTAACAGGCAACGCAATGATGGAGTGGCTTGGATCTGGTCTCCCTTTCCCTTTCCCCTTTTAGGATATAGGTCTTTTTCACTGTGGTATTCAAGGAGTAGGTACTCTATTCAAATTGTTCTATGAAGACGTGACATTATATAAGCTGTGAAGTTCATACTGGTGACAAGGACAGAATGATTTTTAACCCTTGAAATGCAATCTCAGTCTTGTTGAATACAGTCCTCACTTGGATAAAGACTTGCACCACACTGAAAATATTCCTGTTGGCTATACCCAGGAAGAAGAGTCCTTTGAATTTCAACCAAGATTGAAATACTCACCCTAAGTACTATTTGTTCTCATGCTTAACCTGGGAATTACATAGTCCCTGAGATTTGATACATAGAGTTAGAGCTCTGTATCATTTTTATTACTTCTTTGCAATTCTCATATAGTGTGTTTTATTCATATTACAATTTACAGAATTGGGCTTGGTTCCACACATTTTCCTTACGTTATATAAGACCTTGGTCACTTAGTCCACAGGGCAGCTGTTGAAATAAATAGGTAATGATTATGAACATCTCACTATAAGAGCTAGTATTTCCCCCAAATCTACTGTGTAGCCTAGGGTAATCTTCCATGATAACAGGTAAGGAGAGAGGCATGAGTTCCTAGAGAAGGGGTATTTCAGATCATAGACTACAAATTAGTTCCACAGAAAGAAGGGGCACACTGAAATCATTTCACTAACCTAGAACACATTGTACCTGAGGAAAGGTGTGTCTGAGAAAGTGGAAGACCGGGCTACATGAACAGATGGAAACGGAGCAGTGGGTAACGAGGAAAGGGAAAAGCTGCAAGGCAATCCAAGTTGGATTAAACTGTATTCGGTGTGGAGAAGCCAGCAAAGATGAAGAAGCAATTGTGTAAAAAAATCGAAGAAAGGCTTTGGGAACAAGAGCCATTCTGCTGTGAATGAAGATACCAGAGGTCAGACTCCAGGGCAGAGTCAGCGAAAGCTCTGTTCTCTCCTACAAGGCTTTAAACTGCTCAAGGAAACCTATGATAAAACAAATAAATAATTTTCATTCTGGTCCAGTACATCCGCATGTCTTCCTGCACAAATAAATTTAACTGAAATAACAATTTTACAAATAAGAAATCCCATACCCTTAGAGGCTAAGCATGATACTTGCCACACCATTTTGTTCATTAAACAGAAGCACTAGCTACTAACTTCTTAGTCACTTTCACAATCTATGAATGAGGTACAATTCAGCTGGAACTTTCTAAAAAATCACTCTATTGGGTACATTCCATGGAGGAAATAAACATATAAATGCATGCAAGTAGTATTTATTCTTAACATTCACCCAACCAGGAAGGCAGGCATAGTGGCATACTTGTAAACTGAGCACTGAAGAGGCATAGAGATTTCCACTTCAAGGCCAGTCTGAAATACATAAAAATGATCTTGTCTCAAGGGCCAAGGGTTCAATAGTAGAGCCCTAGTGGAGCATGGAGAAGACCCTCAGGTAACTCCCCAAATGGGGTTGGGGATACAAACCATGAAAAAATCATCAGTGACTGTCTGCCCTGCTCTGGCAACTACCCTCTGTCATTTCACTTAAGGACAACTTTCCTGTCATCTACACAGAATTGTAGGTCAACCTGTCTAAAACTGAGTATACCCGAAACCCTACCACTCAATGGCTAGGACTAGAGGAAGCCAGCCTAGGCCAGGAAGTAAGACCCTGCCTTAGAGGGGAAGAAAGCGTATTAACCAAGTGGATTTCAACAGGTCAAGTCTCAGCATCCCAGAAGAAGCTTTAAAATTAAAAATGACTTCAAAGAGTTTATTTAAGTAGATGAGTGATTCTAAGTTTCTGGGCTAATATCCACTTATCAGTGAGTGCATATCTAGTGACTTCTTTTGTGATTGGGTTTATTAGCCCAGAAACTTAGAATACCCAAGATTCAATTTACAAAACACAAGAAAACCAAAAAGCAGGAAGACCAATGANTGGATACTTCATTCCTCCTTAGAATAGGGAACAAAATACCCATAAAAGGAGTTACAAAGACAAAGTTTGGAGCTAAGATGAAAGGATGGACTATCCAGAGACTACCCCACCCATGGATCCATCCCATCATCAGCCACCAAACCCAGACACTATTGCACATGCCAGAATGATTCTGCTGAAGGGACCCTGGTATAGCGGCCTCTTGTGAGTGCCTGACAAACACAGAAGTGGATGCACACAGTCAGCTATCGGATGGAACACACGACCCCCAATGGAGGAGCTAGAGAAAGTACCCAAAGAGCTGAAGGGGTCTGCAACCCTGTAGGTGGAACAACAATATGAACTAACCAGTACCTCCAGAGCTCGTGTCTCTAGCTGCATATGTAGCAGAAGATGGTGTATTCAGCCATCATTGGGAAGAGAGGCCCCTTGGTCTTACAAACTTTATATGCCCCATAGAGGGGAATGTCGAGACCAAGAAGTGGGAATGGGTGGGTAGGGGAGCCGGGTGGGGGGAGGGTATAGGGGACATTCGGGATAGCATTTGAAATGTAAATGAAGAAAGTATCTAATAAAATAATTAAAAGGAAAAAATAGATGGGTTATATGTAGTGATATTTATCATTTTTGAAACTGGAACTGACTAATGTATAGTATAAAGGTTTATCAAAGTAAGTCATGAAGAGGACATTTTTACAAATCTTTTCAGTGCTTGATAGATCCTGGATTTCATATCTACTCTGCATTCTGTTGGTCATGATGTATTGCTTTATAGTCTCAGATCTAAAAATATTTTAGAAGAAGACATATCCCTGGTCTTCCTGGGCTAGCATGGATACTCCTCTTTGCCATTCTGTGCTGATACATCAAAACAGCACAAGATGCAATTTCATGATGGTGAGTTAAACTGTAGAATCTGAAGCTTTCACCAGTGAATTTCCATACCCTTAAAACGAGTCATGTTACTTTCATGATGAATGGATCTTTTTGTCCAGGAATAGCATATACTTAGTGGTTATGTGGAACATGTGCTCACTGGCCATTAAATGCACTCACTGGTCATTTTGAGCATGCATTCACTGGCCATTTGGAAAACCTTGTTGTGCCAAGTTATTCAGATACTGAAAATGTGGAAATACTTCATTATACAGTATCAAAAGCCACGTCTGTCAATAACACTCCTGATGTCATGAGGAACATCTTTCACTCCTGGGACATTGCCAGGCTCAGCACAACAGTGACAAGGTTTCAAAAAGAAAATTCTCACTTTCCTTTAAAAATCTGAACTGTTATTGGCAACTTTCAGTTGCATTTCTTAAGGCAACAGGCTCAATTCATTCATGGAAAGTTTCTCACTTCTAAATACATCTGAAACCATGAGCTTGTCATTCCTGTATCTCTTTGGGTAATACCAATCCATGAAAAATGAGAATGCGGTGTTGCAAATAGAAAGTGTCCCTCACAGGCTCACATATTCAATCCTTGGTTCCCATCAGTGCTACTATTAGGGGACAGAGTATGGTGGTAGTTGGGAGGTGAGGTTTTAACTGATAGGTCACTAGACGTGTGCCTTGAAGATGACAAACTGGTACACTGTCCCTTGTTCTATCACTCTTCTCTATTATGAAGTGGAAAGGCTACTTCTTTTGGGAAAACCTATTGTAATGGATGTATCCATATACAAAATGCAAAAAGGCATGGCTTGGCTTTTCAGAACAGTATACCAGGCTGGATAGATTCTTACAAAAGAACATGCTCTTTAAGTTCCTTGCTGAACCAACTTGCAACTTTGATGTTTGGAGAAGAAAGATTATATGCTAGCTCACCCATACTGTAAAAGGTCATTCTTTGGCCAACGGTAATTATGACTTTCTGTTGTAGCACTGCTCTCCTAGGTTCAGCACTTCCTTAGGTAAATCATTTGCTGTGTAGACAGAATTACCATCCTTGTATCACCTATCCCTGCCCTCATCCACCCAAATGCCTGGAGAGTAGCACATAGGAGATTGTTAGTAAGTGGTTGTCAAGTGAACAATGAGAAGAAAAGCCCCTGGGTTGGTTCAGTCACAGACCTCCAGCACTCAGCATCTCTCTTATGTGTCAATGAACACTGGACGGTAACAGAACAGGGTCTCAGAAAAGGTTATCTGATAACCTGAATGGCCTGTCTTGCCCCAGTACCTCTCCTTAGCTTCAACCACACACTCTAGCCTCAACCAAGCCCTTCACTCAGGAATGTTGGGTGTGATTGGCAGGTGAACAGCTTCCTTCCCCTTACTACTCATTCTGGATACAGCCAACCTCAGTAAAATGACTGCCACAGCCATGCTTCTCGGAAGCAACTTTTTCTTTCTACTTACAAAGCCTTAACCTCTGTGTGATGGATGGCTCACTCCTGGAATCCCAGTACTTAGGAGGCTGAGGCAAGAAGCAAGGAATGGGCATCCTCCAAAGATGACACACAGGAGATTATCCCTGAACGAAGCCTAATATGAGGCATCAGAAGAAGAGTAGAATGGGAGCAGGTCCAGTTCTGCTCCCAGCAGTTACTGGTGAAATGAATCCCCACTGTTTTTCAGGGCAAAATGAAAGTGGCTGTCCATTGATTAGTGGAACTTTTCTATACAGAGAGTGAGACCTTAAGAACTTGGTTATGGAGATAAGCAGGTGACAGGACATGTAGTAAATGCCTGTAATCCCATCCCTGGTTAAGCTGACACAGGAAAAGACCAAGAGCAGCCTGATCTATACTGTGAGCTGGGAACCAGCCGAACCAGCCTAGATGACATAGTGAAACCCTGAATCAAAACAGCAAAGATGAGGAAATAGTTCTTTAAAGACTATAGCATGTGCCTCTTCTCGGAACAATAAGCAGAGGATGTCTCTGGCAGTCCTAAACTCCTTGCTACGGTAATACCCCTTTACCCTATGAACTACAACCACATGCCAGCTGAGAGCACATGTCCCAGTCTGAGAGGTTTGCTTTGACTCCCCAGATTCTACTAATTCTTTTCTTCTCTCAGCTCTACTCAGACTCTCTGTGGCCACTGATCCCCATAAGAAAGTCTTCATGCCTTCCATACTAAATGGGGCGTTCCTGGATGCATTCAGTACTGGAGAGGATAATGAGAGAGTTCTACCACACTGAAGATTGTCCCAGTTTCTCTAGAGCAGTGGCTCTTAACTTTCCCCAAACTTCAGCCCTTTAATACAGTTCTTCATGCTGTCGTGACCCCAACTATAGATTAAAATTGCTGCTGCCTTATAACTTCAATGTTCATACTATGTCGTCCCATAAAACACTTTCAAATTTCAAAGGTTGCAACCTTAAAAACGTAGCATGAAGCGTCCTTGTGTGTATGCATTTGCAGGTTATAAACATTAGAGGTCTAACAGATTTTGCCCCCTGATGTCAATACAGCAGGTCTGTTACTCTAACCACTGTCCTTGGGAAAGATATTCATCATTTTAGTCCCTTAACCTCAGCATCTGCAAGAGAAATGACAATTAATAGTATCCGCCTACTAGAGTTGTTATAAGGATTAAATGAGTTTACACCCTCCTACTTCCAGCCTCCCATATACCCACTAGAGAGCTTGGGAAGGGGCCAGGTAGAGAGAATCACTATATCAGTGCTAGCTATAATTATTCTTTCCAAACTGTGCATTCTTTATTTAGCACCCCAAAGTCAATTTTTTTTGAGGTCTGGGTGACAGCATTTCCTAACTATAGAAACAAGCCTTTGCAGAGTGCCAGCATATGATCAAATTAAATATATATATTTGTTCTGCTCGCTCACTTCCCTGCATCCTTCTCCTCTTCCTGCCTTCTTCCCTTTCTCCTGGCTACTTTCTTCCTTCTTTGTCCCCCCTCTTCTTCCCTTACCCTTACTTTTCTCTTCTCTACTTCTGTCTCTGAGGAATAACTGCAGAACACTGACAGGTAAGAAGGTACAGTATTCACGTGGCGAATGTGGTATACATGATGGAGAAGTTTATCACTTTACAGTGTAGGAAGATATGCACACAAAGATTCAAATTTTAATTCAGAGCCAAAGTAATAGATACAAAGGGATCCCAGGAGAAGAAGCATCAAATTCTACCTGCAACTATCAGATGGGCTTTTTCTGAGAAGGTAATATTATACTGGAGTCATTGAGAATCAATACAAGTTATAGATCAAGAATACTTTAAGTATTTACATATTTTAAAGGGTAGATATATTGTTTTAAAATTTTAAGTTTACATGTCTTGTAAAAATGCAACCTTTTTCCAGTCACAAAAGATCTGTCAATCTTCAGGAAATGGTTTATCTAAAAGTAAATTACTATGCCAGTCAACAATCTCAACATGAAAATTGAAATAGTAGTTAAATGTTAAAGAATATAGATCACAAATGCATACTAGAATAAATGTGAGGGGGGAAATATAAAATGATGTATTGTTTAAAAGTCTAGAGGTCATTTACAATATTAGAAAATATAGCCTATGAAATATATGTATAAATATACAAATGCTTTTTATTTCTCTGAAATACTTCAAGCCCATTTGTGAGACATTATTTCAGAAACAGTAGCTCTGCAGAATAACAAAAAATAAAAGCTGCTTTTCAAGGAAATAGGCAGGGAAATTCACTTAAGAGCCAGAAACCCTCCAAATCCCCCTTTCCCATACCTGTAGGCTTAAGCTGGCAAGTTAAATGTCAATTAGGTAACTCGATAATTATATTGATATTCCTACACATATGTATTAACAGAAGAATAGTTAGTATTTAATGGTAGTTAGCACCATGGCGAGTGTGATTAACTGTACAGAACTTTTTTAAAAGTTGGACCACCCTTTTTCCAAAGGTTTCTCATAAACATACATTCTACAAAAGAGCAATGAGTTCGGTGAGTTTCTTCTTCTCAGTCTCTATGGTAAATGATGACTGCCCCATGAGATTTGCGTGAATGGTCTGGCACGATCAAGTGTACCACTGCGGGGCTTTAAGCATTAGAAATAAAACAAACAGCACTCAATGTGTTAAACAGTTAAGGGTTTTTTAGCTTTGTTTTTAAATGCTTTCAGCATGAGGTAGAGTGACTAATTAAAACACTCTTTTAAAGTGTGTGTGTGTGTGTGTGTGTGTGTGTATGAGATCTGAGAACAACTTCCAAGAGTCAGCTCTCTCCTTCCCCACTGAGGGTTCCAGGGATGGAACACAAATAACCACCCTTGGCATCAAGAGCCTTTGTAGTCTGAACCATCTTGCAGGTTCCACATTTTTTAACTAGTCACCTTTACCATGACTATGTGGCATTCATTGTCATAGTGTGGGGCACTATGAAGCATATTTTCATATACCCATGTCCAAATTCAATGTGGGACCCTATGGTAACTGGGAATTCCAGCTATTAAGTTTGGCTCTGATTTTACTTGTTGTTATTTATAAGAAAAAAGTCACAGATTTAAGAAAAATTTAATTGATTTACAGCTCTAGCAAAGTGGCACAGCTAAATTGTAATCACCTTGCCTATACAAGGGCTACATTTTACAAAAGAGATCAAACAAGTAGTGCATACATGGATTTGGCCCCGTGTCTCAGTTACTAGCACTGGGGGGAGCCTGTGCCCTTAGAGATGAGTGCTCCCCCAGGCTCCAGGTACCCTGGGGAGGGGCATTTCACTGTGAGGGTAGATTTCTCCTGCTAGGATCTTAATTCTAGGGTCCCTGGTTTCTAACTCACTTTTTTCAACCTTTAAACAGCAAAAGAGCTTTTCACAGTATCCTTGCAGAAGAAATCCCTTTGGGTCACTTCAAGAACTGGGTTAAGTGCATGTTATGAGCCAATCACTGGCCAAAAGACCAGAATAGAACTCAATCTCCCCCTCTACCCCCACCATAGGGAAGTGCCTTCTTAAACCAGAGCGTACCCCAGAGAAATTTACAGTTTATTAAAATGGATTTCTGGGTCCCATGTCAGATGGTATAAGGTAGAGCCTATGAGACTGTGTTCTCACCAAACTCATAGGTAAACGAAAATCCTTCTGAGCAAGTCTTGCGATATGAGAAAGCTCAGACGCCTACATGAAAATGGGCAACTGGAGCCCAGAGAGAGGGAGGAAGGCTCAGTGGCTTAAGAGCACTTGCTGCTCTTTTAGAAGACCCCTGTCCAACTCCCAGCACACATTTAAGGTGGAACCCAACTGGATCTAACTCGATTCTCAGGGATCTGGTGCCCTCTTCTGGCCTCTGGAAGCACCAGGAATACAAGTGAAGTAAAGCTATAGATCCAGGCAAAACACCCATGCGCGGAAAGTAAAGTTTATTTTAAATGGGCATATGCTACAAAGGGCCAGAAGAGGTGAGGTTTAGATAATCAATCAAACCTCATCCTGAATCTCTTATTACTATTCTTAATTATGTTACAGGTATACTTATGTTAAACTGGATGTTGTTTTGTCTAAAGCTGACTCTGCACATATTTTAAGCTTGGCCTAAAGATTTCTATAACCTTGCTTGATTTGTAAGCTGCTTATAATATGCTCTTGGGACAGGTAGCATGAGCTCAGCCAGTCACACATTATCAACTGCTGAAGCCACGTGGAATAAAATAGGCACAAGCTACCACTGAATGTGGTCTAACTGCCTCCCTTCCATTCTTTGATCTAGCTATAAATGAAACCTGACCATGTGGTAGGGAGGAGCTGTCTGAAACATTTTGGATTAGTAGGTTGGCCAATTCTAGAATCTCAAAGCCAATTAAGATCTTCAGATGTAGGTCCATTGACATTGTGTTTTATAATTCTTTTATATCAAGGTAAAGGTGCAGTCCAGCTTCTTCTGGGTATTTTGGAAGTGTAACTTTTTTTTAATATTACATCATCACTCTGGGAGATATTTCTGCCGCTATTACTAAGGCACTTGAATTTAATAGTCTGGAAGTTTCCATCACTATTCAGCAATGGCACCCTTCACACATCAGTGAACCAATTCAGAGGAGGCTGTAACACCTCCATGTGGAGTACATATTATTTGACAAACTTTCAAAAGGAGAGAAAAAATGGAGGTGGAGCTCAAAATTTTCCTAGCCCAACAAGAACCCACTGCCAAGCTCTTTTATAAAATGCCCCAGAATAAAACTTCACCAGATGTTCCCTTAATTTCTCAGGGATTAATTTGAGAGTTAATTATCCATTTTAACCGATTAACAGCAGTGGGAAAAAGACACTCGGTTCTGAACCAATTCCTTTAATTGTATTATGGACCCTCGTTCATTTCTACTTCTAAGGACAAAAATCACTTTGACATATGAAAAAAAGAAAACTCCAAGAATGAATGTTGTTGTCTGCTGGCAACATTTGAGCAAAGAATTTCCCTTGCAAGTCCTGCAGGCATCTTGCACTTGCTCATGTCTGCTGGCGAGAAGACAGGCTAGATGAAATGCATGGTCAGAAAGAAAGGTGACTCAGTGCCACTTCGTCTTCCCCCGTTATACATCTCACTGCTAGCAACAAACACACCGAGCTACAACACAGAAGGCCTGAATCCTGCCAGCCAGTCACTTCTTGAACATTTCCCACCCCTGACCTTGGAGACGTCTGGATTCGATGTATGTGTGTTCATTTCTAGCATCCCTTCCAAACGTAGCCTAAGCTTGACAAGTTCTCTCTCTGACCCACTGATCTTTGAGGATAGTCTTAATAGCATTTAAATAAAAAGAGAATAGCAAGGGGAGGGGAGACTTAATTGCAAAATGGGAGGGAACAGAAGGTGCCATAATCCTTTCCCTCAGTCAGAAGGGATTATGAAATGATTCTGATGACAGCAATTTTGAAAGTGCATACAGCTTAATCGCAGAGGCTGATTGAGAGCCAGCTTTGTAGAATGTTGTCTTTGTGTCACTGCATAGTTTATGGATAATATACCATAAACATTTTTCTCCTTTAGATTTAATTCCCCATCCCTTTTTCAGAGTTACGTACAGTTAACACTGATTTTTCACATGTAACTCACAAAGGAAGATCCCAGATGTTTAGTTAGAAAAGAGGGAAATTTATATCTCTATTCCGTCACTTAGGTATCAAGAAGAGGTTTTATTTCACTCTCTATACACCAATAATTCTCAAGCTATTGTCTGCTTCACAATTACCTGCAGGGCTAGTGAATGGGGACTAAACATTTATATTTGCTCATTTATTTTTAAATTTTTAACAGTTTTGCCAGGATTCGTTGATTATTGTTTCTGATCCTGGAACCACACATATAAAACTAGTATCCTAAAAGAAGCTAAAAGAAGACTTCTTAAACTTTTCCACATGTAACTCCCATATCACCAGAGACATTTTTAGACAACCCCAGGCATATATCAAATATTTACTTTTAATAGCTCACAAAACATTCACTTAAAAAAAACTCCTAATTCTATATAGAAATTTACCACTTATTAAAGATGAAAACAGTCTTCTATAAGAACAAGATGGATGGGCTTCTTTAGTTTTAAGTGAAGATGTACATTTTATCTGCATATTTGATACTGCAGGGCATAGCTCCCCTTCATTGGTTTTCAGGATCGATTGGCATTTTCATGACTATATACAAAATGACAGAAGTATGTGTAGAGACATTTCAGAAATTGGGTCTTCAATTCTATTCCATTGATCAACCTGTCTGTCTCGGTACCAATACCATGCAGTTTTTATCACTATTGCTCTGTAGTACAGCTTAAGGTCAGGGATGGTGATTCCCCCAGTCATTCTTTTATTATTGAGAATCGTTTTTGTTATTCTGGGTTTTTAGCCTATACAGATGAATTTTAGAATTGCCTTTTCCATGTCTTTGAAGAATTGTGCTGGGATTTTGATGGGGATTGCACTGAATTTGTAGATTGCCTTTGGAAGAATGGCCGGTTTTACTATGTTAATTCTGCCGATCCATGATCATGGGAGATCTCTCCATTTTCTGAGATCTTTGATTTCTTTCTTGAGAAACTTGAAGTTATTGTCACAAAGATCTTTCACTTGTTTGTTTAGAGTTACTGCAAGATATTTTATACTATTTTTGGCTATTGTGAAGGGAGTTGTTTCCCTAATTTCTTTCTCAGCCTGTTTATCATTTGTATAAAGGAAGGCTACTGACTTATTTGAGTTAATTTTATATCCAGACACTTTTCTGAAGTTGTTTATCAGCTAGAGAAGTTCTCCGGTAGAACTTTTGGGGTCGCTTATGTATACTATCATGTCATCTGCAAATAGTGATACCTTTATTTCTTCTTTGCCAATTTGTATCCACTTGAAGTCTTTTTGTTGTCCTACTACTCTAGCTAGCACTTTGAGTACTATATTGAATAGATATGGGGAGAGTAGCCATCCTTGTCTTGTCACTGATTTTATTGGAATTGCTTCAAAAATCTCTCTATTTAATTTGATATTGGCTGCTGTTTTACAGTAAATTGCATTTATTATGTTTAGGTATGGGCCTTGAATTCCTGATCTCTCCAATACTTTTAACATGAAGGGGTGTTGTATTTTGTCAAATGGTTGTTGTTGTTGTTGTTGTTGTTGTTTGTTTTGGATTTTTTGCATTCAAGGAGATGATCATGTGACTTTTTTCTTTGAGTTTGTTTATATAGTTGATTACATTAATGGAGTTTCACAGAAATTGCTAGAAGTTCTCCCAACCCCAGGACACACAACATTTAAGAATTTTTGAAAATGAGACTCAAGTCGGCAACATAATCAGCAATTTAAAAAACAAAAAACAAAATTTCTAACACAATGCAGCTGCATTCCAATGACAATCTAATTTGACACTTACGTGATAAGAACTGGCACTGAGAAAATATTAAAAGCCTTTCTGTTCCTTCACGTTTCTACAGGGCCAGGAAACTTTGCATGTATAGTAGAAACGCTAAGATTCAGAATATGCTATAGTCTTGAATCTGAGCTAAAGCGTATGCAACCGAGACTGCAGTGAGTTCCCATGATGCAACATAAGCACACATTGTCTGGAACACTGCAGATTCATTATGCATTTCACTTGAGCTACATTTTGTCAGTGCATGCTCAAATTTTGCTGTTGCCAAGGTTTTTTTTGACCCTCACACTCAGTTCATAACCTTATGGGTTATGGATTTAAGGAATTGAGACTGCTAAGAGGTCATGGAGATGGGAAGGGGGTTGTTTCTTGAGCACATGGTCAAAAATTGGGGGGGGTAGAACATGAAAATATCGACATGAAAAGTGAAAACTTCTGCATGGGGAGAATCAAACTTTATTTACTGTTCAAATATCAGCGCTAACTGCCCTTTCACCGCTCAGCTTTACGCAGTACAAATTAGCACGACATGGAGGTCACGATCTTTATCACGTCTAATGTTAGTTCATAAACTCTTTTTTAAAGGAAAAGGAAACATTTTGACTCCTTTTGCTAGGTTTCCCTTAGTTAAATAGAGGATGTGTTTCTCAACAAGACACAGGGTGGAAGACATTTCATCACTGATCTGCCTCATTAGGTCAGCCTGACTCCTATTAAATATCCTGTTAAGAATTTGTGTGATAGCCAACTGTATGTGCCATTAGTGCTATCCATTTTGATTGGATAATGTAATGGGTCTAGATTAATATAAAGAGAAAAAGGAGAACACCAGAACTCATGAAGCAGGATCGTCATGAACCAGCTCTCATGGATGCAATGAAAATGTTAAAACCATCCAGATAACATTAGCTTATTCTTATGAGTCATACCCCGGGATATCTTAATTTGGAGAGAATTGGGAGAGGAAACTTAGCATTTTTTCCAACTGGGAATTCATTAAAAAAATAAAGAAAGCACAAAGAAGAAGATAAGTGAGTTGCCTTGGTACCAGCTTTTACAATGTCCTGGCATAGACTTGTGAACAGCCTCATCTCAGTGTCCTATACCGGGCTTGGTTTTGGTTTCAGGGACAGTGCTGCTGAAACACAGATGACTATAGTCTGACATCATGTCTTTGGCAGGGCCAATCATTTTATGGGAACTGACTTGTACTCTCATGTATTAGTTAGGGTTTTACTGCTGTGAACAGACACCATGACCAAGGCAAGTCTTATAAAAACAACATTTAATTGGGGCTGGCTTACAGGTTCAGAGGTTCAGTCCATTATCATCAAGGCAGGAGCATGGCAGTATCCAGGCAGGCATGGTGCAGGAGGAGCTGAGAGTTCTACGNCTTCATCCAAAGGCTGCTACTGGAAGACTGACTTCCAGGCAACTGGGGTGAGAGTCTTAAGCCCACACCCACAATGACACACCTACTCCAACCAGGCCACACCTCCAGATGGTGCCACTCCCTGGTCCAAGAATATACAAACCATTACATCTCAGTAATGACTTCTCAAAGTACAGGATGTTATTTTGTTAAGGCAGGTGTGGCTGAGTTATATAGCTCAGTGATTGAGCACATGTTAAGCCCTGGCATTAATCCTTCAATCTCTAGAACCTCCACAAACCACCACCAATAGATAGATTAAATAGATAGATAGATAGATAGATAGATAGATAGATAGATAGATAGATAGATAGATAGATAGATGGATAGATGATAGACAGACAGACAGACTGACAGACAGATCTGACTACTGATGAAGTCAAGGAATTGGAACGTTTCCAACATAATATGGGCATTTTCCTGATCAGGTGCCTCTCTGGAGTCTGCCACCTATGTATCCACTGGCTTACTTTCTGCCTTTGCTGAATTTCTACTGGAAGTTTCTTGACAGAGTCTGTGTGGCCTCATATCCACGTGTTTAGCTTGAGCTAGAGAGTGACACAGAGTCTATTTTCAATGAATAACTTTCTTTAATGACTCATAACATAATTAAAAACATAAATCTTCCTGCCTACTTAAGATACACCTGTTTACAGATGTGTTTATATATTATATTTCCTTCACTTGTGGCTTCAGGAAATCAAAGTGTACCAGAGCTTACATGAAGTCACCCGTGATTCCAAACTGGCAAGTTTTGTATTCAGATTGGATTTAAAAAAAAAAAAACCTCAAATGTTTTTAATTTCCCTCACTGGCCACATTTAGACTATTCAGGAAGACTAGGAGACAGTATTAGGCCCGGTTCTCTAGATAGCAAATGTTGGTGCCAGCACACATCTGCTTATAAAAGTTGATTATTAAATCCTCAGCAACTACATAAGCACGTGTTAGCTGATTTTATTTAAGGATTTAACATTGATAATGGGCAGATAATACACATCAAAACTGGCTGATGTTGCAAACCATGGCCCTTTTCAGAGAACTGTTCCATCATGTCACTATTCCTAAAGGGTTATAAAGAGGTGTGTACCTATGTACCATAGTAGCTTGATGGCTACTGTTTGGGAAAAGAGTATCAGTAAATGCAAGGAGATAAGAGCATTGGACACTAAAATATAATCAAGCCCCAATTTAATAAGATAAAGAGCCAGAAGCTATAAAATAGGTTAAAAATAATACAAGTATCAGAAGTAAGAATTCGAGCAACATTTTTTGAGGGAAACATCAGAGAGGAGGGAGGGAGAGTCAGGGGAATGGAGAAAAGGGAGAGACTTTGGATGAGGAACTCTCATGGTATAGTTGGGCAACTGGAGGGAGATCCTTACCAAATATCCAGAACACAAGGGGGGTGCCCCCAAATGAGTAATAGTATGACCCAAGGAAGGGGAAGCTAATTCAAACACTCCTAGATTCAGAGGAATGTGGTTACAGAGAGAGCCAAAATTGTTGCCTTGACCCAGCTTTAGCAGAGAGCATCACTATGACCTTTCAGGCTGTGACTGCTCTATAGTTCATGGTGAAAGTTTTCATCTCTACCCTCTGATGTGAGAATCCAGCTCCTCTTCCCCACTTACTGCTTGGTAAGGATTTCTTTTAAAAGCATTGGAGGTTATTTCCACATCACTTAGACTGCTTTGCAGGTTTGTTTTGTCATTCATGATTTTATAAAAATATTAAAAAAAGAAATCCCCATAATCTGGATTTAGAGCTGAACAAATGCACCTGGCATTAAGCAAAGCAGCAGCTCAGACTCTTCCTGCAGTCCGGGAGGCAGGACCATCCGGCTCCAACACAAATCCCAAGAGAAGCAAAACATGGTGGGAAATGAGAAGCACATTACAGTCATTTCTATGAGTTTGGCTTTTCACTTAAATGGAATTATACAATAAGTGTAAGAATGCTTTCACTTTACATAATATATGTTTGGGTTTATCCATGTTGTAGTTGCGAAAATAAATAATCCCCTCCATTTCACTGATATTGTTTAATTGTCCCTTTTCAAACTCACCCGGACTCTATAGCAGGATTGAGGGAGGAAGGGTAGCTAAGAAGTAATTGGGCCACAGGGTTTGATATTAATGATGGATTAATGTTCTTACCATGGGATTCACTTTTTCATTAGAAAAGAAAGAGAGAATGAGTCTTATCTGATTTATCTCTCCTTACCTGACCCACCAACTCCTGCGCTCCCAACCTTCTTCCATGAGCCATCTCTACTGAGTGGCACAGCAGGATGCTACTGCCATCTTGAGTTTAGTCCTTCAGTCAAATACACCTCATTCTCCAGCATCATAATGAGCCAAATAAACTTTTATTGCTTCTAAATTACCTTGCCTCTGGTTTCCTGTTATAATTAACATAAAATGAACTGAGACCAAAAAATGGTGCTAACAAGTGGGACTGCCACCCTAACAAACATGCCCACACATGGAAGTCATTCTAAACCTGGGAAATGGGTACCGATGGTGACGGTTTAGAGTGAAAGGCTAGAAGAATATTTAGATGTCATAAACAGAGCATTCAAGATACTCTGGTGAGGGCCCCAAAAA
Organism: Mus pahari; assembly: GCF_900095145.1. Classification (NCBI taxonomy): domain Eukaryota; kingdom Metazoa; phylum Chordata; class Mammalia; order Rodentia; family Muridae; genus Mus; species Mus pahari. Next base: position 147,731,143 of record NC_034594.1, read on the forward strand.
TGGAGTGTGTGGAGTCAGAATCTCCTCAGGGATTACTTAAGTGGAAATAACCATGGGTTGGTAAGAACATGGGCAGAAAAGACCACTATGCTGAGACCTCACATGTAAAGTGACATTGGAAATCAGAGTAAAAACTATCTTTGTTATGGAGCTGCAAGAGATTTATGGATTCATGTATCATGCTCACTTCTTAGAGTTTTGTAGAATGAAGAATTTAAGAGCAAAGCAGAGAGAGACCACTATATACCTGTGGTCTTCAGCACTCAGGAGACCACAGCTTTAAAATCACCTGCACTACGTAGTCGGACCCTGTGTCAGAAGAAAAAGAAGAGGAGGAGGAGGTAACAGAGAAGGAACAGGAGAAGAACTTTCCATTGTCTCAATTTCCTCCACTATTGAAGGTTCTCTTTAATGCCTTTTCAGAAGTTATAAGCATAGCTGAGGGTCTTTAAGTCATAAACTTAGTGGAGTCTTGTCCTGAAGACATCAATTCCTTATTATTATTCCATTATTCTACTTTGAATTGGGCCTTTCTTTAAACGTTTTATCGCCTTGAGCAGCTGACTCCAACCTTGCATTTACTGGTGTTCTTCACAGGATAAATCTGGTGTTTCTCCATGCCCCAACTGCTTCTTTTCATTGTAGATCTGCACAAGAATGATCATTAATAACAAAACTTTGTGACATGGTCAATACTAGGCTGTCTGGAAATCTCATCTGTCAAGGCCATTAATGCAAAAACACTTCAATTTAGTTTCAGGCACACGTTTAGAGCAATGGCAGAAAGTACCCACATTCCTTTTCAAAATATCACAAGAAAGGTCTCTAAGCCAAACAACAGTGCTCTTCTCTAAAACCTTCCAAGGTGGACTCTCACAATTCTCATTGCCTTCAGCACCACTGTCCTCCATGCTCCTACTAGAAGGTCCCACAAAACTCCACTTAAGCATTCAGTCACTTTCCTAGTACAAAGGCACAAAGTCTTCCATATCTCTCCATCAAACAGTTCTGAATGAATTCTTGAGGCAAGCAAGGGATGTATATTTCCATTAGAATAAACAACCTAACAAAACCTGTTATGTTTGGTACGTTTGTTTTCCCTAAAATTCACAGATCTCTAAGACCCAGTGCGATCGCGTTAGGAGGTGATTAACAGGCTGGAAGGACAAAGCTAGATGAATATGACCTGTGAGAACCCATGTCTTTCTTCCACCATGTGACAACAGAGTAAGAAAGCATCATTTATGAGCTAAGGAGAATTTCCTCAACAGATACTTAAGCTGCATGTACCTTGACATAAAACTCCATAGTCCTCAGTGTGAGAAGTAATTCCCTGTTGTTTATAAGCCACCCACGCTTACATGTTCCATTATAACAATCCAGATGGACTAAGACATTAATATATAGACTTACTAAGTTTCTAATTTGCTTTGTGTATGTGGAAAACTAAAAGGATTATTTTAAATGGATTGTGAACTATAGGTCTTGCTGTTAAAATATTCAATTTTCCATCTGTACTCATTAAAATCAGTATCTCAACATAAATGCATGCATTATTTCTCTGTTGTGTTTTGATGTGAGAAAGCACTCACATTTTTGGTGGGAGGGTAGATAAAGCCCAAGGTCTGGTATGAGCTGAGCATGAACTCTACCAGCCCCTCTCTGAGCACATACAAACCTTTCTTACAGAAATGTCCTTCACTTGACACATGTACCCCTCCCCAGACACACACACACACACACACACACACACACACACACACACACACTGTAGATAAGACTTTATCAATCTTTTTTCTTTCTTTCTTTCTTTCTTTCTTTCTTTCTTTCTTTCTTTCTTTCTTTCTTTCTTTCTTTCTTTCTTTCTTTCTTTCTTTTTTTTTGACAGGGTTTCTCTGTATAGCTCTGGCTGTCCTGGAACTCACTCGGTAGACCAGGCTGGCCTCGAACTCAGAAATCCACCTGCCTCGACTTTATCAATCTTATACTTCATAGCTACAGATGGTTAAAAGCCTCATCTGTAAGAACTCACAGACATTATTATAATTTACTGCACATCAGAGGTTTAATGACAGACATGGCCTTGCGAATCTATATAAAAACACTCCCTTCTTTGGGAAGCCATGCACACAGTGTTCCACTGAGTGACTGAGGCAGAGTATTCACCCACTGGGTGACTGCTTTCAAAGAGCCAGCACTTCTCAGTGGAAATCTAATCATCTCAGCGGATGTGCTGGCTCGGGTCTGCCTACATAAGTGCTGTTTATCTGGCTGCCTGAGCAAGATCCCCACCAAGGATGCTAAATTTACTATTTGAAATCTGTTCTCCCACATGGTAGCAAGAGACCCACAGCGTGGAACTCACAGCTGCCTACTAGGCAGGGAATCCTGCAACTAAGTGAGTCTCTGCAGGGTCTCCAAGACTGATCAAATGATCAGACCTCGGTTATACTCGCCTGTCCTCTTGCTTGCTTTCAAACCAGAGACTCCCAAAGGACACATGGAGTGATCTGGGGAGTTGGCATAGCAGGAAGTGTGTGCGGGTGTGTGTGTGTGTGTGTGTGTCGATGTGTGTCGGTGTTTCTAAACTCTGTATGTCTGTAAAAATGTATATGTGTGTCCATAAGTTTATATTTTTTAATTAGATATTTTCTTCATTTACATTTTAAATGCTATCCCGAAAGTTCCCTATACCCTCCCCCCGCCCCTGCTCCCTTACCCACTCACTCCCATTTCTTGGCCCTGGCCTTCCCCTGTGTGCTGGGTCAAGTTTGCAAGACCAAGGGGCCTCTATTCCCAATGATGGTCGACTAGGCCATCTTCTGCTACATATGCAGCTAGAGACACAAGCTCAGGGGGTACTAGTTAGTTCATATTGTTGTTCCACCTACA
>NC_034594.1:147735289-147780721 GCF_900095145.1 Mus pahari
GGGAGGAATGGAGGGTGGAGAGAGAGGCTGGGAGGGAGGGATGGAGGAAGGGAGGGAGGGAGGGAAGGAAGGAAGGAAAGAAGGAAGGAAGGAAGATGCTCTTCTATATCATCAGAAGTCACTCACTGCCCCCCCCCCACACACACACATCCAAGTGCTTGTCACCATCCACTACATTGCTATACCCAAATACCACAGACTACATGCCTTGTAAACAACAGAAATTAGTTCCCACAGGTCTGGAAGCTGAACGGCCAAAATTAAGATGACAACATATTTGGGATGTGTGTGTGTGTGTGTGTGTGTGTGTGTGTGTGTACGCACGCATTTGTCAAAGTGAATATGTATGTAAATGTGTGTATGTGTGTCCACTTCCTGATTCATTTGGGGTGTTTTTCTCTGTGTCCTCTTGTTATGAAAGGTGAGGTTTCTCCCTTGCACCTCCTTTTTGTAAGGCACATATGCACGTGCACAGGTTCACTTGCACGTGTGTGCACATATATGAGGAGGCCAGGTGTGACTCTTACATTGTCCACCTTGGTTCTTTTAAGACTGCATCTATCCCTGGCCTGGAGTTTGTTGAGACACATTTGCCTGTTTTTGCTTTCTCAGCCCTTGGAATACAAGCACATGCAGCCACGCCCACCCTTTATGTGAGTTCAGGGAATGAAAGCCTGGTTCATATGTCTTCCTCACAGAGCACTCATCCTACCCCTCAGCCTCTTTGGTACAGGCACTAATTCAATCCATTCTTTCTACCCTCAAGATCTATTCACATCTCAGAGACCCTGGTCTCTTTATACCAGGGAAATCACTAAGAATACCCACATTGCTGAAAAGAGCAAACCCTTTGAGATGTCTGCCCAGAACTCATCACAAGGTGGTTTGAAACCAATTCAATGGGCCAGTGACAGCCTAACTGTGCACACTGAGAGTATCTCCACAGAACATGATGACTCCCTCATACTGAAAAGGAACCTGTGGAGAACAGTGCTGGCTGTCTACAGACTTGTAAGAGAGGATCCCAAAGGCTCTCCAACCAACCAGCACCTGCTTCTGCCCATCCTACACCTGCTTAGGAAACAGAACCGAATTTGTATTTTGTTTTTAATCTCTAATCTCCATGATGCTTGGTCGTTAGAAAATAACTCTTCTTTATATTCCAAAGGCTGCAGCGAGCTCATCCTCAGCATCGCTGTCACCCAGAGCGTAAGGGGGGTAACACTGGAATGTGGAGGCAATACAACCATTCAGGCTAAAGGGGCTTTGCCTCCCCCATCTCTCTCCCTCCCATCCTCCATCCCGCTCCCTCTCCCTCTCCTTCTTGCTTATAAATTTACTGTGTAGTGTTTCTCATCATGTCTACCAGTCCACCACAGGGAACAGATAGCATTATCTAAATTAATTTTAATGTAGCTTCGGGTTTGCTTTCAGTAATACAGCTTACCCTAAATCTTTTGCTTATGTATAAGATTATTTTTTTTTGTTTGGGACTTGTGGGACTGATGGGATGAAATTATCTTTTCCTATGTTGACTTCTCATCTATAGTTCTCCTTCACCGTATTTCTGCTTTCTGTTTTTCATAGAAAGGAGTTTGATACTGTTCCAGGTAACCAAAGCAATATTGTCAGTGGGATTACAGCATTCCAACACTTTTTTTTTCCCTGTGCAGGCAACCAACAAGCACATCTTTAAATCACTTTGATAACCAGGCCACCAGGTGACAGAATTTTGATTTTCTTTTTGAAAAACAACTTCATGTTGTTTCAAGTTTTCAATTTACTTCTATTTTATGTGCATACCGAATACATTATTAGTCACAGGAGTATATAAATATATGTGTGTGTGTATTTGTATGTGTGTGTGTATGTACTGCTAAACATATATATGCTGGTTAGTTTTTATGTTAACTTGATACAAGCTATAATCCTTTTGAAAGAGGGGATCTCAGGTGAGAAAAATCACACACACACACACAGAGACACAGACACAGACACAGACACACACACACACACACACACACACACACACACACACACACACACACTCCAGATTGGCCTGTGGGAAAGCCTGGGGTATAATTTCTCAGTTGATGATTGATGTAGTTGGCTCCTTCCATTATTGCCATTGCTACCGCTGGGTGGTTCTGTATAGTAGAAGAAATCAGACTGAGCAAGCCATGCCAAACAATATCCCTCTGGGGATTCTACTTCAGTTCTCTCCTCCAAGTTCCTGTCTTCAGCTCTTGCTTTGACTTCCGTTGGTGATGGGCTATAATGCATAAGTGTAAGATGAATCAAACCCTTTCCTCCCCAAGTTGCTTTGGCCATGGTGTTTGAACACAGTAATAGAAACCCTAACTAAGACAGCGTGCAAACAGACAGACAAATACAATGCAGAACATGCCATAACAGCTTCACACACACTCATTTTCTTGTGCATTAAGGTTGAATCTAGAGTCTCATCCAAAGGCAGAACTTGACAGGACTCATCTGGTGCTGATGCAGACAGCCATGCAGAACATAAGAGTTACAAGGCATGGGGGCTTGTGCCAGGACATCTAAGGAAAGCCTAAGAAGCTAGCAATGACCTTTGTGGAGTGTTTGATGGGGGCAATGAATGAATCTTTAAGAACAAAATCTAAGCCACAGTGAAGACACCAGATGCCAAGAACATGAAATTTCTGCTGAGGATATATACCAGCACCAAGTGGAGCCAGACCAAGAGAGATGCCATGTGGGCTTCAAGTACAAAAATCTCAGGGTGAGGCTGCCCAAGCTTGCTGTAGCTCAAACGAACCCATGTACCCAAGATGCTAGGTGTAGAGCTAAAGAGTTAATGTCTGCCCTGATGGGTTTTGTATTTACTCTGGTCTGACCTTTCCTTACCATCCTCCTGCTCTTCCCTGTAGAATAAGAAATGTTTATTACTCTGTGTCATATGGGTGTTCACAGTGAAGAGACTGCCCTGAGTCTCAGTAGGGACGCTGATGTTAGACTTTTGCATAAAGCTAAGACTGCCAAAACTAAAGAGACACATGAAGACACAGTGAAAACATTCACATTATGGGATGGATATGAGCTTTTGGGGGGGGGCAAGAGGAATATTATGGTTGTGGTGACATATTTGTTTGTCAAGCTGACAAAGGATCAATTTCTACTAGTTAACTACTGTTGTTAATTTCATTGAATTTGAATCACCTCAGAGATTTGGTCACACTTCTAAGTCTATCTGTGAAGGAACTTCAGAGAGGATAAACTGAGGCACAATACCCAGCCTCGAATATGAATTCCATTATCTCTATAAGTTAGGAGTCTAATCTCTAATGGGCCAAACCCTGTGAAGCTGAAATCCAAAGTAAATCCTCCGTCTCCCTTTAATTTGTTTGCATCAAGCGTTTTGTCACAGTGATTAGAAAGGCTATGGAAGAGGACCAGCAACATTTGGTGATGTATGTTTAAAGTGATAGGAGCTTTGTTAATACTAATTTTCTTTTTTTATATATATTTTGGACTCCCTAAGCACACTGTCTACCTATGCCAACATGCCTTATGAATTGTCACTCAGAGGGCCCAAGAGGTAACTATATCCCAGCCAGGTCGTACTACCCGCATCCCCACAGAAAGTTGTTCCAAGGTTCCTCTGCTCCCATTCCTGCCCCTTACAGGATTTTCTATACCCAGGACTGTAAGGACTCATACACTAGCCATAGCCCAGACTAGACTCCCATCCTCACAAACAGCATCCACATCATAGCAACCATTCCAAATAACCGCTTAATGTATGTATTTACACAAAAGGAACAATCACAACTATTTAGGCATTTTTTGCATATATTTAGCTGTTTTTTTTTTTTAATGAAACAGCTTCACTCTGTAGTCTGTGCTAGGCTTGGAATTTATCAGCTCCTTCTTCAGACATCAGTGCTGGAATCACAGGTGCGTGACAGTTTGTGCAGGAATGCTTTCACCAACTAAAAGGCTTTCAGATTCCAACCAGGCACCACTGGATTAAAAGATCTTTAAGCTGCGTGGGATTGTGATCGATGGGAGGCAGGATGGATCCTTGTGGTTCCAATCGAACAAGCTCCAGAAAAATCAAAGAAATGTTTTGGTATCTACATACAACATAAACAAAAAAGTTGAGAGTCAACAAATGCCATTAGTTAACTTCATGGGTGAGATAGGTGAGGATTTTCTTACTAAAACTACTGCTATTGTTTCTGCTATATTGTAGATTTGTCCCTGTACCTGCTGACCAGTGTTTATTCTACAAGTAAGTTCTATACATAAATGGCCTTCATCCTTTCACAAGGTAACTGGCAGCAGCAGTCAACTCTGTTTTCCATACTCTGTCCCCATGGCGATGAAGCACTATATAATTTCCATGAATGAATAATGCCATGCATGTAGATGTCTGTTAGCCCTGCAACAGAGGCTGGTAATGGAGGATGGAATAATGCAGACTGCCTCAGAGTCACTCTGTGTACTCCTGAACTGAGCACACACAGGCCAAAGCAACGCCTGAGCTAAAGAATCACTTCTATCCCTTGTCCTTCAACTGCATATCAGACTATATTAATACATTTACAATAATATAGAACTATATGAGGATCAGGAATGGTAAAATAGTTATAATTGAAACTATAGTTTCAATAAAATAAAACTATAGTAACTAATGCAATTGCATTACATGAGAATCCAATCCATCTACAGATATGAATATTTTTATTCCATATTAGCATGTAGATGCATTTGAGAGCAATACTTATGGTAAAAGTATTCAAAAGTAATTATTTTAAACTCAGATTGGTCTCAGGCCATAGTCTTTATATCTAGGGTTTGAAAACAACCTAGCCAGAAAAGAAGTAGGAAGACTGATAGTCCCTCATTTATATTGGTGCTGTAAACCTCATAATTATCTTGCTCAAAACTATAGGTTCAGAAGTTATAGTAAAGTTTGTGTGGTAGTTTATATGATGGCTGGAGACTGAGAGAGAGAGACGCTAATGAACATAAGAGGAAATGGACCAGAATCTTCAAGGAAACCTGCAGCTGGGTGGTACCAAGCAAACGAGGGTAGGAAGCAGCAATAAGGGCTGTGGGCTCTTGATTTCCAATACAAATAGGTCACATCAAAGCATGATTCTGTGGCATCATTTCAGAGCCAAACCATAACACCCTGTCTGTATGATACTTTTAACTCTGTCACTGGAACAGAAAGTCTCCCAGTATAAAAACATCAATAAAACACCATAGTGCAATACTTTCCCAACATGCATTCCTTCAAATCGGCTAAGTAGTCAAGTACAGGCCTCATGGGTCAGTTAGTGTCCCATGGCTGCAGTGTTCTTGACAAAGTTGAGGCTTTCTCACAGTCCCTCTATAGCTCCTAAGCAGAAGAGGACAGATACATTTGTGCCCTACAGCTTTTCATTGTACTTCTTGGTCCTAATGTCTTCCTTTCCTGGCATTCAGTGAACTAGACTTGTGAGACTCAAATGCAAGTGTTGGGTGACGTCTTTGTCACACCATGGAAAATATTAAACATTAAAGATTGAACAATGGTATGCCAGGTAAGACTCCTTCTTCATAGTATACAAAAATACTGAGTCCACCATCAATAGCAAATGCTCATTTTCATCATTGAACATGACTTTCTTAAAGCGTTTTGAACACCACAACTGATTTTGGTTACAACATAGTATGTTCGGTCTTTCTGACCTGTGTAGCCCTATGTGTTGACAGTGTTGCTGTGTTCCTCCCTAGGCATTTCACACTTCCTGTTGATCAGGGAGAGAGAAGAAAGATACCATTGGGAGTCTGGGACTTCTTGGTACTCATGAGTGGTTCTAGCCAATAAGCTGGGAGTGTGGTTGTCACTCCACCAAGCATTCCACAGACATGCTTGTATGAGGACACATTCTCCCTCCTCCCATAGAATCCAGCCACACTTTCATGACAGATGTCAAGCAGTTTCCCCAGATGCCAGTCAGTCATGTGATATGAGTAAGGAAGAAAACAAGCTTTAAAGAAATTTAAGAACCCTGGATTTTAACTACACTGACTAGTACAAATGTTCAGTTTGCCTATCTTCTTTCTGGCCAGACCACTCACTAAATAGAGCTGAGCACAACTCTGCACATTTACATTGATATAAATCAGACTCGTGTAATTGGCACTTAGAGAAATATGGATAATACATTTGCCATTTAAATGTCACTCAGAATAAACAGCCACTAACAATAAGTAAGCCTGTGGATACGTATATAAACCACAGATGGATTTCCTTCATTCATAGAAAGGAAAATAGATGAAAAGAAAGCATTTTTCAGGCCAGGAGCTGAGCGGAACCACCACTGGGACAGGGATCTCTAGCACTGAGAAGTGATACAAGGCCCTGGGTTGGTGTAGACGCTGTACACCCAAGCACAGTGCTTCACACAGGGTGCAACCCAGCTCAGGCCACCTGAAAACCCTTCAGGACCATTGAGCATTTGTCATGACCATTATGTTGGTGACGGAAAATGAAGTGCTGCACAACCTGGTAAGGAAGACAGCAATGCAAACCATACCTGTGAGCTCGGACGGTTGGAGGGCTTAGATTTACAAAGAGAATGTATGCTGCTCTTCTCGAGAAGAAGCCATCTTTCTACCCTCCGTTGATTCTTTCTGTGACCTGATGGGGAAGTCTGTCTGCTGTGGGTATTAAGAAATACACGTAGAATAGCAACTGGCAGATGAAAGTATTGCCTTTATCAATTATGACAGTGAGAAATTGTCCTGTTTGTACTTGTTTTGATTAATTTATCCAACATCTAAGCAGAGAAATTGGTGCTATGTATGGGTCCCTTACTTAAAAGTCTCAAAGAGAAAACAAAACTTAAATTAAGTTTGGGAGAAAGTAGGAAAGTTTTGAGTATTTACTTCAGACTGAATAAAACTCCCCTTTACTCAAGAAGCTCATGAAATTCTTAGGAAACTTATAATCAGGAATTTCACCAAACTTATAAGATTCATGAGGTTCTGCCTTCCCAAGGCTGTATAAGCAATAAACTACTGTGGGATAGATTCTTCAGTAGGTTATCTGCCTGCAAGTTGCAAGGGAATCCAGTAATATAGCTTTCATGAGTTATTATCCATGATGGAGCAGGCTTTTTAGTGTCACAGATACCGGAGTCACCCATGTTCCTCTAAGTAACCTCAAGAAACTCCTTGTTTCATCAAGTCATACCTGGCTGCAATCATTTCTTATGTCTACAATTTATTTATTTATCTGATGTCAGTAGAAATGCATTTCTAAGGAAAAGTACAAAAAAATCAGAAGCATTCTTGGACACACTGTTACATAATAAAAGACTGATTTGGTTATCTGTCTGTATTTTAATTTCTAGAGAGACATTTTGTATCAGGTGGTCAGTGGAAGGCTCTAATACACTGCGTCTGGACAGTAGCACTGGATTCTAGTAATGGAGAGAGTCAGGTCTGCACTATGGGTGCCAGGCTGGTGTGGAAGCTAGGTGAGAAGCCAATGTTATATGTAGCTACTAATCCAGGGTATGAATAAGGATAAAGTGGAATGAAAATATGGAAGATATTAGGCCTGGATTTGGAGTCAGAAGAGGTGGAAAATCTGATGTGAAAATGATCTTTGAGTGAATCCTATGGGCAAGGAAGGAAGAAACCAGAGAAGACAAAGGAGAAGAAGAGTCTCAGACAGAAAGAAGGTGACTGCTGAAGGACCAAGAGATAATACTCTGCCTTCCAGCAGATTTGGATCATTCAGAGGTCTAGAAGAGAGAAATAACAACAGGCATGCAGAAGCAGGACCAAAAACTACGTGACCTCAAAGGTTATGAGCAATGGAATGAAAGCAACAGGCAATGAGAGCAAGGGCAGACAGCCCCCAGAGGAGGCAGAGCTCTTAAAATATTTTAGAAAACATTCCAAGCTCATCTCCCCAGGAAGATGGCCAGAGACCATTGAAATGTATCAGTTAAGAACTAATGAGACGCTCACCTTGAGCTGTTATTGCAGATATCCAGATCTGAACATTTATACGGAGAGAAATCTTGAGGCACAGCAGATGACATGAGCAAAGAGGAGACAGAGTGACAGATGAATTGGGGTCAGTGACTGGCAGTTACTGCCAGCGACAACAGAGATGGAAAGGGAGGCCATTTAATGAATTGTTATGACAAGGGGAGATGTAGTCAATACTGACAGCAATTTATAAAAATTATATACATACATGCATTGTCCAAACAGCCATTCTTTAAAACATGGTGTGTGTGTGTGTGTGTGTGCACGCACGCGTGTGTGTATGTGTGTGTGTGCGCGCGTGTGTGTGTGTGCACGCGCACGCATGTGTGTGCGTGTGTGTGCATGTGTGTGTATGTGTGCATGCACGTGTGTGTGCGTGTGCGTGTGTGTGTGTGTGTGTGTGTGTTCATCACAGCACACATGGGGATAAAAACAAAACAACTTGGTGGAGTTGGTTTTCTCCTTCTGCCTTTATGTGGTAGGTTCTGGGATCAAATCCAGGTCACTAGGCTTGCACAAATGCCTTCAGCCACTGAGCATGTCACTGGCTCCAGTAATGCATTTTAAGGGAGAGAATGTCATAATATATGAAAAAGACAACCAACATAAAGTCAATTGAGCAATCACTGTTCACAAATTTATTACTGTAAGGATAAATTTCCACAAAGAGACAATAATTACTAATTACAAAATTACTTTTGACCAGCTGATGGTACAACATGGTCATTTTTATTGTGTACCTACAAAAATTTTTTAATAAGTGGAAGAGGAATTAACAACAGCCAACATTAAGCTTGAATATAAGGGACTCTTGGCTCCTACAAATGTCTCCTCTATTGCATCTACCCAACTCCAAGAGCACTGGCCAGCATCAGGACCTCAAAAGTTAGATGCTCTGATGTGCCAGGGAAAAGGAGAGGAGCTGAAGATAGAAAACCTTCAGAAGTAGACAAGCAATCCCTTACACATTTTCCCCCTCTATGAGTCACAGTATGTGTCTCAGTTTGTTCCCTGTGGTATACCATTAGTACAGAGTCATTCATTGCTTGATTGAGAATCATTCCATCTATGATTCAATGACAACTTGTTTGTTAGATCTGCTTCACTTCCATGTAGCTTGAGAGAAAATCTATCAGTAAAATTGTTATGACTATGCTAGATATCAAAACCATAACCTTTATCAAGAGTCAGCAGACATTGATTGGTCCATGGCTTGTCATGTCTTTTTGTGTGACCTGTTTTAAATTTTCCAATCAAGTGGAAATAAAATGTTTAGTATTTTATGAAAATTTTACAAAGGACCCACAAATACACAACAACCAAAATGGCTCTATAAAAGCAGAGTTCAGAATTATCAGATGTCTAGTGGTTTGCAAAGCCAAACACACTCACTAGCTGGCGCTTTACAAAACAACTTCACTGATTCTAAACTATGGAACTTGGGGCCCTATAGTGGTTTGAGTAGGTTTGGCCCCCATAGGCTCATATGTTTGAATGTTTGGTCCACAGGGAGTGACACTAATAGGAGGTGTGTCCTTGTTAGGATAGGTGTGTTCTTGCTGGAGGAAATGTGTCACTGTGGGGGTGGGGTTGAGCTTGTGTGCTTAGGCACCACTAAATGAGGAAGAGATAGTCTATCCTCGCTGCAGTTAGATCAAGATGTAGAACTCTCAGCAATGTCTATAGCATCATGTCTGCCTGGATGCTGCCATGCTTCCAGCCATGCTGATAATGGACTGAAGCTAAAAAATGTAAGTCAGCCACAATTAAATATTGTTGTTTAAAAGACTTGGTCACAGTGTCTCTCCACAGCAATGGAGACCCTAACTAAGACAGGCCCAATATACAAAGCACTGCTTACTGGTGAAGGCACATATAGCGTTCTTGTAGCTAGACTCTCTATATTCTATTTTCCTTGTCACCAAACATAAAATACCACCCACAAAAGTACACAGGGATTTATAGACCCTAACCTACAGTCTATCCAGTGACTCTTTTTGTCTTCAACTTTTTAATTAAAGGTATACAAGTTTGGTGTGAAACTAAAGGGGCAGCATTTTCATGTTGACTGAATGATTGAGTGGATACAAGCCATGAGGGAAACATGCCAGTCATACCTGTTGCAGTGTGGATGGAATATTAGATCTCTCCCTGAAACTGTGTTAGAACACCGCCTTTACTCACTCTCCCCCAAGAGTTCTAGGCCGTGTCTCTGAGCCAGTCCTTACAATAGCCACTTACTCCTCAGATATCTGAAATTATAGGGTCAAAATTACCAGGAAATCAGACATGTAATTTCCAGCCTCAAAGACCACATTAAAGGTCATTTAAACAAAAATGCTCTGAGTTCCCAAATGCACTGCAAGTTATAAAAATCAATTTCACTGCAAATCCATCTGTGAAGCCATTTGTCTGCATCTGCATGAATTATTTTTTTGTACAATGTTTCTCAAAATAGTACCCAAGAGCTTATGTGTATTCTTAATATTTCAAATATATAGAGCTTTATGGAGCTTGGAAAGTTGACAATACCATATGGAGTTCACCAAGGAAAGGCAATTGTTTTAATCTTTTATTCTGTTTGAGGACACATAGTCAATGTTCATCACATCAGCCGCTTACCTAAGAAATAGTAATGCTTCTATTTCTGCTCATTCTGGCTTTTAAACCTTTCATAACTTAATCTCATCTTATCTGCCCCAAACACCCCATCAGCCATCATACTCCACCATCTCTCCCACCTTTGTTGTACATAAAACATCCATTCCTCTTCTTATTCCCCATCTGTTTACATTAACTTGATATACTCTTCTTGCTTTCTAGTCCCTTCCGTTTTCCCTATTCACAAATGTCTACACAGCATTCACAAACAGCCCATTCATGGAAACTTCCCAGCTACCCCAGACAGAAACAGTCATTCCTTTCACCTGTCCATTTGCTCAGTCACCTACCTTGAGATGGAATTATTCATATTGGGCACATACTAAAAATGGATTAAAATAAGCTCCTTCAATTTGGCTATCAAGGGCATTAAGTAGGAAACAATTACCTTGGACCATGAGAAAGCCAACAGGCAGATAAGTCATGTGGAAGGAGAGCCGTTTGTGTGCAATGAAGTGCATGAGATACAGGAAAAGGAGACGGGAAGATATTGTGGCCTAAGGATATAGGATATAGCGGGTGAGAACTGGAGTAGCTGTGAGAAGGGTGAATCCGCATGTCAAAAAGGAGGTCTAGCCCTTGGGCTAGTCTGTTACACTTTTGATTGACTGCTTAGACCTCTGTGCCATCACTGAGTGATGTGGCTCAGTGCCTGGCTGGGGCAATATTCACTTGATGAATAACCCTTTACCCTTTATAACTTGTCAGATACGAGATTTCAAACTGGAAAACTTGGGTGGCGACTTTGTAACTTCAGAAAGCAATCCTCTGTCACCCTTGCTGGATGGTCACTTCATGATTCAGAGCATAACGCAGCCCAGGTATGAACAATGCTCCTTTATACTGAGCCACCAAAGAGACCAGGAAAAGATCTCATTCCCTTCGTCAAACTCATGGCAGGTGTAGAATGACAAACATTGTCTCGTTCTTCCAAGAGATGGAAAGTGGGTGACTCAACATCTCATCTCATCAGTGTGGAGAGCAAGGTGAAATGAGGGGAAACCAAGGAAATGACAATGTGAGTTCAGATTGAAAACAGGGTCCTAGTGTAGTGTTCTGGCATGACGTCAGGGCCAGGTTTCCAGAGTGGTTCTTCATGCATACTATCAGCTTTGCCTTAAAGGAAGAACATTTTCTTAATTGTGATTGATCAGTGTAGGATGAAAACATCCACGTGTCCACTTGGCATGAAAGTGTCCCAGACAAGCTACCTATTTTTGACTCTATTCCAACTTATTAAAATATGTTGTTGGAACATCAGTAGCTTTCAATCCATCCAGACCCCTTTTCAAAAAAGTTTCATACTATGAGTGTGTACCACCGCCTGGCTTTTGTTTGTTTGTTTGTTTGGTTAGGGTTTTTTGTTTGATTGATTGTTTTTAAGATGTGTAATAACAACAGCTATAACAAACTGTAGAGACAATTAAGAAATAATCATCCGAGAAGACACCATCTTTCAGAAGGTGTTTCAATAGAAACTACATTCCTCCCAGGTGTGCCTACAGATACAGATGAATGAGAATAGTGGAAATATAAGTTTTGATGGAACTCAACCATGAGAGGGGAATATAGCTATCAATGTATCCATGATTATTAGTCACAGCATATGGGAGCTGCTATAGGCTCAGGGAAGGTGGTCGCACGGACCCCAGATTCTTCATTCAGGTAATGGCAAGCAATTATTACAAGACGTGACTAAGCATCTATGTGGGGCTCAAGAGGTAAAGCAATTGCTATCTGAGAGTGAGGTCTTGAAGCTTAAACCCCCAAACCCATGTAGGAACTGAGCATGGTAACAGGCATCTGCAACTCCCGCACCCCTACGGTAAAGCATGAGACAGACACAGGAGAATCCCAGGAAGCGCATGGGCCAGCTTGACATCGGCAATAGCAAACAAGCAAGAGTTGCTTGTCTCAAACAGGAAGGCTGGGCTCCTGGAAGCCAGGCTCGGTGAGTTGTAAGGAAAACAAAGGCAGGGTCTAGCAGCTCCAAGATCCTTCCTTAGACTCAGCCTCCATTCAAAGCCTCCAGTGTTGACACCAATATACCAAAGTCGCTATCTACTTCAAGAGTTTTCCTCAGTTGTCTTTCTGGATAGTTCTTTTTAAATTTTATTTTGTTGATTTGCTTTTTTGTTTAGTTTGCTTCCAGTTTGTGGTTTTTAGAAATAGCTCTCTCTCTCTCTTTATGTAGCCCAGGCTAGTCTCAGACAAACTAGTGGCCCTCTTCCCTTAGACTTCTGAGAGCTGGGATTACAGCTGTGTACAACCACGTCTGGCCTTTCCTACTATTTCTAGAGGCTGCATGAGACCATTCTTCAAATAAAATGTGGTCTAGGTCAAGTACAAGCTACGTAGGAATTCGGCAGCAGAAAACTCAAAGATTGGCTCTTTTGGATACTTCAACATGATAGTCAATACTAGT
Source organism: Mus pahari (assembly GCF_900095145.1). Lineage (NCBI taxonomy): Eukaryota > Metazoa > Chordata > Mammalia > Rodentia > Muridae > Mus > Mus pahari. Next base: position 147,748,419 of record NC_034594.1, read on the forward strand.
CCCCAAAATCCTTCCTGTGGGCTGGGCCAGGAGACTGGCCCAGTGAGAAACCGAGGTGTGAAAAGTTCAGCAGGGCTCGAAAATACAGGCTCTGTGGGTTCTCCTTCTCAGCTTAGGCAGACACATTGAACAGCACCAACTCAGGTCTCATGAATTCCCACTCCTCAGAACCCCTTAAATGCAACACAATGCCGGGCACTGTTCATTTGCTTCAACAGTGTGGCTTTCAGTAATATATTCTATTTGATCACAACAATGGGATGGCAATATACATTTAATTCCTTAATAAGATTTATCAGCTTAAGCCTTACTACAGAAGGTAGAAGTCATGGTTGATGGTGCAGAGAAGCAAGGACAGAGCAGAGAGAAGCATTAGTATGAGAGGGTGTGGTGTACATGTGGGCAAGAAGGGAGACTCAGGGGGAAAAGTTTCTGTTGCACAAGCAAGAAAACCAGAGTTTGGATCACTAGCACCTGTGCAACAGCTCAGCATTGTGCTGTGCAGTGGTAACCCTACCAACTGGGCAGGGCACAAATAGATAGACTTGATGACTAGCCAACAACAAATCACTAAGCTCCAGATTCGGTGAGATATCCTGTCCCAGACGTAAAGTAGAGATCAATAGAGGAAGATAACTCCAATGTCAACCTCTAGCCTACATACACACACACACACACACACACACTGAAGTGGTAGCATTGTCCTAATTATCTTTACCACTTTGCTTTCATTTTGGCTGAAATCATTGGTTGATGGGCTCTATCATATTGTCAAAGATATTCCCATATAGGAATCTTAGATTGCATACTATCCAAAGCTTATATAACATAACAAAGCATGCATGAAGCCGGGTGTGGTGGCGCATGCCTTTAATCCCAGCACTCGGGAGGCAGAAGCAGGTAGATTTCTGAGTTTCGAGGCCAGCATGGTCTACAAAGTGAGTTCCAGAACAGCCAGGGCTATACAGAGAAACCCTGTCTTGAAAATCAAAAAAAAAAAAAAAAAAAAAGAAAAGAAAAAAAGAAAAAGGATGCATGAGTCTGTGTGTGTGTGTGTGTGTGTATGAGTGTGTGTGTATGTGTATGTGCATGTTCATGTGGATGTGTGTGCACATGCATATATTCATGAGGAGTCCAGGGCTCACTCAATACTACATGTTTGCTTCAATCACTCACCACCTGGTTTCTAGGGTCTCTCACTAAATCTGGATCTCCTTGATTTGGCTACAGTAGCTGCCTGATGAGCTTTTGGGTTTCTCTCTCTCTCTCTCTCTCTCTCTCTCTCTCTCTCTCTCTCTCTCTTTCTCTCTCCCCCAGTGCTGGAATCACAAAATTATACAGCAGTACTTGGTTTTATATGGCAATGGAAGTCAGGTTCTCCTGTTTGTGTGGTAAATACTTTGCCACCTAAGCCATCTCCCCAGCCCCAACATCCAACACTGTAAAGAGCCTGAGATCTTCTGTTGCTTCATCCTTGCCTATAAGTACCTAAAACAGATCTAGTTCCTAATCCTGAGAGGAAATGGGAGTTCATTTAGTCTGAATCCATAGGGAGAAAGGTGCATCAAGAGATGGCACTATATCAGGTTCCTGTCCTAACGCTTGCATGAAACAGAACCGATGTCAAAATTTCCCCAGATCTGTCATCATTTATACATCCAGGTGAAAAGTTATTCTGTAAAGGCAAACAAATAGTTACAGTGAATTGTCTATAGGTCAGGGTCAGACAGAACCAAAACAATGATGGCCAAATCTATATTGATGGTGGTGGTGCTGTTTTATTTGATTGTTGATATTTATCTCTGTGACACTGGAAAAGCAATAATATGAACCAAATACTTTATCATGTTGACTCTGTGAAGAAAGGAGAAAAGGGAAATTGGCTGCCTTGTAATTGTATTGCAGTGTACAGTGGCAAAGATAAGGAAAACACAAAATAAATGTCTTCAATAAGCAAAATAGTTACATACAGAAGAAGAAAAACAGTCAAAGAAAAGGCCCAGCAGAAGTAATATGTGTCGCTAAGACACTTTCTGATACATTGTAATAATTAATAGCAACTACTTTAGTACTTTACATAAACTTCCATGGTGGCAGTTTTAACAGTAGGGTGCTGGCTAGTTTTATGTAAACTCGGTCCAAGCAAGAGTCATTTGGGAAGAGGGGACCTCAATTACAAGAAATGTTCCTAGCAGATTGGCCCATGGGCAACCTGTAGGGCATTTTCATGATTTGTCATTAGTGTGGGAGGGCTCAGCTCACTGAGCGTGGGGCCATCCCTGGGCTGGTGGTCCTTGGTGCTATATGAAAGCAGGCCCAGCAAGCCATGAAGAGCAAGCCAGTAAGTAGCACTCCTCTATGGCCTTTTCTTGAGTTCCTACTTCTAGGGACCTGTTCTGAGTTCCTGTACTGACTTGCTTTGATGATGATATAAGTGTACAACCTGAGAGTTGCAAGCCAAAATAATCCTTTTCCTTCCCAAGTTGCCCATCACAGAGTTTTATTTCAGCAATGGAAGCCATAAGTAAGACAGTACTTCTCTCTAAAGACTGTCTGACCAAAGGCTATGGCCATCTTCACCATTAACTGACAGTCACTTGAAGCTCCTGACATATGCCACAGGCACAGAGAGGTTTATTATACCCATGATGACAAGCTGCAAACTCTACTGACTACTGGAAAGTTGGGCAAGTATTAATAAGAGGAATTAATTAAAGTAAATGTAGGACAGTTCACCTATATGTTACCTCCAGACCTTAAATTAATTACATCTTTAAGACGTTGTTTCCAAAATATTCTGAATTTCTGATAAACAGAAATTAAGATACACAACTCCTGTGATAGAGTGAAATCTATCCATTAGGAAAATATTGTCAAGGAGACAAGGCTGAAATGCTAAAGTAGAGTGCATACTTAGCCATTGTAGCTAGAAAAGTCTCTCTTAACAGATGTTTAAACATAGGAACTGAGGGAGGAGGTGAGAGGAATCACTCACTGAAGGATGAGAGGGGAAAATTTTAGAGTGAAGAGCTAAGCTATATAGCAATGAGGAAGGGTTAGTGGCAGAAGAGAGTAGTGGCCATGGCTTGGCAAATCAGAGGAGACTGGAATCAAATGAGATGTGGTCATTTTATAGGAATCCAGTGTCACCATGAAATGTCCCTACCTTATGAGAGCCTAGGAATATGAAAAGGAAAGACTAAGTCATCATTGGGGTTGACCGTCTTGAACAAGTCACCCTGTAGATGGAAGAGAGTGAGATCCGGAGGATCTCTTTGGCTATGGTGACTTGCCACTGAATGGCTTTTTTAAACTAGATCTAAAACATTCCCATGTTCAAACTTTAAGAGATATCAGGACTTCATTATTTATACCCACTGAAAACCCACAAAGAAATTAGGCTCCACTCTCTTCTTTTGACTGTGTCATGGATAGGGCCATAGGAACAGTCTCTGGAAGAGCTATGGCAAGGGACACATGGTCAGTGAGGAATGGAAGGGATGGGCTGGACCATGAACACACTCCACAGAAAGGTAGACTGTGCCAGAGAAAGGGACCCTCACTGGTGACTGCAATAGCCTGTAATGTTGGGGGTATTTATGGGACTCCTTTGGCAAATGATTTAAAAAGATGGAACCCATTCTTGGTTCTTGGGAATTTATTTGGTGACATTTGATATCTAGTGTGAGCATTGTCTCCCCCAGTATACTGTAACTCCATTTAAACCCCTTATACACATTTGTATATTGGGATAGGGGTAAGGATATGATCAAAATATGTTGTATGAAATTCTCAAAGAATACACACACACACTCAAACACACACACTCACACACACATGCAACTCTCCCCTTCCTACTACAGCACTTCTTCTCTTGTCCTTCGTCTTCCTCTCCCTTCCCCTCTCACTTAAGCTACATAATCCAGCCATGCCATTTTGACCAACCTCTCCTCTGAAAGAGTCTCCCACAGACTCACCACCAAGACTTAAACCCTGCTCCCCAAATCCTCTGGACCCTGAAACCAATTGTGGGCAAAGGATGATGGGGGCCACAGGGCACCCACAAACATGAAATAATAGACAGAGAGGGAGACTGGGTGTGCACAATGTAGAATATTTGACTTGGGTCCAGATGGAATTTCTGGCTGGAACTTTGAGCTCACCTTCTTTGGGGATAGTTGTGTGTGTGTGTGTGTGTGTGTGTGTGTGTGTGTGTGTGTGTGTGTGTGTGTTATATGTCAAATAAAAACTGATTTCAAATATCCCAGAACCTGGGAGGCTTAGGCAGGTGGATCTTTGGAAACTCAGGGTCAGAGTTGAGTCATAATGAGTTCCAGGCTAGACACAGCTACCTAATGAGACCTTGTCTACAACAAGTGCTCAAACATATTTGAGTAGTCCTATGTGGCAACTATTGGCGGTTTTCTTCCAGTATAGATTTTCTTCACCTTTCCGTGTACCCAGCCCCATAGAGACCACACTCACACACATACATGAGACTCACACATGTACACAAAGTAAAAGAATATACTCAACTCTCAATGAGTCTCTTGGCTATATCCCTAAGGAAATCTACAACGACTGTTACGTGACTGGTGGGTGGCTCGCCTTTCAGAAAAGCCACCATCCATCAGTATGGTGGGGAAAGTACTGTGACAACCATGTGATATGGATGAAAGCAGCATATTATTTACATCCTGGCTTCCAGGAAGCCCTCTCTCCATCACTGTAATAAACTTTACTAGGAGCAGTGCTCTGCTTCCCTGTTCAAGGGCTCCAGCCAACAGCAAGCTACTGCTTCCAATTAATTTCCAAAGGTTGGAAATAACAATCTTTTTTTTCACATATATGTTTTTGTGCCTCTCTTTTTATTTGTTAAGTAGATAATAACTCTCTAGAATAAAAACAAAGCAACGGTTACAAGAGAAAAGTGGATTAATCAACCATGAATACTATTACCAAACACAATAATCATTTATAGGCTTTGATTCTAACCAACTTTGCTGTCACCCTCAAAAGATGTTTATCAATTCTGTTTGGAGGCAGCAAAGCAAATCTGTAGGTCTCCTGTGCAATATTTAATAATAACTCATTATAAGCATCTTGGGGTTTCAAGGAGAGGTGTAAAGCTGGGGGCATCTTTCTGTAATTAAAGCTCCCATTCAATCTAACAAGTTTTAATCATTAAGGAAAAAAATGTCGCTTTGCTGTATGCTTTTCTGTAATAGCCACTAACGAAGCCTAAGTTGTTTCCTCATGCTACAGAAAGAAGCACTTACCATATTTTACAACTATCTTGTCAGATTAATTACCTTTTACTGATGACTAAATAAGTGAATATTGAAGATTCCATTAATCAAATATTTTGCCTGAGTGTTGGATAAATAAAACATTATCAGGCTAAGATAAAAATAACATTCTATTTCGATGAATTTACCAGTGGTCTCCAAAGAACTTCTCACATTTAATAATTCTGTAAGAAAAATCATTGCCTTGTGCCAGTGAAGCAACTAAGGTTCCACTCAGCAAACCATCTACTGTTTTCACTCCTCTATTTTTACTTATCCATCTTTTTATTCATTCATCTTATTTACTGGGCATTCATATGACCTATGGTTTCATGGAAAAAAGTTAGAATTTTTAATGCAAATATAAATCTGCAATCATAATATAATGAAATTAAAAAAATTCCTCTGCAGTTTTATAGCAATAAGTGAATTCTAAGAATCTTAAGTAATATCCTAGTAAAATACTATGCATGTATTTAGTTACATGTGGAAATTTCTGAAGGTATTTCCTTCAAATGAAACAGAGGAAATCTTACAATACCCAGGAAATTTCACAAACTAAAGAGGCCCAGGAAGTTCACGAAAGCGAAGAGTCACAAAGTCCCTCCCGAAGTTGTATAAGTAGTAAATACTTGTGTGAAGGGAGAGTCTCTGTTGGCACTGTCTGCAAGTCATGCAGGAGATCCTGAGAGGTGGAGTTTTATTGAATCGGTGCCCACACCTTTGAGCTACCCATGCTCCTCTAAGTCATCCTTCAGCCATGCTCTTGTAACCTGATAGACACATTGGGTTATCAATCTAGAATTGGGGTGGAGTTGTTACGTTGGTCTATTCTGAGTGCCTTCTCTAGGGTGAGATGTTTGTTCACATGTCCTCAGGAAAAATCAAAAGGCACCTGGGTATTCTGAATAATAGTTAGATGTCTACCTGACATATTAGTGAAACAGGCCTATGGGATGAAGAGAATTCTGGCACTCTGTAATGTTCTTCACATAATCAGTTAATTTGAATAACTTTTGCATGGTTTGTTAATCATTTCGTTTCAGGCAGTGAAAAGAAAACCAATCACAGCCAAATCAGTGGAAGTTAATGCATCCCGTGGACATGTGCATTCGGTGAGTGCTTCTTCTTTACACAGGCTGCTTTAATAACGCATCCATTTAGGGTTTGTGCTCTTTTCAAGTTTTCCTACTTAACAACCCAGAAAGAACATCGCCTCCACAACATAACGAATGGAAAGTTACGGAATGGAAGGTTTGAGTGAGCTGATTACGCACACACGAGCCCTTAGCAACAAGGACTTCTCTCCCAGGAATCAGCTTGGCCCAGACGCTGCTTCCTCTCATGCTAAGGCTTAGATGGTCTCTTTGTGCCGGGAGACACAGATTCATTCTGCCTTCTTTGTTTCAATAGCACCCAATCCCACCATGGAAGGCACGATGCACATGGCAACCTAGCTCTCACTTTCTTGGAATTGCTGATGGATTGTGGGATGAATTAAACTTAGGTGTAAAAAATTTTTAAAAAAATGATTAAAAATAGGTGTCATGCTCACCATTTGAAAATAATGATACTCCTGGGTGGGACATGCATCTTAAAATCTAAAATCTGGACTGAAGAAATCACTCAATTTGTAAAGAAATATACTGCCCTGCAACTTGAGGAGCTAAGTTAGAGCTCCGAACCCTACTAAAGAGGAAACAAACAGCAAGAATGATAGGACACTTCATGACCGAGTTTTAGTCCTCAGGAGAGGGAGACAGTTGAGACTTTCTGGCTAACCAGCCTAACCAAATCAGTGAGCCCAGGTCCCACTGAGTGGCCCTTTCTCAAAACACTAAGTGGGCAGTGTCTGAAAAATGACACCAGAGGTTATTTACACAGTATATGCACATATGAACACACACACACACACACATCTTTATTTAACACACCTTTATTTTGTTAAAGGCTTGACCCCTTCAATGCTGCTGTTAGGAACTTTTGTGTGGAAGAAGTAGGTTGAGTACTGAGGCAGTCAAGGACTAAGCCCTCATACTGTACTGTGGCTATGGTGCTGTCTTCTTCCTTTCACCACACCATGGCTACTATGAGGTACGCATCTTGCTCCACCACATGCCCTTGTCCTGGTATGCTCTTTGCCACAGACTAAAAGCAGTACAGCCAAGTGACCACTGGCTGTAACTCCAACACGGTCACTCAACAGAAATACTAGAAGTGTTTTTCTCTTTATAAGTATTTATCCCAGTTATATTAACAGTAATCAAAAGCCAACACAATCCTTCGAAGGACATAAAAGGGGTAAGGATAGGGCTCAGTAAGTAAATTGCTTGCTTTGCAAGCATAAGGATCAGAGTTCAAACCCAGGTAAAAAGGTGGGCATGGTGAATCTCACTGAGAAGGGGAAATAGAATAGATATCACATTGTTAGAATGGTATGCATGGGGGTGGGGTAGGATTGGAAACAGGAGGGATCAGGTTGAGGAAGGACAGAGGGAGAGAGTTCTGGGAAAGACAACTAGACTTGGGGGAAGGAGGCATCTCTGGGATGAGCTAGAAACCTAGGGCAATGGAAACTCTCATGAATCAATGACTGTGACCCTACCTAAGACTACTAGTTATGGGGGATATAGAAAAACCTCAAACAGCCATCTCTTGTAACCAGGCAAGACTTCCAGTGGAGGGATTGAGACACCAACCCAGCCAAAATCCTTTGACCTACAATTGCCTTGCCTACAAGTGTGCAGGGATAAATATGAAGCAGAAATAGAGGGATTGGCTGACCAATGACTGGTTCAGTTTGAGAACCATCCTTGAGAGTGAGCCCACCCCCTGACGCTGCTAATGATATTCTACTATACTTGCATATTGGAGTCTAGCATAACTGTCATCTGAGAGGCTTTACCAGCAACTGATGGAAACAGATGCATAGACCCACAGACAAACATTATACAGAGCTTGTGGAACCCTGCAGAAGAGTGAGAGGAAGGGTTGTAGGAGCCAGAAGGGTCAAGGACACCTTAAGAAAACCCACAAAATCAACTAATGTGGGTCCAAAGGGGCCCACAGAGACTGAGCTGCCAACTAGGGATCATGCCTGGGAACGACCTGGGACCTCTGCACATATGTAACAGCTGTGCGGCTGGGTCTTCCTGTGGGACACCTAAAGTGGAGCAGGTGCTGTCCCTGACTTCACTGCCTGCCTTTGGATCCCTTTCCCCTGACTGGGTTGCCTTGTCTAGCCTCAATAGGAGAAGATGTACCTAGTCTCACTGTAACTTGATATGCCAAGGCTGATTAAAATCCAAGGGAAGTCTCTTCTTTCCTGAAGGGGGGAAAAAAAAAAAAGGAGGCATGAATGTGGGGTGGGAAGGTAAGGTGGGGAGGGGGAGAACTGGCAGAAGAGGGTGGAGAAACTGCTATCAGGATGTAAAGTAAATTAATTAATTAATTAATTAAAAATTAAAAAGAAAAATAAAGACGTAATAACAATATTAATGAGACTTTTTAAAAAGGTGGGTGTGATGGCATGCCTCTGAATCCTAGTTGTAATGCGTCTTTTATTCGCCTGATCTAATTGTCATGTCTGAAGCTTTCTGCCTTAGTCTGCTAACCTAGGCATAGTCCTGGCAGCTTCTAGCCTCCATACAATCTAATCTAGGCCTACAATTTTTCTTCCTCTGAGACCTGCTGCTGAATAAACTCACCCCTTCCTAGTTCCTTCTGATCTCTCACTGGCTGGCTCATGCTGACTCAACCTGGCGCTCTCTCTCTCTCTCTCTCTCTCTCTCTCTCTCTCTCTCTCTCTTTTTCTCTCTCCCTCTCTCTCTCCCTCCCTCCCTCCCCCTCTCCCCCTCTCTCTCCCCCCTCTCTCCCTCTTTCTCTGCCTCTCTGCCTCTCTCTCTCTCTCTCTCTCTCCCCCCTGCCTCCTTGCTCTGCTTGGCCTCGTACTAACATTGGCTGTCTGTTCTAATCTTCTGGCTTCTTCTCTTTCTCTGTCTTGTTCTGTCTTTACCTGTGTATAGCTTGTTCTTTCTTTGCAGCCTGTCTGTAAAATTCTCCCGATAAAATGGCTTCCTTTCTCTTGCGCTCTTCTCTCTTGACTAGCTTCCCTTCCCCTCTCTTCCGTGAGAGCTGTCAAATCTTTCTCTGATTCATCACTTTGTCTGCTCTCAATAAGACATCACTTTTAAACATGGGCACTTCCTTCTACAAACTAACTTTACCTTCATTGTTTGGGATTAAAGGTGTGTGCTAAGGGTGTGTCTCTGAACAAACTAGAGGGATTCAAGATGTGTGCAGGGCTGAGCCACATTAGAACACAATCTTGGGGTTCGCAATTGATCATATATCCTGCAATACTAGTTGTGAGATACAAAGACAGCCTATGTCTACCTCTGACCTTCATACAGACATGTACATACATGAGTGCATAGAACACCAAGACAAATAACTTTGGGGATATGTGCATTAAATAGTTTTTCACTGAAATGCTTGTAAAATTGGCAAATGTATCAGGTTTTTGTTTTGTTTTGTATTTTGTTTTTTCATTGCTACATCAAAATGCCTGACAAAAACTACTTCAGGGAGGGGAAAGGATTATTTAGGCTTCAAGTATTCAGGAATACAAATGTGACTAAAGGATTTTATAACCAGAAGTGTAGGGGGAGTGGCCAGTCTCAATGACAAGGTGGTGGCTGCTTCCACACAAACAACCAGTAAACAGTGAGTGAGGCTGCACAACCCCGGAGGCAACTTCCACATGAAGGCCAAACTGAAACCTGCCTATAAGCCTAGAGATTGGTGATGTAGACAATGACAGCCAATCAGGAACTGCCACTTGGAGGGCATGCTAGCTTGGGACCAATGGGATGTGGTTTGGAATAGTAGTGTGTAGTCCTGAGAATTAATAAATGAGCTTGTTTCTGCATTCTCACCTCCTCACCAACTCATCCCCACCCCCCAAGGGTGAGTACAGTTGGGCAGCTGGTGGTCCAGGGTGTAAAGCAATACAGAAGCTTTTTTTTTTTTTTTTTTTTTTTTTTTTAACACCCCTATAAAGTATGATTGATTGACCTGAGAGAGTAGTGCTTATTTGGGTTTAGGGATGCTATTTTTATGGTGATCAGATAATTACCAATCTTTGTTTCCTCTCCCCAATACTACATACTGCTTTCTCCTAGACAAGCTAGGGAATTTTAGACTGGCAGTCAGAATGCAGCTGTGAAGGCCACACCTCCACCCTCCCAGGGCCATGCACCCACCCTCCCAAAACACACTCAGCTGAATACCTGTACAGACACTAAGAAGAAGGGAGATGAGAGAGAAAATGCATTGATGTTTCCGAGTCAGTATTAACCTAAACTTTATAATATTCAAAATTTGATCAGTCAAAAATATAAATTGCAATCCAGTGCACTGATATCATATGTAGCAGTTAGAGAATTTGTCTCTTTGGTTTTTGCTTGTTTGGTTGGTTGGTTTTTGTTTTTGTTTTTGTTTGTGTTTGTTTGTTTTGTTTTTTGGTTTTTTGGTTTTTTTTCGAGACAGGGTTTCTCTGTGTAGCCCTGGCTGTCCTGGAACTCACTCTGTAGACCAGGCTGGCCTCGAACTCAGAAATTTTCCTTCCTCTGCCTCCCAAGTGCTGGGATTAAAGGCGTGCACCACCATGCCCTGCAGAACTTGTCTCTTTGAACTCTACTGGAGACAAAACAAAGTCAAGAGCACATAATTCTTACTTATGGATAGTCTGAGGATGGTCCCAACAACTTTAATAACCCTAAAACAGAATTCAGCTTTCTGCTTAAGACTATGGAAAGAAAACTGAAAAATCAGACTTAGAAAAACTATACCATTTTAATGATGCAAGAAGTTTCCATGTGTGATACTCAGAGTTTAAAGCAAAAAAATATTTTAGGATAGAAAAATCTTCATTTTTTCCCCAAAGTGTGTTTAATATTTTGACAGAGGTGGATACTTTTGTTCTTAACAGCAGGTTTAAAAAAAAAAGATTTATTCAGACCCACAGACTTAGAAGGAATAATTAATACTAATGAGAAGTCTGTGTCACATGACTCACCCAAGGTACACTTTCATTCTTAAGATCTTGCCTTAATCAAATCATCTCATTTGCCAGGCACTGGGCTGTGAGCAGTCCACGAAGTACTCTAATTAATCCTTAATACTCTGTTAGGTGGGGCTCTTCCTTGTACAGAGGAACCAGCAAGTGGAGTCAACATTAAAACACATCACAACAAGGTGCTGTTTTCAAAAAGCTACATAGAATGTGGTGTTACACTTTTCCTTCCCTTTTCCTCACACTTCAGTCCACAAGGACAGTCTAGTGAACTCCTTTTGGTGAATTAAAAGGGAAAAACATTTTGCATGTCCAATGTCCATCCAGTTCACAGAATGTATCAGAAGGAAGATAATTGAGAAAACAAAGCTTTCTGTCTCCTGGCACCCATTAGCACCATGGAAGACTCTCCAGGACCTTGATATTGTAACTGAAAGCAAATCCTAGAAGCGAATTCCTTTGCTATGGAATGGTATATAGGGCTTTGTTGGCTCTCTGAGCATAAGCAACAATGCTCACTTTGATATGAGCAGTCCCTAGGGAAAGGCCCAACCCTCCAGAGGAAGCCATGCAAGTTTTATATGAGTTAATACAAATCTCAAGGTAACTTCAAAGTAGGAGGAAAGTAGGCCTCTGCTTCAGTGCCTGAACACTAGACACAATAAAGATGGGGACCTCAAGAATGCCAGAGGGACAGATGCGTGTTAAATCCAGAAGCATGAAGTACTGTGTGGGAGGGAATTGCTATGCTGGCAATAGAGTCAAACCCACATAGTCCACCCAAGGGACCTACCGTATTTAGTGATGGAATACACACAGTGCTTGGGGGAGAGAAAGTGAAACAATAGCCACAATCTATCACATTAACATGGAAGAGTTTGGAGCAAGATGAGAGAGAGACTCATTTAGCAAGAGGAACAGTGAATGAAGAGCAACATTAAAACAGTACTGGCTCTTTACCAGGAAAATCCAAAGTGGTTCCCAGGCACTCACTTGATGCATTCCCTCTAAAACCAGCACTAGAAGCAGTGGAAGACAATCACTACAGCCACATTATAGATAAAGTGGATCTCCAACTTACCTCCAAGTTACCTGTCAACAAGCCTAAAAACAAGACAGAGTTGAACTAGTCACCTTGTCCTAGCTCCTTTTGGAATTCTGACTTCTTTTAAAGAAAATTATGATGACGTGTCAGAAGGGGTGTTAAAGGCTGAAGTCAGAAGCCCTTGAACATGATCCAAGTATAAGACAGACATGTAACAAAGGCTTGAATGGGCTCAGTAGAGAATGATTACCATCCAAGATGAGTTGGGAAAGACAGGCTGCCTAGTACACCGTGAAAACATGTATTGTTTTCTGTTTGCTTGGTTTCAGTTTATGTACTTACCCCAAGAGTGGAAGAAAAAATGTTTCATTGTTTCTGTATCCTGTTTTCAGCATATTTATTTTGTCCTCACTAGCTTCAGGCTGTGCTTTAGTCACCTAGGAGACTTAGATGTACTTTAGTACTTTAGGCTGAATATCCTAAGCTTATGAGTACATCAGGGATCCACCAATAATTCAAGACATAGAAGAAGTCAAAGAGCTGCATTTTTGGCCTTCCCTGATCCTACATTTTGCACCCTCTGCAAAATAGAAATTATAGTCAAAAGACCACCTATAAGGAAAGGGTACTATACTTTGAAGCCTTTTGACTTAAGGGAAAGATGATATGGTAGTTTGAATAAAATGCCCCACATAGGACAACAGGGAGTAGCATTATTAGGAGGTATGGCCTTGTTGGAAGAAATATATCACTTTGGGAGTGGGTTTTGAGCTCTTATATGCTCAAGCTATACCTAGTGTGGAACACAGACTCCTGCTTCCTTCAAATCAAGATGTAGAACTCCAGCTCCTGCATGCCGCCATGTTTCCCATCATGATGATAATGGACTAAACCTTTGATACTGTAAGCCAGCCCCAATGAAATTATCTCCTTTATGAGAGTGTCTGTGGTCATGGTGTCTCTTCACAGTAATGGAAACTCTAAGGCAGCTGGGAACCAGTGCTGTAAAAACCCAGGAAAAGCCACTCTGGCCACATGCCAGTCCCCTCTCAGAAATTAGATAAAGAAAGAGATGCTCTCCCAAGACAAAGAAAACTAAATTTGCTTTACTCGTGTCCAGTTAATATAAACAACCAACTGAGTCCATCTACTGTAAAGTGTTAAGAATGAATGGAGAGAAAAAATTTCAAGGGTCCTAGCCCAGACTCTACTGGAGAGATGAATTTTCTATAAAGGCCAACTGTCACTGGTTTATGACTTGGCCTATCACAGACCCAAAGCTGCCGCTCACGATGAAATGTCAGTGCTACTAGAAGGTCTCACTGGTGCTGGCAATGTCACACGAGAATACAGGAAAGTGGCAAGAAGGGGTTTTATCATCCAGACAATGACTTGTGCTGTGACTTTGGAGAGGAGGAGAAACACATTCTCTACATTTTTAACAGACCAGGAAGTTTTACTATATCACAGTAACACCTCAGGTCATCCCATTGTCAGGCAGCAGGCAGAGACAATGGCCAAAGGGAGACTGGGTTGGACCTCAGCCTGTTTTAGGACCCTAACTAGGTTATGTTCCTTTCCTGAGTTCTCAGCGAACCTGGCAGAGAGAGCTTATGGACTAGGTTCTCTCTACACCATCTTACCAGAAAAGAACACGGGGAATTTCTGGACTGCTTCATTCTATGATAATGATGTGGCTTCCAACGAAGTCCAAGTAACAACACATCATACTCCATCTGTCACAGCTGGAGTGATCAAGCTTTTTCACACGGAGCCAAGGCGTACCTTACTAGGCAGCTGAGAGAAGAGAATGAAGTAATGCGTACAAAGTGTTCAGCACACACAATTCCTATCCTTCTCAATGCTAGATGAATATGAATGCTTTCTGAAGGACACAGCTGAAACTGACAGAGAAGGGGGACCTACTGTCTCTAGCCCTCCCTCCTTCTGATGTTCATTTTTCTGTGAATAAGTAGACACACTAGGGATGGGCAATTTGACTTCTTAAACAACAGCCTTTGGATTTTTCCTTGCTGACCTAAGTAAAAAGCCAGTCATTCTAACAACCAACCACTTTATCTTTCTGGTGGCAAGAGTTATCAAAAACATTCCATGGACATATTGAGACAACTATACAAAGATTTCAGCCGACAACTCTGGCTTTGTAGGAGTAGCCTCAGCAAGGACAATTTCAAATTATTTGTACCAGACTTTTGGATACCTAAACTCTAGATGACCCATGCAACCATTTCTGCTTTGCCAGAGGAGGAACACTTGCCCTGTGAAGGAACTCCTGACTCCTGACACAAGATGCAAGTCTGTAACTGGTCCAATATGTAGCTATGATTTATTCTAGCAAATGACTAGAATTGGTCCAAAGAAACGACCACAACTGTTCAAGATATTTTCGTCTGTCAAAACACCCCTGTTCCAGCTAAGCAGACTGCCCATACTCATTTAGCAGGTCGACTGGGAGACACTCCCCTGTGCTGCCCTCCTGAGGGTCACAACATTAGGTTCAATAAAACCCTGCTTCAGTAGTTCTGGATGAGCTGGTACCATGAAAAAAGAAGCAAGAGAGTGAGTAGTGGTAGCAGCAGCCACATTGGTAACAGTTGGAATGGTAGTGGCCATGGCTTGGCAGATTGACAGCATGAAAGGCCTCAACACAGAAAGAGTCAAAGGTCATCTCAGAGGGAGTCCTGGAAGTTTGTACTCAGCTTCCAATCACTGATGTTGGTCTCCTCGTAATTCAACGGTGGTGACCCTTGGAATTCAGTAGTCTAGACATATCTGGAAGAAAGATGGGTAAGGTTTACAAAAGGGAGTCTACACTTGGTATCAAAAGGTTACCTGGAGGAAAAGATCACTGTCAAGAATGACTTAAGTTAGGTCACGGGCAAAGATACACTGCAGGGGCTAAAACTGATTTCATGAATCCAAATATGTTCTCTAGTCAGTCCTCCCTTATATTCCTAACAGAATCCCAGACAGGAAAAAGGGAGAGATGTTTAAAAAAAATCCCAGCACTATTAAAACCACCACCACCACCACCACCACCACCAAGGACAAATCCACTATAAACATTGGAAGAGCCCTTGAAACACATGTAGAAATATCATGACCCATGAGTGAGGAACATCCTCCTGACATTTTCATGACCTTGGTGTGTGAAGGACAAGAGATGCAGCATCTCTCTCCAATCTTCAGAATCAAACACTCTCTCAGAAAGCAGACCATTGATAGCTTAATGTGGCCTCAGAGTTGATGTGACCCCTACAGGGGCAGTTGGAGAGAACAGAAGTTGGTGAGAAGTCCCCCATTGTAAAAGACAAGATGAGGCACATCCATGCAAAGAAAGAGGGGACACACCAGGAAGTGATAGCTGTACCTTGGCAGATCACTGAAGTATTCACGCACTGGATGATGGGAAGTAATCCAGATAATCAATCAGCCAAGACATGCCTGAAGTCAAGTGTTCTGCTAAGGATCTGGACTGTAAAGTTCAGTGACATCAACACCCAAGAAAAGCATCAATTGCCTAGCCATGTCGTGGAAGATAGTAGATCAATTATAGTCATTTGTTTACATATTTAATTAAAACCCACCAGTAAGAATACAACCACCTATAAGGTTGTTATTACAAAAAATGTGTAATATTAGATGATTATTATTTGAGGGAATCTCAAAGATAGATTAAATATGACAGAAGTTGAAATACCATGACATACAAGATATTGGAATTATCCACTGCAAAACAAAACAAAACAGGGGCTGGTGAGATGGCTCAGTGGGTAAGAACACCCGACTGCTCTTCCGAAGGTCCTGAGTTCAAATCCCAGCAACCACATGGTGGCTCACAACCATCCATAATGAGATCTGACTCCTTCTTCTGGAGCGTTGGAAGACAACTACAGTGTACTTACATGTAATAAATAAATAAATAAATAAATAAAACATTTAAAAAACAAAACAAAACAAGCAAACAAAAACAGTCTGTTGATAGAAGACACAGCCTCTGGGCTGGACATTGATAAGCAGAATATAAATAGAATAGAGATGCATTTTGCAGAGGGGTGTGTATAAAAAAAAAACAAGGAAGAGTTAAATTTATCTCTGTGTAACTCTTAAATTGTATAAGAAGAATTTACAGATTTGTATGTACTGTTGTTGTTAAAGTTTCCCTCAACAGAAGTGTCTTACAAGCTGGCAATATAACTACATGAACAGGCTATTGATGTTGATGCAGAAAAGCCACCGGCTGCAGCCACTGAGATGATGATCCCTCACTCTGCCCTGTCTTAGTCACACTAAGACAGTGTGCCTTTCCATCCTTTCCTCTTCTTTGACTCTGGGAAACCACAACTGCGTTAGTATAATTGCATCGTTTCAAGAATGTTTTGTGACTGAAGTCATGGAACGTGAGGAATCTGATAATTGGGCAAGTTCACTCTGTATAACTCCCTGGAGAGCCACTGACACTGTTGTGTGTATCATTCTGTCAGGTTTCTGTCATATGGCTATACCGAGGTTTAATATTTTACCCCATTTTAGGCTGTTATGAATAAAGTTGCCATACAAATAAAATGATACTTCTCTAAAAAGACTAATATAATTAACAAGTGCTTGATACGAGTCATCATGAGGAAAACAAAAATAGATAGTTTACAAAGAAAACATTTTACGAATTCTATGGCCATTAAAATAGTAACAGTATGATATTTTTGGCACCTGTATGCCAACATATTTCAAAATGTAGACAAAATGAGTGAATTTCTTGAAAACTACAAGCTTAACTCCTGTTTATATTATGAATACTTATATACATAACAGAAAAATCTATAAATTTATAAAAATAGATTTATAAATAGAAATAAATTTATAAATAGAAAATCTATTAAATTTATCATTTAAAGCCTTTTATAGGAATAAAACAAATGGTTGCATTGATAAGCATCATCAAACACACAAAAAGAAAGAGCTAGAGTCAAAATAATACAAGAAACTTCAGGAAACATGAGAAGGAACATGGGACCTGCTCCAGTTATTTTTGTGAGGCTGGGATTATCTATCTCCATAGTGAACTTGACAAGGACTTTACAAGGGAAATCAGAGACAATCATCTTACACAATGCAAATAGGATAGCACAAAAAACTTTTCATAACCAAATTTACTAATATAGAGAAGTATAATGGATCACACACTAGTTTGTATTCATTCTTTTCAAAAATGCATACTGGGTTTTAACATGTACAATCAGTTAGTGTAACTTATGACAAAAAACAAAGTGCCTAAATGAATTTAGAATGTTAATCACAAAAAGAAAACAGTTTGCTTCCAGAAGAAGACAACGACAACACGAATAACAGATGGTGAAGGGTGTATTTCTATGATTCCAGGGCCTCATAGGGTATAAATATAATTATTCTGTTCTCCTGTGACAACAGTGTTGATGAACCCTAGAAAAGGGATCATCACACAAAGGGGTCAGAGCCCAGGCTCTCCTGCCTCCTAGTGGTGAGCCCTCACAAAGATCATCACCAAGATTCAATTCTGTGAAATGTGGGTCCAAGAAAGCTCTATCTCCTCGACCTATGTGAAGGCTAATTACAATGATATTATGAAATATCACTTAGTATATAAATATCAAACATGTTGTGTAGGTTTTATTGAAATTGCTAGAAACAACATTAAAGACTTTGTCCTTCAGTTAGAAGAACCACATGTCTCAAGCATAAATAATTATACCCCAAATCTAATACACTTATAAGGTGACATGGGGCTCGATCATTAAAATGAGGGTCACATGAAGTATTATTCATTGTTTTTTCTTCTTTTTGTGTGTGATGCTTTGCATGTGTGTTGTGTATTTGCATGTCTGTTTATGCATATTTGGTGTCCTGTGTGCATGTGTGCATGCTGCAAGTGTGAGTGCTTGTGTGCATATGTATGCATGTGTACATTGTGTGTGCATGTGTGTGCACATGTGTGTGCTTGCTGCATGCATGATTGCCCGTGTACATGTGGGTGTAAGTGCATATGTACTTGTGTGCATGGGTTGGTGCATGTATGTGTAATGTGTGTGTTCATGTGTATGTATGTGCATATGTACTTATGTGCATGGGTTGGTGCATGCATGTGTGTGTCTGAGTGTGTGTGTGTGCGTGTGTGTCTATGTGTTTGCTCATGCACATGTATGTTTTCCTGAAGCTGATTCTGGCAATATTCCTCAATGGCTCTTCCACCTTATTCTTCTGAGGCACAGTCTCTTAGTCAAACCATGAGCTCATGCGCTCCTTGATTCTGCTGTAGTCTCACTTCCCAACTTGCTTCGGAGATGTCCTGCCTCTAGTATCTGTGGCCTGAATTACAGGCCAGTGCCCACACCCACCCAGCATTCCTATGAATTACACAAATCTGAACACCAGTCCCCTGCCCAAACAAGCATTCCATGGCTGAGCCATCTCCCCAGCCCTGAGAAGTTACTTCAACACTCCATTCCCCTGGTCTAGGGAGTTGCTTTAATTTTTGTTTCCACCCATTCCATAAGGCATTCTACTCTTGTTCATTTCCTTTGAATTTGAAACTCCTCACAGATTCACATGTTTCTGTTGTTAGTGCACATCTCGGTGGGATTTCATAAACTGAACACACCCACGTAAGTGACATCCACATTGGTCTTCCCATCACTCGATGAATTAAAAAATTGTTCAGGTTCACAAACTCCACGGTCAGACAATCCAGCTTCCAGTTCCGCTTCTAACATGGACTTTCTCCTTGGCTTTCCCTTACCCTCTAGGTTAGACTGTCCCTGATGTAAAAGTTAAAAGCAGCACACCTACATTTACACGTACAGAGCAGACTATGGCGATAATACTGCAAGCCACTGTGGAGGCTGACTGTTCCTACAGCCTCTTCTCTTAGGCTTCCATGATCCTCAACCTTCTTGAACTCCATCCACTGTAGTCTACTTCCTGCCAGTTACCTCAGGGCAGGCATTTCCTAAGATCCCATCAGGACCCCAGCTCTCCTCCCTTCACATTTTCTCATTCAATGCCCCACTCCTACCTTCAGTTTCATCCCATCATGTCAAAAGTGTGATTCAACACACTCAAAGAGGGACTCTTTCCAGCTAAAGCTTTCTTCTATTTTGTTTATATCCCCCTGTCACCCATTGTAGTAACTATTCCTGGTTGTCAACTTGACTATATTTGGAATGAACTACAATCCAGAATTGGAAGGCTCACCAGTGACCCTAATCTGGAGGCTGGGAGACAGAAGTATCTGATCTGGATCTTAGTGGCAATGGATTCCAGAATATTAAGACAGAGAGATCTCCGAGTTCAAGGGATTAAAGGTGTGGTAGCACACACCTTTAACTGGGCTACACCTTCTGCTGGAGCTGATCTGAATCTTGGTATGGAGATCTTGAGGCATAGTGGCTACAGGGAGATCTCCCAGTTCAAGGTCACCTGCGATTAAAGGTATGGTGGCACCTTCTGCTGGAGACCGTATAAGGACATTGGAAGAAGGGAGTCTAGCTTTCGCTCTTTCACCTTCTTGCCGTGTGGGACTCAGCAACTGCTAGATCCTTGGACTTCCATTCACAGCTACTACTGAACCATTGTTGGGATTTGGACTGCAGACTGTAAGTCATCAANAAATTCCTTTACTATATAGAGCATATCCGTAAGTTCTGTGACTCTAGAAAACCCTGACTAATACACCCATCTAACAAATTTTGAGGTGGTCAGATTCATAACTGCCAAATCTCGTTAATTCTAGCACTGCTGTGACTTCGTCAGATGGTGACTATACCTATGGTGCTGGTGTGACATGGGTGCAGCATAAGAAACTCATGAGCCATTTTATGAGGTCCCATTTGTCAATTCTTGATCTTCCAGCACAGGCCATTGTTGTTCTGTTAAGGAATTTTTCCCCTGTACCCATTTCTTCAAGGAATTTCCCCACTTTCTCCTCTATAAGTTTCAGTGTCTCTGGTTTTATGTGGAGTTCTTTGATCCACTTAGACTTGAGCTTTGTACAAGGAGATAAGAATGGATCAATTCGTANTCTTCTAGATGATAGCCGCCAGTTGTGCCAGCACCATTTGTTGAAAATGCTCTTTTTTCCACTGGATGGTTTTAGCTCCTTTGTCAAAGATCAAGTAACCATAGGTGTTTGGGTTCATTTCTGGGTTTTCAATTCTGTTCCATTGACTGCTTGTGGACGTTGTACATCGTGGTGCGGAGCCTAGTGCGCACCACGATGTACAACGTCCACAAGCAGTTTAGGAGTTCTCTGGTGGAATTTTTAGGGTCACTTATATATACTATCATATCATCTGCAAATAGTGATATTTTGACTTCTTCCTTTCCAATTTGTATCCCCTTGATCTCCTTTTGTTGTTGAATTGCTCTGGCTAGGACTTCAAGTACAATATTGAATAGATAGGGAGAAAGTGGACAGCCTTGTCTAGTCCCTAATTTTAGTGGGATTGCCTCCAGCTTCTCTCCATTTACTTTGATGTTGGCTACTGGTTTGCTGTATATTGCTTTTATTATGTTTAGGTATGGGCCTTAAATTCCTGATCTTTCCAAGACTTTTAAAATGAAGGGGTGTTGGATTTTGTCAAATGCTTTCTCAGCGTCTAACGAGATGACCATGTGATTTTTGTCTTTGAGTTTGTTTATATAGTGGATTACGTTGATGGATTTCCATATATTAAACTCATCCTCGCATCCCTGGGATGAAGCCTACTTGGTCACGATGGATGATCATTTCGCTGTGTTCTTGGATTCAGTTTGTGAGGATTTTATGGAGTATTTTTACATCGATACTCATAAGGGAAATTGGTCTGAAGACTTCTTTTCAGAGGCTTCACCGCGACATAACTGCACACAAATTACTCAGTTGCCCTTTTAGCACTCTCTGTATCTCCAACTCCATCAATCTGGTCTTTCCCATCTGACTCTGTCTCTTGTATAGTCACTGAAATGGCCCACATCCTTCAGGGAAGTTTAAATTCCTTCTCTGATCCTCACAACCAGAATAAATTATTTCTGCACTTCAGAACCAACAACTCTAAAAACACACATAAATAAGAACCTAAAAACTAAAACCACTTTGTGACAAGCATCCTAACAGGCATACACACCATGATTCATTCCATCCTTGTTAATATAATCCCCATGGCAACATTATATTTTGGAGATTTATGGACAAGTTCTGACTAAGTGAGTCACCTCAGGTCTTTACTGCTCCACGAAAGCCAAGATACAAATCCAGCACTCTGCAATTCCAATGTCAATTTTTAAATGTTTTCCTAAATAATTTCTGGAGTTGGTTGTTCACATTTTTTCTTCCTCAGAATGCTGCAAACTTTTAGGGAACTGAGAATAAGTCCACCCTCAACCCTGCAAACACAAACTTGCCTATATCATACACACTAAATATATCACACATGTGCCCACATCTATGAGTCCACACACACTCAAATACACCCACTTGTGTGACTTGCACAACAATTTGTCAGTGAATAAAGTAGATAGTTTATACAGACATATTAAGGTCCATTGAAAAATGTACTTGCAGATCTTATTATAACTATGGGTACAAAAAAAAAAAAAGTGCAATCATATTGCTGCTCCTGTGAAACTTCCAAGCACAGACGACTACAACATGACATCAGAGGCAGACCTTAGCAGTCTAAAAGAAGCTCACCACTAAGGCAAAGACAAATTTACTGGAACAAAGAAGGGCAGGGCCCAGAAGAGTTCATCCTCAGCTGCTGTCTTGGACCACTTAGCAGTTGACTGCAGCCTGGAAGATTATCTTTGGCAGGTCTATCAAATCCAGGACACCCTTCCATCCTGAGTAGCCTTTTCCCAAAAGAGGTCACCAGGACTCCTGGCTTCCTTGGCTATAAGAAGTCCTTCGGTTCCTGTTTCCAGGACTGCTCAGGTACTTTCCTCTCCCTCAGATTCTGTGAACTGAAGAAGTTGCCTACAACATGCTTTCCATAGATATTTTTCTGCTTATGTCAATCAAAGTAAGACTGCGGCTTAAAGTCAAGAAACCCATCTCCTCCAATTCAGGGTAATAACTAAACAGTGGCCTAACTCTCACAGTTTTGTTTTGTTTTTCAAATGAATAAATACATGTATTTCTTTACTTGTTTATGTTCATACTGAATAGATATCTATACGTACTTATACATTCCCTCTATTTCTATCTATCCACTTAGTCCTGGATGGTGTATTTAGAGGCAATAAAGACACAATGGTGGCAAAAATAAAAATAATCTTAATCCTCATAGAACTGATAATTCTTTGAAGTTTGGTTGGAGGAAACAAAAGGACACAACCCACATGCTCTAGATAAATAAGGCCATTGGAAACCATGAACACCTGCTTTTCTGAAACAATTTCAAGGTAGCAAACTAAAGAGGAGGCTCCGCTGCCCTCCAAACAACCAATAATAATAAGATTTACCCAAAGGCAGTATATGGGGAGTTTTCTCCTTTGTTATACTAGAGCCTAAGGAGATGAAATTGTCCAAATTGCCTAAGATGGGATAAAATACTCAAACAATCATGGAATAAAAGGAGAGATGTAAACATATGTGCTTTAGAAATAGCATTAAAAACAAAGAAAAGAACTAAAACACGCACACAAAAGGGGGAGTAAACAGTTCTACAAAAAAAGAATCCCAGAAGAATTTGGAGAAAAAGAGGCTAACAAGGATATAGTTCTTCTTCGTAGTCTTGAGTATTATTTTATCCTACTGGTCACAGAGATGAGTGTATGTGGGTGTGGTTCTCCAATTTTTTAAAACCTACCATGAATTTATCACAAACATTGTGTGAGTAGTGTATAATCTTCTTAATGAATAAAGAAGTGAGTCACTTCGCAAAAAAAAAAAAAAAAATCGAATAACTCTAGTGTGTTTTACCTTCTCTCTCTAAAGTTAATAACTGTGATGTCTGCCAATTTAGAACAGAAACATTCAGCAAACAAAAGACTCTAATGTAGAGTGCTCTCTTTAAAAATCAGCTAGACTAGATGTATTAACTAAAGGGGAAGAGAGTATTTTCTCAACTGTCGCTTTGTTTATTCCCTTCCTGTTCTCATGCAGAAACAGAATGAATACTTAAAAGCAATGGTAATGATTGCAAATGCCATAGCTCACACTAATGCTTTGAATGAATGGGCCTCTTTTTTTTTTTTTTTTTTTTTTTTGTAGAGTAGCAAAAAAGAGCGAGCTGCACACTGGATGATATAATTAGAGTATCAGAGATGAAATACTCCATTGGATGACTTTAAATACCTTGTGCTAAAAATCTACATTTGAATATTGTTATGGCGTACGGAAACTACATGCACTGAAAGCCCGGTTCCCAGAGGATGTCATTGATGGTGGGGAGAACTTTCGGAGGTAGCACCCAGAGTGTCGCTGTGGATATGCTCCACCCTGGGTGCCAGAGTCCCCCCCTTTCTCAGCGGGCGCTTGCTGGCTTCCCATCACTGTCAGTTATGAGAAACTTCTTTCCCTGTCTTCCAAAGGCATTCAGGCCACCATAAGGTGAAGAGCTTCACCTCTCCAAACCTCTTCCCATCTTGTTCTTCCTTACCATATCCTAAAACAACAGAGCTGAGGTGTTACGACTAAACCGCTCCAACTGTAAGCTGAAATGATCATGTCCTTCTTTTTGTGTTTACCTCAGCTTTAAGAAAACCAGCACAGGTACCTGCTTATTATAACCACTGAGTTTAAAATACTGGACATGAAAATACATCATCACGTAGACATTATCATATACACAGAGCATTACACAGGGCGATCCACAGTCATCTGTTGAGTCAGTGGAGTCATTTTGAGCTAGGATTTATAGTGAAACTAATGAATTGGTAGCAGGATCCCAGAGTCATTTCAGCCATTGCTTTCAAGTTATTTTCGGATCCTTCAATTAGTAGCTAATAGAGAAAAGCAATCTGTATTGGTAGTGTCTTGACAGCTGTTATTCAGAGTGGGAACTCGGAAGAAGCCTGACTCTTACAGAGATCCAAGTGTTGAGAGAGTAAAGGGCCAACAATTTCCAGTCTGAATGCAGGGAAATTGAAAAATCACTAACCCGGATGCACAAAATCTGACCAATCCCAATCAAGATGGCGCCATTCCTTTCTCAGTGGGTGCTTGCTGGCTTCCCATCGCTGTCAGTTATGAGAAACGTCTTACCCTGGCTTCCAAAGGCATGCTTCATGGAACTATCATCTGAGCGTCCCCACCACGTTCCTTGCCACTCTCTTTTGAACCTACTCTCTTAGGGTTTCTATCGATGCGATTAAACAAACACCGAAGACCAAACTGGGGAGAGAGGGGTCTATTTGGCTTACACTTCTATATCACTGTTCACCATTGAAAGTAGTGAGGGCAAGAACTCAAACAGGGCAGGAACCTGGTGGCAGAAGCTTATGCAAAAGCCATAAGGAAGTGCGGCTTACTAGCTTGCTTCCCATGGCTCAAGCTGTTTTCTAATAGATTCCAGGGCCAGTAGCCAAGGGATGGGAACCACCACAATGAGCTGGGTCCTCTCTGCCAATAACTAATTAAGAAAATGCCTTATAGCCAGATCTTATGGAGGCATTTTCTCAATTAAGGCTCCCTCCTTTCAGATAACACTCAAGAGTTAAGATCAGAGAACCACAGTTCAGTTTTTAGAACCTAAGCTGAACAGCTCATAACTACCTAGAACTCCAGTTCCAGGGGATCTGAGGCCCGCTTCTGGAATCCATTGTTACTTTCATTCACACATATACCTACCCACACACAGACATACATATACATACATACAGACTTTCAAATAAATATAAAAAGAGAAATATATGCTTATTAAGACTTATTAAAATATATACTTTACACACAGATGTCCCTGAAATGACTACCAAGTCTGATTATTCAGTCAGTGAATATTTACTAAGCACCTACATTTTCAAAGCACTGAATTATGAGACAGACAAGGTTACTTCCTGTCTTTGAGCTGCCTATCAATAGTTGAGGGCAATACTGAACAAACCAGTGCGTGAACAGATAAGATCCATGCAGGCTGTGGCAACTGCTGGGAATGAAATTAAAAAGGTATTATCAAAGAGAGCTAGGATGGCTTGCTCAAAATGGTTCATTAACCAAAGCACCAAAGAAGAAATTGGTACTTCCAGTTGAAAATATTACAGATATTTTTCTTCAGATTCTTTATTCCTGAAGGCCTTGGACACATTGAGAAGCAGCCATCCATCGACAACATCCAACTGGAAAGGTCACTGAGCTCCTGCCACTGGAGCTGGGGTAAGGAACACTGGCTTAGCAAATGTTCAAGATTAAGATGGAGACATTTTGGTTTCCTTGTTTGCAAGAAAGTCAAAACTCTTTTCTGTTTTGTTTTGTTTTGTTTTGTTTTGTTTTGTTTTGTTTTCACTAAAATAAAATAGAAGAAACTTTTTCACTGGGAAGATGATGCAGTCCTTCTGGTTTGGCTTCAGTCCTAGGCCATGTACCTCACATTCGTGTCCAAATCTGACTCAGTCATAGGGATGCAAGACCAGGAGGGACTGGTGGTACCCATGGTTTAGGAGGCATTGTGAAACTCAACTAGGATTCTCACTGGGAAAGAAAATGGGAAAGTGGGCCCGACTCAGCCTGCCATACAGTTACACTATGTGTGCTCCGTCCACCAGAGTGGCCATCCTCCTGGCGCAGTCTCAGAATCCTCACTCCCTTGACAAGAAGCACCTCCCAGAGTTTGTCTAATTTAACTTCTCAGCCTTTCTAGTCAGCTCTGTCCTGCAGTTACCTCCACCATGGGGAAAAAAAAAAAAAAAAAAAACTCTGGACATGCCTAAGTAGTAGTTTCTAGATTGGGTAAATTGGGTGGGTGGGGATATGGAATAGATGCACAGCAAACTTATTGAGAGTATAAAGAGAGCTACAAAGAAATAAAATAATAAAAAAAAAAAAAAAAAAAAAAAAAAGGTGTTACCACTAAATCAGAAACAAGGCTTCTCACCTTAGCAAAAACTGTTGGAGGACCAATCATTTCCTTCTTTACACCTTCTAGCTAAGCACTCTACCACTGAGCTGCAGCCTCGGCCCCATTCTTACTTTTTACATTTGAGTTGGTGCCTAAACTGCCTTCACAAGCAGACCATGAACTTGGGATATGCCTGCCTCAGACCCCTGAGTAACAGAGTTACTTCACGTTCTTTTGAATTTGCCTGTGTGGACTGGCAAAGAACACTTAGAAGAAACCTTGAGAAATTCAAAACTGAAACTAGCAGTCAGAGAGATGCTGGGGTCAAGATAGTCCTTGCTTGTTTTAAGCTCTTATCTGACGCTGAGAAAATATACAGAGGCCACTGTGTGCCAGGAGAGTTTAAATTCTAAGGCAACGTCCTGGCCAATGGTATCTCCATGCACAGAATCTCTCTTCTCTGGTCGTTAGGTTGGGCATGCTGGTTGGTGGTGTATTCTTTGTAGTGAGTCTCTACCTTTCTCTGGAATGAACTATTCAGGTAGTGCCAACCTACATGTTAAATTGTCTACTGTGGGCCTATTGAAGGAACTATCTCCTCTGACACTGAACAGTGTCATGACAGGCTGGAACGCACAGGTGACATGCTTTCCTGAATGCAGTGATACAAATTCCAGATGGACAAGAGGACATGTGCCACAATGCAAGTTTACAAAGATATTTAATAACCCAAACCTACTCTCAAAATGGAAACAAAACTCAAGTGAAATGCACGGGGAGTTGCAATTGGCTATCATGACAATCGAGGCTTGGGATCGTCCCTCACCATTTGTAGTCTCTGTACCTCTCAGTAGTCATGATCGTGTTGTGATAACTGCAAACATTAGTTGAGCATTTACACTATCCTGGGTCTCATTTTGATCGTTTAAAATATATGTGTTGCCAGGCTGGACCTAGGCTTCCGCACACACATGTAGCAGATATGAAGCTTGGCCTTTCATGTGGATCCTGAACAACTAGAGCAGGGACTATCCCAGATGCCATTGCCTGTCTGTGGGATATGTTCTTCTGGCTGGGCTGGCTTGTCTGGCCTCAGTGGGAGAGGAAGCACCTAGCCCTGCAGAGATGTGATGTGTCAGGGTACCCAAGGGTCCCCCACCTGCTCAGAGGAGAAGGGGAGGGTGGATGGAGGGAAGGACTGGGAGAGAAGGTGGCTAAGAGGAGGACAGTGATGGGGATGTAAATCGAATAGACAATAAATCAATAAGTTAATTAATTAATTAATTAATTATGCATTGCTTACTTGGCTTTGTTTTGTTTCAATTTGTTTTGTTTGACACAGGGTCTTGCCATGTAACCTAGGCTGGTCTCAAGCTCATGTCTCTCTGGCCTCCTCCTCTTGGGTGTGGAGATTACAAATATGTATCCTTCCCTGGTGTAAATGCATTATTAACTCATAGAGTCTTCAAAGGCTCATGGAGCATATTATATTGCCAGCCACATTCAACGGCTGAAGAAATGAGGGTACACGGATGTAAAAATCAAACTTGTATGATATGATTGCCTAAAATATT
Organism: Mus pahari; assembly: GCF_900095145.1. Taxonomy (NCBI): domain Eukaryota; kingdom Metazoa; phylum Chordata; class Mammalia; order Rodentia; family Muridae; genus Mus; species Mus pahari. Next base: position 147,776,429 of record NC_034594.1, read on the forward strand.
AATATGACACTAGCTACTGCTTGAGAATAGTGAACAAGACCATAATAACAACAAAACAGAGAGGAAACCATCTCTCATTCCTTCCTATCAGATGGGACTGAGATTTTCATGTTCTCTGATGTGGGCAAAATAAAGCCTGAGGGAAGTCAGCCCGAACAACTTTTTAGAGAAGTCAGAAGTGAGAAAGATGGTGCGGTCAGGTCTCCAGAAGAAAAACGGGCAGAGTACACAGCATGTGCCAGTAGGAGGGGAGTTCAGAGCATCAGAGATATCAGAACACAACACACTGTGCCCTGAGTTTGCACTGACCTGCATGAAGTACATAGCATACATACATACATACATACATACATACATACATGCATACATACATACATACATGCATACATACATACATACATACATGCATACATACATACTATACAAAGCATACTACTGCAGTGCAGAGCAAGGCTGCATCTAGATGAGATGAATGAGAAAAAGCAAGACCCCAAGAAGCACACGCCTGGTTATCAGGGAGAAGGCCAAAGCAGAATTTTATCACTCACACCTTGTTTTCGAGACTCTACGAGTGTCTCCAGTTCTCAGTTTCTTGCTCACCAGTGCTGTCTTGGATACATGTTGTCTTGACAAATGACCCACCCATAAGCAATAGCTGTCACAGGACAGCTCTATGTGACACAAGTCAGACATATCCTGCATCATCAACACTGCTGTCTACTGCTCTGGGAAGTGATTCTCACTGTTTGTCTGAAGCTCGTGAAAACTGGTGACCAAAAGGGATCATCTGCAAGTTCGTGGCTTTGGCACTGTGGCTACTGCTGCTGTTTGTCTTGACAAGTCTCTTCAATTGTCACCAGCCTGCTGGTGAGATGCACCTGAGCATAACTTTCAAACAAATGCTTTGGAATATGTGGAGATGGTGCTGATTCAGAACATATGTGGAGTATTGTATCATTTATCTATTAAAATGTTTCCAAAGGCTGAGGCCCCATTGACAGATAATGTCTTGTTTACAAGCTCATCCTTGGGTATAAGACTCAGCAGCGGCGAAGCATCTGAATGCCTGCTGCTCCAATCTTTTCTTGATGCTTATTGCATACAAATCAGAGCAAATTCTGAATGCAAATCATCTTTAATCTTGGCTGAATCAGGCCGACAGAACGCATGGAAACGTGAAGTAGAGAGAAAGAGGGTTGGCCTTGAACATAAAACCTTGTCAGAACCATTCAGCATCCTACCTCCCTACTCAGCATCACTCAGCATCAGATACCAGGATCCTCAGGTAGCCTTATTTGTCTGCTTGAGCTTTGTTGTTATTACCCAGACAGGGTCACACCTATCCAAGGCTGGTCTCACATTTGCTACTGTAGCTGAGTGTAACCTTGAACTCGATCCTCCCTCCACGTCCAAAGCACTATGATCGTGGATGTGGACCATTACATCTGTCTGGAGTTCAAATCCAGGGCTTGATGCGATTTAGGCCAACACTGTAACATCTGCACTGCATTCATAGGATCACTAGATATTTTTAATTTTTCAAGGGACTTTCCTAATGTTTTCCACGTGGCTAAATCACACACACACACACACACACACACACACACACACACACACACACATTCTTACAACAACTAGTACATAATATTATAATCATTTGATATAAGGGCTACTCACACTATATTCCATTTATAGATTACCCAACACTGTTGCTACTGTCTAAAATCCATTGCTACCTGGACTATAATTACAATTCATTGTCATTAACTTAAGTGTGACTAGTTCTTTGATTTTAAATAATTAAAAAGTAAAGAAAAGTCTTTAAGGAAAGAGGCCAGAAAAAAAGATATACAAAAGGACAGGGGGTTAAAAAAAATCCAATTATTATATTTAAGCATGAATGTGCCATAATGTTTATTTTCAGCAATTAGTGTTTCACATTTTAAAAAAGAGTATTTGATAAATCAAAGAAATTAAGCTACATACTAACAGTGTCCTTTATCCCCAGTAGATCTGTCCATCTGGTAGAATTTCCCTTTAGGCAGAACTCAGAGCATTTCGACTACTACAGAGCTCTGGAAGCGTTCCTTGTTAGCCTTCATGTTTAGAATTATGTTATCATTTTTGTAATGTGGAATTTGAGATTGACAGTGTGTTTTCACCGTGAGAAAGTTCCCACCAATCCGGTGTCATCTTCCTGTACATTCTGATCTAACAGATGTTTCTTCCCTTCTGACTGACAGAGAGATTTCCTTATGGCATTTGGACTTCAGCAAATATGCCCAGGAGTTGCTCATTAAAGCAACACAACATAAAACAAAAAACCATCCATTGACTATAATCTTTAATTTGCACATGCCTGCTTGAGACAGATTTTTGAAAATTTTTTGATTTTCTTCACCTATTTTTTTTTCATTCTTTAAATTTCTTCTTCATGGTTTATTTACCAATGAGTATTATTTTTTTCCTAAATCTCTGGCTTTTTTTTTCTTTCTTTTTTTTAATTTATTATTATTTTCTTTATTTACATTTCAAATGCTATCCCGAAAGTTCCCAATACCCCTCCCCGCCCGTGCTCCCCTACCCACCTATTTTTTTTTAACACTCCTCTTCCCCATGTCAAGGACTACATTAATAGTGGGTCAGGTCACATGACCCTTAGGTCATTAGGAAGTTCTTTACGTTTCAACTGTTTTCTTTGTGACTCACTTCTATACACTTCTATAGACTTCACCAAACAGTTTTCATGAAGTAGTTTCTAAAACTTTAGCCATTATATTTTTTTCCTCATTTTTATTTCCCTTTATTTTAAAATATTTTTAAAACCTTTTTCTTAATTTCTTGAAATTCCCAATTCCTCTACCCATTTATTCGTCTTTCTTGAGGACTCTCTACGCATGTCTGATAGCCAATTTAAAATGTTCGTCAGATAGCTCCAACAGAATGATTTCACATGCCTCTCATCCCTTTTACTTTACCTTTTCTTGTTTCTGACCAGTAATTTTGACCTGCTCTGATCAAAATAACTCCATGTTATATGGCCATATAATTGGGTTATTGGTTGTAAATTTTTAGAATCTTTTAACTTCTTTTGAAGATTACTAGGTTTTGTGTTAGCAGAGAACTAAATTTACAAGTAATGCTCTCCATATTCATCTCTCACAGTATTTTTTATAAGAATATGTCTACTTTGGTGAGCCCTCCTGAGATTAGGGCAAATTAACCAACTGTAATACATATCACATCTTTCTTAGATGTTGATCATACAAACTTGAACCTCTTACATCTCACATGATAGACAAGTTTTTAGATCTCTTCTAGAAAAAGTAGAACACCCCTCTCCAGCAAATGCAAGACTGTTAAAATCTCTCCAGTTGATGCCCACTTATTTTCAGGGATAAATTGTCATATTGTTTATGAAGCTAAGCTCAGGGAAGCCAATGTAAGAGAAGCAGAACTCAAAGAAGATTAACCTTCATCTCTACATAAGTTTAGTGGAGAAGAAAATGTTTACAAATATAGAGATTGGGATTTGGAATAGAATATTAAAGAACTACATTAATTAAACCAGAAATGGTATGGTGCACCTCATGTGAAGAATAGGAACTTTATCAAATAGCAAAAGAAGGAAAAGGAGAAAGCAAAATCTAGTTTAATCTCATAAATTCAAAACATGATTTGATAATGCATTACCATTTTTTTTCAAAAATCAAGTCTTTATATGATACTCATATCCCTTTTAAACTAGTTGGGTTTTAGAAACATGTCCCCCATCAACTAGAAAGTGCTCTCTCCTTGGCAATCATATTTGGAGGGTGAAGGATGTAGTTTTCTGAAAAAAAAAAAAAAAAAAAAAAAAGTCCTCCCAGTGAAGGACACACAGTATGCATCATGCCCTTATCCTAGGTTGATGCTCTATTCATCCTGTCTGACATATACAAGGTTTACTGTGTAGCTACAAAGCCCAGGTCTACATTGCTGGCTTCTGATCAAGGTACCTGATTCCAGAAGGAGCATGTGGCCCAAACATAAAGAGACAAGATCCTGGGAATTCAGATTAAATCATTAAATCATTTGAAGGTAAAGTTTTTACAGGGGCAGATGCTTACAATGGATGTGGCCATCTGGTCACCCTTAAAAATGATAACGAGGGTAGGAGGCTGAAGAGATGCTTGGTGATTAAGAGAAAGCACTGCTGGGTCATATAAAGTTTACAAGACCAAGGGGCCTCTCTTCCCAATGATGGCTGATTAGGCCATCTTCTGCTACATATGCAGCTAGAGACATGAGCTC